>NC_092712.1:317010508-317369287 GCF_047496885.1 Scyliorhinus torazame
AGTGAACCAGATGGATTTTTAGGACAATGGTCATCATCAGACCTTTACTCCAGATTTGTATTGAATTCAAACTTCACGATCTGCCCTGGTGGGATTCGAACCCAGGACCCCAGAGGATTACCCTGGGTCTCTGGATTATTAGTCCAGTGACAACGCCACGATGCCACTGCCTCCTCTTCCTGGTATTGATCTTTTGTCTACGGGAAATAAACCTTTCAACTGCCCCTCATAACTGTTTACACCTTAATTAAATCGCCTGTTTCTTTAAATAAAATCAACCCCAGCCTACTTCCCGTACCAGCCTCCCCGAACAGGCGCCGGAATGTGGAGACTAGGGGCTTTTCACAGTAACTTCATTCGAAGCCTACTTGTGACAATAAGCGATTTTCATTTCAATCTTTCTCCTGAGCTGAAGTTACAGCAGCATGGTGGCACAGTGGCTTCACAGCTCCAGGGTCCCAGGTTCGATTCCCGGCTTGGGTCACTGTCTGTGCGGAGTCTGCACGTTCTCCCTGTGTCTGCATGGGTTTTCCTCCGGGTGCTCCGGTTTCCTCCCACAGTCCAAAGACGTGCAGGTTAGGTGGATTGGCCATGCTAAATTGCCCTTAGTGCCCAAAAGGGTTAGGAGCGGTTATTGGGTTCCGGGGATAGGGTAGAAGTGAGGGCTTAAGTGGGTCAGTGCAGACTCGATGGGCCGAATGGCCTCCTTCTGCACTGTATGTTCTATGTTTTATAAGTTGGTCATTTCCTGAGCAGCGAGTGATACTTTCCTTCAATTTCGTAGTGCAACGGGATGTGCATGAACCAAAATGGGGTGAAAAATAAAAATACATTTTTAAAAATACAGAATTGTCCGAGGCGAAGTCAGACTGTTACTTGACACTAAAGGTTGTTGCTCTCCTTTCAGTAATACTCTCAGTGGAAAAGCTAACATTAGTACCAAAAAAAATGAAACTAATTGAAAGGTCACTCTGCTTAATAGCTCATGCAGCATTACATTGATGCTAGATCATTGTCACAGTCCACAGCACTTAAGAGAGTATTCCTATTAGCTGAATAGCAGATGATAATCCAAAACCGTTCTGCAGTAGTTAATTGGAATCATTCCTGTTATTACACGTATACATTTTATGTTGCATTTTTTATTGGAGAGATGTTTCCTGAGTTGCTTCCCCATTTATAGGGCAGCCCACCCACCTCTTTGTATTTCATGGCACAGTCACTTTATAGCAAAGAGTTGTGGATCACAACCATTTGTTTTAATGGTCTGTGCTACTCCTAAAAGTACCTGCAAGGTTCTAGTCACCATTTATGTGGCCACATTATATGGCATCGAGTGTCTTTATAGGTAACACGCTGGACTGGGTTTGAATTGCCTGAGGGGTTCGAGGAGAAACGTGTTTCTTGGAGATTTTCCACTTTTTCTGTCTCTCCCAGGAGATTCTAAGGTTGAGGGAGTGTGTGGAATGTTGTGGGCTGAGGGGAAGGGGGGGGGGAAGTTATGGGGGGATTGAGGAGGAGTGAGCAGTGGCTTTCACAAATTAATTCATGGGGTGTAGGTGTCGCTGGCTAGGCCGCCACTCACTGCCCATCCCTAACTGCCCTTGAGAAGATGGTGGTGAGCTGCCTCCTTCAACTTCCAGGATACTGCTCCAGCGACAGTGAAGGAACGGCCGATATGTTTTCAAGTCAGGTTGGTGAGTGGCGTGGAGGGGAATGTCCAGGTGATGGTGTTCCCAAGCATCTGCTGCTCTTGTCCTTCTAGATTGGTAGCAGTCTTGGATTTGGAAGATGTTGTCTAAAGATCCTTGGTGAATTTCTACAGTGCATCTTGTAGACGGTACCCGTGGCTGCCACTGTTCGTCAGTGGTAGAGGGAATGAATGTTTGGGGAAGGGTTAGCAACCAAGTGGTCTGCTTTGTCCTGGATGGTGTTAAGTTTCTTGAAGATTGGTTGGAGCTGCACTCTTCGAGGTGTTCCTTCAAACTCTGACCTGTGTCGTGTAGATTGTGGACAGGCTTTGGGGAGTGAGGAGGTAAGTTGCTCTCGACAGGATTCCTAACCTCTGACCTGCTCTTGTGGCCGCAGTATTAATACGGATAGCTCAGTTCAGTATCTGGTCAATGGTAACCCCCAGGATGTTGATAGTCGGTGATTCAGTGATGGTAATGCCAATGAATGTCAAGGTTAGATGGTTAGATTTTCTCTTGTTGGAGATGGTCATTGCCTGGCACTTGTGTGGTGCGAAAGTTACTTGCCACTTGTCAGCCTAAGCCAGGATATTGTCCAGGTCGTATTACATTTGGACATGGACTGCTTCATTGTGTGAGGCGTTACGAATGGTGCTGAACATTGTGCAGTCATCTGCAAAAATCCCCACTTCTGACCTTATAGAACATAGAACATAGAACGATACAGCGCAGTACAGGCCCTTCGGCCCACGATGTTGCACCGAAACAAAAGCCATCTAACCTACTCTATACCATTATCATGCATATGTTTATCCAATAAACTTTTAAATGTCCTCAATGTTGGCGAGTTCACTACTGTAGCAGGTAGGGCATTCCACGGCCTCACTACTCTTTGCGTAAAGAACCTATCCCTGACCTCTGTCCTATATCTATTACCCCTCAGTTTAAGGCTATGTCCCCTCGTGCTAGCCATTTCCATCCGCGGGAGAAGGCTCTCACTGTCCACCCTATCTAACCCTCTGATCATTTTGTATGCCTCTATTAAGTCTCCTCTTAACCTTAGAACATAGAACATAGAACAATACAGCGCAGTACAGGCCCTTCGGCCCACGACGTTGCACCGAAACAAAAGCCATCCAACCTACACTATGCCATTATCATCCATATGTTTATCCAATAAACTTTTAAATGCCCTCAATGTTGGCGAGTTCACTACTGTAGCAGGTAGGGCATTCCACGGCCTCACTACTCTTTGCGTAAAGAACCTACCTCTGACCTCTGTCCTATATCTATTACCCCTCAGTTTAAAGTTATGTCCCCTCGTGCCAGCCATATCCATCCGCGGGAGAAGGCTCTCACTGTCCACCCTATCCAACCCCCTGATCATTTTGTATGCCTCTATTAAGTCTCCTCTTAACCTTCTTCTCTCTAACGAAAACAACCTCAAGTCCATCAGCCTTTCCTCATAAGATTTTCCCTCCATACCAGGCAACATCCTGGTAAATCTCCTCTGCACCCGTTCCAAAGCCTCACGTCCTTCCTATAATGCGGTGACCAGAACTGTACGCAATACTCCAAATGCGGCCGTACCAGAGTTCTGTACAGCTGCAACATGACCTCCTGACTCCGGAACTCAATCCCTCTACCAATAAAGGCCAACACTCCACAGGCCTTCTTCACCACCCTATCAACCTGGGTGGCAACTTTCAGGGATCTATGTACATGGACACCTAGATCCCTCTGCTCATCCACACTTTCAAGAACTTTTCCATTAGCCAAATATTCCACATTCCTGTTTTTCCTTCCAAAGTGAATCACCTCACACTTCTCTACATTAAACTCCATTTGCCACCTCTCAGCCCAGCACTGCAGCTTATCTATATCCCTCTGTAACCTGCTACTTCCTTCCACACTATCGACAACACCACCGACTTTAGTATCGTCTGCAAATTTACTCACCCACCCTTCTGCGCCTTCCTCTAGGTCATTGATAAAAATGACAAACAGCAACGGCCCCAGAACAGATCCTTGTGGTACTCCACTTGTGACTGTACTCCATTCTGAACATTTCCCATCAACCACCACCCTCTGTCTTCTTTCAGCTAGCCAATTTCTGATCCACATCTCTAAATCACCCTCAATCCCCAGCCTCCGTATTTTTTGCAATAGCCTACCGTGGGGAACCTTATCAAACGCTTTGCTGAAATCCATATACACCACATCAACTGCTCTACCCTCGTCTACCTGTTCAGTCACCTTCTCAAAGAACTCGATAAGGTTTGTGAGGCATGATCTACCCTTCACAAAGCCATGCTGACTATCCCTGATCATATTATTCCTATCTAGATGATTATAAATCTTGTCTCTTATAATCCCCTCCAAGACTTTACCCACTACAGACGTGAGGCTCACCGGTCTATAGTTGCCGGGGTTGTCTCTGCTCCCCTTTTTGAACAAAGGGACCACATTTGCTATCCTCCAGTCCTCTGGCACTATTCCTGTATCCAATGATGCCATAAAAATCAAAGCCAGTGGTCCAGCAATCTCTTCCCTGGCCTCCCAGAGAATCCTAGGATAAATCCCATCAGGTCCCGGGGACTTATCTATTTTCAGCCTGTCCAGAATTGCCAACACCTCTTCCCTACGTACCTCAATGCCATCTAATCTATTTACCTGGAGCTCAGCATTCTCCTCCACAACATTATCTTTTTCCTGAGTGAATACTGATGAAAAATATTCATTTAGTATCTCGCCTATCTCTTCAGACTCTACACACAACTTCCCATCCCTGTCCTTGACTGGTCCTACTCTGTCCCTAGTCATTCGCTTATTCCTGACATACCTATATGATGGAAGGCAGGTCATTGATGATGCAGCTGAAGATGGTTGGGCCTAGGACACTACCCTGAGGAACTCCTGCAGTGATATCCTGGAGCTGAGATGATTGACCTCCAACCATCACAAACCATCTTCTTTTGTGCCAGGTATAACCTCAGCAAACAGCGAGTAATCCCCAATTCCCATTGGCTCTAGTTTTGTGAGGGCTCCTTTTGGGGATAAGGTGGGAAAGTGGTGTTGAGGGTTATCAGATCAGATCAGTCTTGACCTCATTGAATGGTGCAGCAGACTCGATGGGCCGAATGGCCTACTTTTGCTATTACGTCTTATTCTCTTATAGTCTTTTGGATGCCTCACTCAGGCAAATATGGCCTTGACATCAAGGGCAGTCAGTCTTACTGGAAACAAGAAGTGTCTACCCCGTACCATCATTATCCTTGATGGATTAGCAGTCAATTCCAATTTGTTATATCCTGATATTCTTATGTTTAATTCAATCACTTTTTATAGGTAACTTCTATTATTTAGCAGGATGCACCAAAACAATATGAAGCAGTTTCCATTTCAGAAAGAAAATCCACTAAACAACAGATTTGTGAAAGTTAGCTCATTTCTATGTTACTCTGGGTTCTGGATGAATGAGTTTTAAATAAGTCACTACAATGGATAACTATGATTTGGAATCACTATTAGTGAAAATTTAGGATCACAGGTTACTCAATGGCAGAAATTGACTGTGTTCACAAGGGAGGATTCGATTGGCTAAGCATTGTGCTAACATGAACTCTATGTTAAATATTTTTCCAAATGAATGAGCAATGGGTAAGATCCATTACTAATGTATACAGAGAGAGCATTGGCCTGGCCAATATGTTGACAAAATGGCGCACATCTTAGAGAAATTTGCCAAATCAGAATAATACATTCAACTTGATAGTCTAGAAATAAGCAAAGTTCATTTTACACAGTTATATTTTGATTGGAAAAAAAGATCAGACCTGTCACATTTTTGTTGGAAAATTCACTGGACCAGTGCAGCTGTGAATTATACTGGGTTAAAAGGGTCCAAGTCTTTAGTCTGCTCTGCAGTCTCAATACCGTTGGGTGTGGGAGGTTAAAACCCAATCAGGATTTCCGCTCCTCGCTGCTGCCTCACGGTGCCGAGGTCCCAGGTTCGATCCCGGCCCCGGGTCACTGTCCGTGTGGGGTTTGCACATTCTCCCTGTGTCTGCGTGGGTTTCACCCCCACAACCCAAAGGTGTGCAGGGTAGGTGGATTGGCCACGCTAAATTGCCCCTGAATTGGAAAAAATAAATAATTGGGTACTCTAAATTTATTTTTAAAAAAAGGATTTCCGCTCCTGGCTGCTGTACAGTGACCCCTGCCTCCTGCTGGAATGTGGCGCTGCTCCTCACCCAGCGTCCACAAGAATGTACCTTGCAGATGGGGAGGATGGTTGGGTTTACAGTCCGCTGCCAAGACTGACATTGGCACAGGCTGAGAACAAACCGAGGCACTGTTCCACTCTGAACAGTGCATCTTAAAAATGAATTAAAATGGTTGGTGTCGAATTGGGACTGATTGACCACACAAGCGAGCAGCTGTTTTATTAAATGGACAGCACTGACAAAGCACAAATACTGAATTATGTATCCAAACGGGCTTGAATCATTGACATACACATTTATTTGCCCAGAAAAGGCAGGGAGTGAAAAGGAATTGCAATATGGAAAATATATTCAGGTAACCTCTGACACTGCAAACGGGCAGAGGTCATGTTCTCACCCTTATTTGTTAATCTGTCCATTCGTAACAAACCCCCTATTTAAGACAGAGATGAGGAGAATTATTTTTACTCAGAGGGCAGTGAGCCTTTGGAACTCCCTTCCGCAAAAGACGGCAGAAATAGTCTTTGAATGTTTTTAACGCAGAGGTAGATAGATTCCTGTTAAGTAAGGGGGTGAAAGACAATTAGGGGGTAGGTGGAAGGTTACAATCTGATCAACCATGATCTTATTGAATGGCGGAGCAGGCTCGAGGGGCCGAATGGCCTACTTCTGCTCCTAATTTGCATGTTCCCATGTAAACAATATACCTCGAAATCTAAAAGACGGATTTCAGCAAAACATGTAGGGTGTGGTGCGTGGAAGAACGGATTCAATTTTGATGAAGATAAGGATCCCAATCAAGATCCTAGAATTTTTTAAAGGATCATTCTGTTCACATTGGGAGATAGAATTAATTGACTTTTTTCTTAGGAATGTTGTTGATTATGCATGTCTCAGCTGCTGTGGTGTAATTTGTCACAGCTGTCAAAATGTGAGCAGAGTTTTCAGACCAGGTTGTTGGGTATGGATTGGCCTGAAGCCTCCTCAGTGAGGTGGAACCTCTTAATTCAATGTTTCTTTTTCTCAGCTTTGTAGTTAGAGAGTGTCAACTAGGCAGGGAAAAGCCTCAAGGAAGATGTGTAATTGTAATAACATTGCGTTACCTATTGGGATCTGTTCTACAGAGTGCCCTCTTCTGCTGTTCAAGTATGAGGTTGTGTTGGAATACTGCACTAATTCTCAGTCAAGCATTGTACTGGATTCATTTCTAAATCAGTCTCAGGCTAATTACTATTTGAAGGATGTGCAAGGACTAATATTCCATGTACAGGCTGCTGTACACAAATCACAAGCCATGTGTTCACAATCTCCCACTAGGTTCAGCCTATCATGGAGGCCCATGCTCAGAAAATTGTAATCTACAGATTCCTCAGTGGCTCAGATAACAACGGCATCTGGGCTGGTTGGATTCCAGGCAGGGGATTCAGGTGGCCTTGGGGTCTCGCCTTGGGATAAAAGCCAAAGTTCTCAGCAGACTGAGGCTGGAGGAGAGAGGGCGAGAACAGGGTTGTGGCAAGGAGCTGGGCCTGCAGATTAAGGGTGGTGAGTTGCTGCATTGAGGAACTGAGACAGTGTCTGGAGAGCCGGGGAGTGCCAGCAGAGCAGGTGAACAGCTACTGGAGACCCAGGCAGACTGCCTCCAACAACCTTAAGTTTGAGAAACCACAAGGAAGTTAGCAATAGGAACTCTGCTTTCCAACAGATTAGAGATCAGAAGTTAAGCTCTTGATGATATATGGACAAATCTGGAACATTGGCTGTGAATATCCATTGTAAATAGTTTGTTCCTTTAAGTGAAGCTTTTCCATTAATGTTCATAAGGATTTGATGTCAGCAGAATAAAAGTTCCTCTTTTACAACCTTTGTGCAGTCCATGTGCTTAAATCTCACGTTACACAGATTTGGGATACACCTGCGGCAAGAGGTGAACCTTCAACATCCTTGCACAGCACAGGCACGTCCCTGGTGCAAGGAGCTCATGCTGGGATGGAGAGAAGGAACCGATGCAGAGGCCTGTAGTCACACTCATGGCTCCAGTTGCATTGGAGACCTTCTGGCTCCTACTGGTGTGCGAGCGGCCAGAGAGCAAGCCCCACTACCTATTAAAAGTACCTATCCGTGTGGGTGCCCTGTGAGTACAGAGAGGAAGAGGAAGGTGGGCCAGGAGCCTGAGAATGCTCCCTAACAACTCATCAAAATCATAACAATGGGGCCAGTGCCGACACTAGGGGCAGGGGCGGCTCCATAGAAATTGGGAAAGTATTGTAAATCTCGGGCCAGCCTTATGGGAGCAGAGACACGATAGTAAGCTTTCTTTCCTTTGCCGCACCTGGGAGTTGGGACGAGAGGAGAATCTGCCCTTGTTGTGTCACTGGGGCATGCAGATCATGCTCTTAACCTGCGCTGAGTTAGTTGAGGTGAACCTAGGCAACAGTTGGGGGTGGGTTTGGGTGACTACAATTGATTTCAGATTCCCGAAGTGAGGCAGGAAGAGCCCGACAAATAGCCCACTTCTAATCCTACTCTTTCTGGAAAAGAGCAATCTATGTTGAGAATACAGAACGCTGAGGACCTGGGTTCGATCCCGACCCCGGGTCACAGTCCTTGTGGAGTTTGCATATTCTCCCCGTGTCTGCGTGGGTCTCACCCCCACAAGCCAAAGATGTGCAGGGTAGGTGGATTGGCCATGTTATATTGCCCTTTAATTGGAAAAAAAAAAATTTGGTAATCTAAACTTTTTTTTTTAAAGTCTGTGTTGAGATTGGGTAACAAAAGATAAGGGACTATGCCATGATAATCCTGTAGGTTCAAGGTTACTCATAGATTCTGTCACTCCTGGAGAATTGCCGCTTGGTTTGGACATAAAGGCTACTTTTGTGAGGGCCATGAAGAATCCAGCACGAGTTGAAGGATAGAAAGAAATAACATTTATTTACAATAACATATATATACAACAGCAGCAGCAACTCCCTTGCTGCTCACTCTCCTCTAGCCGGTTCCAAACTGGCCAGCTTTATTTATGCAGGGAGTCTGTTAATGATTTCACCGATGCCCTCATTGGGGAAGCTCATACTCCCAAAGGATTGTGGGATTGCCATCAGTCCCCAGCCAGTAGTAAGCAGGCAGGTTATAACATCCCTCCCCCCCAAAGTCCAAGGAATCCACCAAAGACCCTGGCGAAGGAGGGCGTCGGACTCGTTTTGCCGCAGGCCGGACACCATTTGCACGAGGCGCTGGATCGGGCGGCGTGTAACGAGACGGGGAACGGCACTTCTGTGATGAACGCGTAAAGGTTGTACATCCACGGCCCGTGGGCCTGAGGACTCCGCCTCTGAGGCGTCCTGTGTCTGCATCTTGGAGTCGGAGTCCGCTGCCTCCGTCATCTCGGCGTCTCGATCTCGACGCGGTTCTGTAACGACCTGCGCAGGCTTTGAGTGCGGCAGCAGAGGAAGATTGTGAGGAATACTTTCCACTGAGTCTGGTCTCTGTGGCTGTAGAAATGAGCTCCGGGGGTGGGGAATCTTTGGAAGAGATGGTCTTCTGGACCGAACGTGGTCTACATGCTTGCGCTGGAGACGACCTCGGGCTTGCACCTGGTAAGAGATAGGGCCCGTTCGGCGAAAGATAACGCCAGGGACCCACTGGGCACCACTAGCAAAATTTCGAACGAACACTGGGTCACCGGGCGCAAACTGCCGAATCGGCCGATGCCGAGAAAAAACATGTCCCTGCCGTTCTTGTGTGCGGTGTACATTTGCGCCAATGTCCAGGAAAACCATGCTAAGGCGGGTACGAAATCTCCGGCCCATTAGGAGTTCCGTGTCCATAGACCTGGAAGACTGCTTCTTTAGGCCTCGTTTGAATGTCTGCACTGCGCGCTCCGCCAACCCATTGGAAGCCGGGTGGTATGGAGCGGTGCGGATATTGCATATGCCGTCCATCTTCGTGAACCTCGCAAATTCCTCACCGGTGAACGGAGTGCCATTGTCCGTGACCAGCATCTCGGGGAGGCCATGCATACTGAAAGACAAACGTATCTTCTCGATTATTGCGCAGGACGTTGTGCCTACCATCTTATGCACCTTGAGCCATTTAGACTGGGCATCGATTAATAGAAGGAACATGGATCCTTGAAATCTGCATGCAAGCACGCCCAAGGCCTCCCTGGGCATTCCCAGTGATGGAGGGGCGCGGCCGGCGGAAGCTTCTGATGCTCCTGGCAAATGGAGCAGTTTTGGGCCACCTTCTCAATGTCGGTGTCGAGGTCTGGCCACCAGACATAACTCCAGGCCAACATTTTCATTTTGGTCACACCCAGATGCCCATTGTGCAAGTCCCTTAGTATCAGCTCCTGTCCTTTTCCCTGGACAATCACACGCGTCCCCCACAAGAGGATACCGTCTTCCACGCTAAATTCTGACAGCTTGGAGGAAAATGCCTGCAACTCGCTTGGGAGCTGTCTATGCTGCCCACCATACAAGACTATGTGCCGAACCTTTGACAGGACTGGCTCCGTCTGGGTCCACTCATGGATCTGTGATGCCGTGAGAGGCAAGGAGTCCATAAAATTTAGGGTTGCAACCACATCACCGTTCGTGGGGGTCGACATGGGGCCGGTCGATAAAGGTAATCGGCTCAGTGCGACGGCATTCGATATCTGGGTTCCTGGTTTGTGCTCCAGAGAATACTCGTATGCAGCAAGCAACAAAGCCCAGCGCTGGATCCGTGCGGAACTAATGGGCAGTATTGGCTTATCCACTTGGAAAAGTCCCAGCAGAGGTTTATGATCAGTCACAATAGTGAAGTGGCGGCCATACACGTACTGGTGGAAACGTTTCACAGCAGCGACCACTGCCAGGCCCTCCTTCTCGATCTGCGCGTACTTCTTTTCCGCTGCAGTCAATGTGCGGGAGGCGAAAACTATCGGCCGCTCGGCCCCGTTCTCCATCTTGTGGGACAGGACGGCCCCAGTACCATACGGGGATGCATCACACGTGATGAGCAAAGGCCTACCAGGTTAGTAACCCAGACAACGACAATTGTTGCTTTACCCGCCCGAAAGCGGTTTCTTGTGGCTGACCCCAAACCCAGGTGTGATCTCTTTAGCAGAAGGTGCAACGGGGCCAGCGTAGTTGCCAGATTGGGGAGAAACTTCCCGTAATAGTTTACGAGGCCGAGAAAAGAATGAAGATGCGAAGTGTCAGTCGGGGCGGGGGCCTGCTAAATTGCACATTCCTTCTCTGCGACGGGGTGCAAACCTTCGTGGTCTACCTTATAACCGAGGTAGACAGCTTCCTTCGCCTAAAGACGCACTTTATGCGACGTAAGCGGACTCCAGCCTCTGAAAAGCATCTAAGGACAGCCTCCAAATTTTCCAAATGTTCCTGCTCCGACGTCCCTGTAATAAAAACATCATCTAAGTAGACAGCGACACACGGTAAACCTCTCAAGATGCCCTCCATGACGCGTTGAAAAATAGTGCAGGCAGAGGATACCCCAAAGGGCAACCATTTATATTCATACAGGCCCCGGTGTGTATTAATAGTTACATATGGCTGGGAGGCAGGGTCCAGCTCCAACTGTAGGTAGGCGTGACTCATATCTAATTTTGTGAATGAGAGTCCACCTGCAAGCTTCGCGTAGAGATCCTCTATGCGAGGCATTGGATATCGGTCGAGCCGGGAACCCGTATTCACTGTAAGTTTATAGTCACTGCACAAGCCAACTGTGGCATCTGGCTTCATGACAGGTACAATTGGTGCTGCCCAGTCAGCGAAACAGGCCTGATGATACCCAAGGTCTCCAAATGAGTGAGCTCCCATTCTACCTTCTCGAGCAAGGCGTAAGGCACCGAGCGCGCCCGGAAATAGCGCGGCGTGTCTCCTGGTTCAACTTGGATACAGGTTACGGCCCCTTTTATTTTCCCTGAACCGGGCTAGAATACATATGGGTACCATCCTAGCACCTCAGTCAACCCATCAGAACCTGTTTGGAGGATGTGCTGCCACTGCAGCCGCAAATGGCGCAACCAGTCCCGACCCAACAGGCTGGGCCTGTGGCTGCGCATCACGATAAGTGGGAAACTCCCCTCCTGGCATCCATAAACAACAGGGGTTACAATGTCCTGCAATGTCCAATGGTTCCCCCATGTAGGTGGCCAACTTGACCTGTGTGTCGGTTAATGTAAGGGTCTGTATACCCTGATTGATGCGATCGGATGTCCTCTGGGTGATCACGGAGTCCGCTGCGCCAGTGTCCAACTCCATCTCAAGCAGGTGACTATTGACCCGTACTGTCACCTTAATGGGGGCCACATGGGGAGCTGCCACACAATGCAGCTGCAGGCAGTCGTCCTCCATCTCCACGTCCTCGGGAGTAGTCGCTGAAGGTCCATCCAAATGGAAGGTACGTCCCCTGGGCTGGCCCCAGTTTCTGTCGGAACGACAGCGCCTCTGGCGCGTCCAGGACCAGTGTCCGCGACAGGGTCGACTCCCACAGGCCCGACACGGACATGGCTCTTCATCCATTGGTTCTGGAGAAGGCTCCCTTCGGGGAGGAATGTCCGACGGCCACTGACTTCGATCCGGATGTCGCCTCGCCCAAGGTACCACAGGGGTGCGGGGAGACACTTTTGGACGGAAGGGGTTGCATCCCAAGGCATGCACCTACATTCCCTGTGGCTCCTGCACACCCCGTTCTGCACTCCCTCGGGACAATACTATTTGCATGGCCTGTTGAAAAGTCAATGTTGGCTCAGCTCACAACTTCCTTTGGGTGGCCGCATTGTTAATACCGCAAACCAAACGGTCGTGTAACATTTCTGACAAGGTCTCACTATAGACACAGTACTCCGCAATCCTGCGTAGCCTGGATAGAAACTCTGCAAGGGATTCTCCTGGGGTCCTCAGCGGTATTAAACCGACAACGCTGGACTATCGTGCACGGGATTGGGTTATAATGTTGCCCCACTAAGTTCACAAGTTCATCAAACGCCTTGGTGCAGCTGGGTACATAAGGCTCCTAATCACCCTAAACGTATGCGGGCCGCAGGCAATGAGCAAAATGACCACATGGCGCTCGTTTTCGGTGATATTGTTTGCCCAGAAATAGTAACGCATCCGTTGTGCGTACTGGTTCCAGCTTTCCAGCGCAGCATCAAAAACATCCAAACGTCCGTACAGAGGCATGGTATAATAGAAAACAACTTCCAACCTGTATCCAACAAAAATCCAGGGAGGTGGCTTCAGCAGTGTAGTCAGCTGTCCACTTTAACCCTCGTCGCCAGTTTTGTGAGGGTCAGGCAGAATCCAGCACGAATTGAAGGGTAGAAAGAAATAACATTTATTTACAATAACATATATATACAACAGCAGCAGCAACTCCCTTGCTGCTCACTCCTCTCTAGCTGGTTCCAAACTGGCCAGCTTTATTTATGCAGGGAGTCTGCTAATAATTTCTCCGCCCCCCTCATTGGGGAAGCTCATACTCCCAACGGATTGTGGGATTTCCATCTGTCCCCAGCCAGTGGTAAGCAGGCAGGTTATAACATACCTCCCCCCCAAAGTCCAAGGAATCCACCGAAGACCCTGGCGAAGGAGGGCGTCGGACTCGTTTTGCCGCAGGCCGGACACCATTTGCACGATGCGCTGGATCGGGCGGCGTGTAACGAGACGGGGAACGGCACTTCTGTGATGAACGATAATGGTTGTACATCCACGGCCCGTGGGCCTGAGGACTCCCCCTCTGAGGCGTCCTGTGTCTACATCTCGAAGTCGGAGTCCGCTGCCTCCGTCATCTCGGTGTCTCTATCTCCACGCGGTTCTGCAACGACCTGCGCAGGCTTTGAGTGCGGCACCAGAGGAAGATTGTGAGGAATACTCTCCAATGTGTCTGGACTTTTGGCTGTAAAAATGAGCTCCGGGGGTGGGGAATCTTTGGAAGAGATAGTCTTCTGGACCGAACGTGGTCTACATGCTTGCGCTGGAGACGACCTTGGGCTTGCACCTGGTCAGAGATAGGGCCCGTTCGGCGAAAGATAACGCCAGGGCCCCACTGGGCACCACCAGCAAAATTTTAAACGAACACTGGGTCACTGGGCGCAAACTGCCGAATCGGCCGATGCCGAGAAAAATCATGTCCCTGCCGTTCTTGAGTGCGCCGTACTTTTGCACCAATGTCCGGCAAAACCATGCTAAGGCGGGTCCGAAATCTTCGGCCCATTAGGAGTTCCGCGGGAGCTACCCAAGTCACCGCATGTGGAGTGGTCCTATATGAAAACAAAAAACGAACCAGTCTCGTGTCCATAGACCTGGAAGACTGCTTCTTTAGGCCTCGTTTGAATGTCTGCACTACACGCTCCGCCAACCCATTGGAAGCCGGGTGGTATGGAACGGTGCGGATATGGCATATGCCGTTCATCTTCATGAGCCTCGCAAACTCCTTACTTGTGAACGGAGTGCCATTGTCCGTGACCAGCATCTCGGGGAGGCCATGCATACTGAAAGACAAATGCATCGACTCGATTGTTGCGCAGGACGTTGTGCCTACCATCTTATGCACCTTGAGCCATTTAGACTGGGCATCGATTAATAGAAGGAACATGGATCCTTGAAATCCGCATGCAAGCGTGCCCAAGGCCGCCCTGGCCATTCCCAGTGATGTAGGGGCGCGGCCGGCGGAAGCTTCTGATGCTCCTGGCAAATGGAGCAGTTTTGGGCCACCTTCTCAATGTTGGTGTCGAGGTCTGGCCAAGAGACATAACTCCAGGCCAACATTTTCATTTTGGTCACACCTGGATGCCCATTGTGCCTTAGTACCAGCTCCTGTCCTTTTTCTGGGACAATCACACGCATCCCCCACAAGAGGATACCGTCTTCCACGCTAAATTCTGACAGCTTGGAGGAAAATGACCGCAACTCACCTGGGAGCTGTCTATGTTGCCCACCATACAGAACTATGTGCCAAACCTTTGACAGGACTGGCACCATCTGGGTCCACTCATGGATCTGTGATGCCGTGACAGGCAAGGAGTCCATTAAATTTAGGGTTGCAACCACGTCACCGGTCGTAGGGGTCGACATGGGGCCGGTCGATAAAGGCAATCGGCTCAGTGCGTCGGCATTCGCTATCTGGGTTCCTGGTTTGTGTTCCAGAGAATACTCGTAGGCAGCGAGCAACAAAGCCCAGCGCTGGATTCGTGCGGCAGCAATGGGCGGTATTGGCTTATCCTCTTGGCAAAGTCCCAGCAGAGGCTTATGATCAGTCACGATAGTGAAGTGGCGGTCATACACGTACTGGTGGAAACGTTTCACCGCAAAGACCACCGCCAGGCCCTCCTTCTCGATCTGCGCGTACTTCTTTTCCGCTGCAGTCAATGTGCGGGAGGCGAAAGCTATCGGTCGCTCAGCCCCGTTCTCCATCTTGTGGGACAGGACGGCCCCAGTACCATACGGGGATGCATCACATGTGGTGAGCAAAGGCTTTCCAGGATCATAATGGGTTAGTAACCCAGACAACGACAATTGTTGTTTTACTCGCCGGAAAGCCAGGTGTGATTCTTCTTTAGCAGAAGGTGCAACAAGGCCAACGTAGTTGCCAGATTGGGGAGGAACTTCCCGTAATAGTTTACGAGGCCGAGAAAAGAACAAAGATGTGAAGTGACAGTTGGGTAGGGGGCCTGCTAAATTGCACGCACCTTCTCTGCGATGGGGTGCAAACCTTCGCGGTCCACCTGATAACCCAGATAGACTACTTCCTTCGCCTGAAAGACGCACTTTATGCGATGTAAGCGGACTCCAGCCTCTGAAAAGCGTCGAAGGACAGCCTCCAAATTTTCCAAATGTTCCTGCTCCGACATCCCTGTAGTCAAAACATCGTCTAAGTAGACAGCGACACGCGGTGAACCTCTCAAGATGCCCTCCATGACGCGTTGAAAAATAGTGCAGGCAGAGGATACCCCAAAGGGCAACCATTTATATTCATACAGGCCCCGGTGTGTATTAATAGTCACATATGGCTGGGAGGCAGGGTCCAGCTCCAACTGTAGGTAGGCGTGACTCATCTCTAATTTTGTGAACGAGAGTCCACCTGCAAGCTTCGCGTAGAGATCCTCTATGCGAGGCATTGGATATCGGTCGAGCCGGGAACCCATATTCACTGTAAGTTTATAGTCACCGCACAAGCCAACTGTGGCATCTGGCTTCACGATAGGTACAATTGGTGCTGCCCAGTCAGCGAAACGGACGGGCCTGATAATACCCAAACTCTCCAAACGAGTGAGCTCCCCTTCTACCTTCTCGAGCAAGGCGTAAGGCACCGGGCGCGCCCGGAAATAGTGCGGCGTGGCTCCTGGTTCAACTTGGATACAGCTATGGCCCCTTTTATTTTCCCCAAACCGGGCTAGAATACATCTGGGTACCATCCTAGCACCTCAGTCAACCCTCCAGAACCTGTTTTGAGGATGTGCTACCACTGCAGCCACAAATGGCGCAACCAGTCCCGACCCAACAGGCTGGGCCCATGGCCACGTACCACGATAGGTGGGAAACGCCCCTCCTGGTGTCCATAAACAACAGGGGTTGCAATGTCCTGCAATGTCCAATGGTTCCCCCATGTAGGTGGCCAACATGACCTGTGTGTCGGTTAATGTAAGGGTCTGTATACCCTGATTGATGCGATCGGATGTCCTCTGGGCGATCACGGGGTCCGCTGCGCCAGTGTCCAACTCCATCTCAAGCAGGTGACCATTGACCCGTACTGTCACCTTAATGGGGGCCACACGGGGAGCTGCCACACAATACAGCTGTAGGGAGTCGTCCTCCGTCTCCACGTCCTCAGGAGTAGTCGCCGAAGGTTCATCCAAATGGAAGGTACGGCCCCTGGGCTGGTATCAGTTTCGGTCGGAACGACGGCGCCTCTGGCGCGCCCAGGACCGGTGTCCTCGACAGGGTTGGCTCCCACAGGTCCGACACGGACATGGCTCCTCATCCATTGGTTCTGGAGAAGGCTCCTTTCGAGGAGGAACGTCCGACGGCCACTGACGTCGATCCGGACGTCGCCTCGCCCAAGGTACCGCAGGGGTGCGGGGGGACACTTTTGGATGGAAGGGGTTGCATCCCAAGGCATGCACTTCCATTCCCTGTAGCCCCTGCACTCCTCGTTCTGCGCTCTCTCGGAACAATACTATTTGAATGGCCTGTTGAAAAGTCAATGTTGGCTCAGCTCACAACTTTCTCTGGGTGGCCGCATTGTTAATACCGCAAACCAAACGGTTGCATAACATTTCTGACAAGGTCTCACCATAGTCACAGTACTCCGCAATCCTGCGTAGCCTGGATAGAAACTCTGTAATGGATTCTCCTGGGGTCCTCTCAGCGGTATTAAACCGACAACGCTGGACTATCGTGCACGGGGTTGGGTTATAATGTTGCCCCACTAAGTTCACAAGTTCATCAAACGCCTTGGCGCAGCTGGGTATGTAAGGCTCTTAATCACCCCAAACGTATGCGGGCCGCAGGCAATGAGCAAAATGACCACATGGCGCTCGTTCTCGGTGATGTTGTTTGCCCGGAAATAGTAACGCATCCGTTGTGCGTACTGGTTCCAGCTTTCCAGCGCAGCATCAAAAACATCCAAACGTCCGTACAGAGGCATGGTATAATAGAAAACAACTTCCAACCTGTATCCAACAAAAATCCAGGGAGGTGGCTTCAGCAGTATAGACAGCTGTCCACTTTAACCCTCGTCGCAAGTTTTGTGAGGGCCAGGAAGAATCCAGCACAAGTTGAAGGATAGAGAGAAATAACATTTATTTACAATAACATATGTATACGACAGCAGCAGCAACTCCCTTGCTGCTCACTCCTCTCTAGCTGGTTCCAAACTGGCCAGCTTTATTTATGCAGGGAATCTGCTAATGATTTCTCCGCCCCCCTCATTGGGGAAGCTCATACTCCCAAAGGATTGTGGGATTGCCATCAGTCCCCAGCCAGTGGTAAGCAGGCAGGTTATAACAGTTACAATCAGTGATGGTGACCGTAGGACTATTATTATGTCATTAAAACCCACTTGGTTCTCTAATGTTCTTCCGGGACGAAATCTGTCATTCTTACCGAGTCTCTAGTCTAGAGCCACACATTGGTTGATTCTTAACTGCCCTCTGAAGCAGCCAAGCAAGTGACTCAATTGTATTCAAGATGGTGGGTCACCAGCAGCTTATCAAAGGCAATTAGGGATGGGCAATAAATGTTGACCTTGTCAATGATGTTCACATGCCACAAATAAATCATAAAATGTGGTACTTAAGGACAACTGTGGCAGAATGCTTTCGGGAAAGGAGGAAACTGGAAAAATAAAAATTTTAAAACAAGGAAAATGGGGAGCTGAATCTTCATTACAAAAGGTTTACAAGCCATTACAAGCAATGCCCATTTTAATAAATGGCAGAAAATCTGAACTGACCTGTGGGAAAGTGAAAACGGAGCATCGACATTGTCAAAGATTGCATTCAGAACTTGGTCAAGTGGCCATTCATGACGCCCACATTAGACGTTAATAAGAACAGTGGGCTACATTCTCAAAGAAAATGTGCTTGCGATATGCAAAGATGGTAAAATGTCTTACAGGAACAACAGCAAGTCATTCAGTTCTTTGGTCTGTTCTACGATTGAATTAGATCCTGGCTGGTCTATACATCATCTCCATTTGCCTGCCTTCGCTCTTGACATAACAAAACGCTATCAATCTCAGCCTTGAAAGTTTCCATTGATTTCCCAGTATTTATGACCATTTGAGAGAAAAAATTTCAGATTTCCCCTAGCTTCAGTGTGAAAAAGTGTTTCCCGATTTCACGCCTAAATAGTCTTGTGCTAATGTTGTGATTATGTCTACTCATCCTGGATTCCTCTCATCAGAAGAAACTGTTTCTCTGTATTTATCTTTATCTTTCTTAAGGACCTCAATCAGATCACCCACCAAACACCTAACTCAGAGATTGCAAACTATGTTTGCATCAACTCGCCTTCATAATTTAGCTCTTTTAACCTTCATGTCATTCCGGTGACTCTGCACCGTATCCCCTCAGAGGAATAGGAGGGGCCCATTCGGCCCTTCTAGCCTGTTCTGTCATTCATTTAAATCATGGTTGATGTTTGTCTTGACTCCATTCACCTGCCCGGGTTCCACAGCCCTTAATACCTCGACCCAACAACAATCTATCAATCTCAGTTTTGCAGTGTTTAATTGGCTGCTTTAGCCTCAACGTATTTTGTGGTAGAGGAATTCGATCCCGGCTTCGGGAGACTGTCTGTGTGCAGTTTGCACGTTCTCCCCGTGTCTGCGTGGGTTTCTCCCGGTTGCTGCGATTTCCTCCCACAGTACAAACGATGTGCAGGTTAGATGGATTGGCTGTGCTGGGTTGCCCCTTAGTGTTTAAATGTCAGGTGAGGTTACGATGTTGAGCAAGGGAATGGGCCTATGTTAGGGTGCTCTTTCGGAGCATCAGTACAGACTCGGTGGACCGAATGGCCTCCTTTTGCACTGGAGGGCTTCGACGAAATCCAGATTTTCACTGCCCTTTACACAAGCAAGTGTTTCTTGATATCACGCCATAAAAGCCAAGCTCTCATTTTAAGCCTCTCCAAGGAGAGGAAATAATTTCTCTCTATCTACCCTATCAAACCCTTTGATCATTTTCAACACTTCAATTGGACCAGCCCTAAATCTTCTGTACTCCGGGGAGTAAAGCTGAGCCTGTGCATCCTGTCTCATAACTTTTCTCCTCTAATGTCAATTTATCTTTCCTGAAGTGTGACGTCCTAAACTGAACTCAGGGCTCCACAAGGGGTCTGGCCAAGGCTTTGTGCTGAAACATCACCTCCTTGCTTTTGTATTCCAGTTCCCTTGGGATGAAGGCCGATATTCCATTTGCCTGTTTGATTACTTTTTATCCCCAGGCATTAGCTTTTAGTGGTTTGTGTACACGGACACCAAATCCTTAGTACGATGCCTCACTGTGAAGCTAACAACCTTATCTTTTTAAGATTACAAGAGCAAATGGCAGTAGTTACAGTTTAGTGATGCTTTATCTGATCTATGCAGGGTAATAAACAGAGAGTTGGGGAACTGTACTGAAGAGGTAGCTATGTTAAGAAGTAAATCATACGAATATTGCTGAGGACATCATCCATCACTTCCCACACAACACTCTAGCTCCAGCTCAGCCTTTTTATGCATAATTAACCTAAGATGCTAGTATGATGGAGGATTTGTAACTTCAATCCCTCTAGTTCCATGATACATTAATTCAAATATAAACCAGCTGAAACAATTTGTAGATATCTCACTGAGACAGTGGACCATCCTTGCATTTACAGCATGGTTAAATATATACTGTTTCTCAAATGTCTTCAAATGTCTGTTTTGCAGCAAAAGCCTTTTGACATACAGATAATAAAGACATATATTAATATGGTATATATTTGAAAGCATTTTCCTCAATGAAGGCTCACTGTACTGATGGGGCGGCATGTTGGCACAGTGGTTAGCACTGCTGCCTCACAGCTCCAAGGACCCGGGTTCAATTCAGGTCTGTGTGGAGTCTGCACGTTCTCTCCGTGTCTGCGTGGGTTTCCTCCGGGTGCTCTGGTTTCCTCACACAGTCCAAAGACGTGCTGTTAGGTGAATTGGACATTCTGAATTCTCCCTCTGTGTACCCGAACAGGCGCCGGAGTGTGGCGACTAGGGGCTTTTCACAGTAACTTCATTGCAGTGTTAATGTGAGCCTACTTGTGACAATAATAAAGACTATTATTATCACCAGGCGAATCAAGCCCTGGAAACCAACCCTTTACCTGAATTTTGAGCACGCCAATTCAAATCCTGACTCCCGCCAGCACATCTCAGACTTTTGCTAATTTGGCATCTGTGCATGTACTAGAGCTGCTCTAGTAATGGAGTTCAAAAAGAGGACAGTTGTACATTGACAGATTCACTTTTCTGGGGCGGAGTTGGATTTGTTGAGTTACTGTGGAGGTATGGCTATGCGTGCTTTGCTCTGGTGCTTCCGAACCACAGGCACATCGGTCGTCCGTAACTCGAGTCATGAAGAAACCCACGGCCTAACAGCAAGAGGTAACTCAAGGGCGTATGCTGATCGAGCAGCCGGCTTCACTGCTGTCAATTCAGACCGCGAATCTATCTCACACCACCAAAAAAAAATAAACACCACCTGCTTGTTGCTGAAGCCCTTGATAAATAATACACATTCCTGCAATCTTTATTAACTAGCAAGGTTAAATAGAGGATAAATCATCTCTGACAGTGAATGACAGAGGTGCTGTGAATCAACCACTACTCCCGACCAGCATAAAAATGAGGAATGACTGAACTCTTCCACTGAAATGGCCTGCTGACTGCTGCAGCTCGTAGCTCATCAAGAAATGTAACACTTTCACGAGTACACACCTACCTTCTGCTTTGAATAAGGCCGTGCTGTAGCCACCATTAACCGAGATTTGTAATCTTGCCTTCCTCCGGAGAAAAAACGTCCAATGTAAGGTCCGAGTGGCACTTTTTAAAAGCGGGAGATTGGTGAAAGCAATGGTGAATTTTAGCAAAATTGTTTTTAAAAAAACCGAACTCCAGCAATTAAGGACTAAAACATAATGTTAAAAGATTACTTTGCAGAAAGTGGAACCTCTTTTTTTTAAATCGTTCATATGGAGAGAAAGGACTTTCATGATCCCGGGATGAGCCAATGTATTTTACAGGCATTGAACTGCCTCTGAAGGAGTGTCTGTTGTAATGTAGGAAAATGTGTTCACCAAAATCCACACAGCAAGCTCCGACATACAGCAACACGATAAAGATCAGATAATCTGTGTTTAGTGATGTTCAGTGAGGGACAAGTATTAACCAGGAGACTGGGATAAACTCCCCGGCTCCTCCTCCACAGAGTGCTGTGGGATCTTTTATATTCACCCTACGAGGGCAAACAGGGCGTTGGTTTAATCTTTCATCCAAACGATGGTATGGAAATGCCAGAATAGATTATATGCACTGACGTCGGGACTCGAGATTGGACATACAACCTTTTGATTCCAAGGCATGTTTTTTCGACAGCTACGAATAATTCATCCATGGCAGTGAATCGACCAAACCATGATCACAAAACCTTGATGTCACATTTTAACCGTGAGATGAACAACCAACGTGTTATCACTGAGACTGCCTATTTCCACCACTGTCATACCATCCAACTCCATCATCAACGCAACTAACCTGCTGTGAGATCTTCAATCATCCTTTGGTTAGAATCTCTAAAGTGCAGAAGGAGGCCATTCGGCCCATGGGTCTGCACCGACCCTCTGAAAGAGGACCCTACCTAGGCCCACTTCCCCACTCTACCCTCGTAACCCCACCTAACCTGCTCATCTTTGGACACTGAGGGGAATTTAGCGTGGCCAATCCAACTAACCTGCACATCTTTGGACTGTGGGAGGAAACCGGAGCACCCGGAGGAAACCTACGCAGACACAGGGAGAAAGTGCAAACTCCACACAGACAGTCACCTGAGGCTGGAATTGAGCCCGGGTCCCTGGTGCTGTGAGGCAGCAGTGCTAACCACTGTGGCACCGTGCTGCCATTACAGCCAGACTTGACTATACCATGCTATCTTAGGTGGCCTCCCACATTCTACCTGCTGTAAAATTGAGCTAATCGAAAACCTTGCTGCCTTATTCATTCCAAATCCTGTTCACTGCTCACTGTGCTACATGGACACCCGTCAAGCAAAACTTCAAATTCCTCACTCTTGTTTTCAAATCCTTCCTCCGCATTGTAATCTTCTCCAAATCCTATATATCTATTCTCACTTAATTTGGCATTTTGATCATCCCCAATTTTAATTGCTCTATCATTGGTAACTGTGCCCTCAGCTACCTGGGTTGTAAGCTCTGGAAATCCCTCAAATGGTGCGTCTTAACATTTTTGCAAAGTGGCTTGGGATGTTCATCACGTTAATGGTTCTATATTAATTCAACTTGTTGTTGTTGCAGTCGGGGTGAACATTGAGTTAATATGGACCTCGAGTGTGAATTGGCAGTGGCAATCATCCCGATTATATTCAGCTCAAATCAGAGAGTTAATATGGACCAGTCAAAGTTGAGTCGCTTCTTAATTTCTTGCTGAAATAACTTAACTAATTCAGTAGCTTTACAGGGCAATTCACTTATTCTTGGGGTGAAGGGTGACTTAAAAAAAGTATTATTTTGACTTGAATAATTCACACCTAACGGAATGCTTTTGATCAGTAGGTTGTTTCACTTCAAACAGCCAGGTGGCGAAGGATAAAATTGGAATTCAGTCTTTGCACGTTTATAAGCATTTAATTGCAGACGTACACATTGCAAGCATGCGCCTTCAAATCCAACTGCAGTTTCAGTTTGTTCCTATATATGGGGGGCATAAATAAATCCCCAGTTAATTCCCACCACCTTAATACAATTAAAAACCTAATTAATATACAAGTAACGCCAGCCACTGACTGATCAGCAGACACCCTCAGACTCACCACCGGGTCACTTTGACGTAAAAGGGGGTCCTAATGAGGTTGCAGGATAAGAATGACGAATGACAACCTTAATGTCTGTGCAAATTGAAGCTGGTGTGCTAATGTATCAGCTGTACAATTTAGCCGGCTATGCTGCTTATTCTGTTGGACTACAAACCGTGCTAACTTGTGACCAGCTTCAACCAGGAATCACACAATGGGGCCAAGTTAACAGTCAAAGAGGAGCAATGGTTCGACAGTCATATGAATAGTTAAATTGCAATTAGTAAGCAGGTTATCCATCTAGAATTCTGTGAGAAACACAGATTGCTACTTCAGACAATCCAGAAATAGAGGATAACTAATCATTCCAATCCCGCAGTTTTGGCGGTACTTGATTTACAGGGGAAAGCAATGATTTTGTTCCGTCCATTAAAATTTGAGAAAGGTATTTTTCCCTGAGTTCACTTTTTCATCATTTAAAAAAAGTAAAGTTTCCCTGTAGCTCTGCTTCATGTTTGTTAGAATTAATTTTGAGGTCAGCAACAAAAATGATGTGCTCTTCCATTCAATACGCTGATTTGTAAACACAGAGCCTTCTCAGGAGTTTAGGCGGAGGCTCATTCTCTTTGGATGTCTCGTGCAGTGCAGCACCCTGGGAAGGGGTTCTGTGGTGTGTGTGAGAAAGGGAAGCCACTTCAACTAATTGTGGAATCCTGGCTGATGCATGCAGACTCTAAACAAGGAAACATAAAATAGATTTAATTCATGTTCGAAAGCAAAATAAAAATAGGGAAAGAAAGAAAGGCTTATAGAGTAGAATCCCTACAGTGCAGAAGGAGGCCATTTGGACCATCGCGTCTGCACCGACCCTCTGATAGCCACCCCCCCCCCCCCCCGGCCACCCATCTCCATAACCCCAACCAACAAGCATTTGGACACTCAGGGCAATTCAGCAGAGCCAATCCACCTAACCTGCACATCTTTGGACTGTGGGAAGAAACCGGAGCACCCGGAGGAAACCCACGCAGACAGGGGGAGATAGTGCAAACGCCACACAGGCAGCCCCCCGCGGTCGGAATTGAACCGGGGTCCCTGGCGCTGTGAGGCAGCAGTGCTAATCCCTAATCCCTGTGGGATTAAGGAAAAGATAACATTTAACACAATTAAATCCTTAAGGAATGTGCCTCCCGATTTGTAAAATTAAACTTTCAGGGCTGGTGAGGTTGTTTCACAGTAATTAAGACTTACCTTCCAGTTAATTATGCACTTACACTTGAATGGCAAGCGCTCACTTTTTTTTAGCATATTTAGTGGGTAACTAGCTGGGTAATTAGCCCAACCTCGCAGCCTTCACGTGCTTCAATGCCAAGTCAGGTACCCGTGTAATGAGACGTGGGGCAGAGCAGGGAAAATCGGACAGCAGCTACTGTATTTTCATGTTTAATTGTGCACAAGCATGTTGTCCAATTTATTCCACAATCGTGGCGAATGCCGATAGCTTCTCTGTCATCCTTAATGTTAATTCGGGAACTGCGTTTCCACAGGAACCGCTGCGAGACCAGAGGTTTTTACTGATTTGCTTTAGCTCAGCACATTTAAAACGATGACAAAATTTATATGAAGCGTTTGCATTATTTAATACAGTACCTTAATCCTTTCAATGACTACTTTTAACTTCATGTATAATTAGAAGGGAAGGGCAGCTCGGAAGGTAAGTAGTTCAAATGACAAGTGTAAACCGTCCGAGTTATTTAAAAACTGCTGTGATGTCCTCTTTAGCCATCCATTTCATCATGCAACAGGTGGACCAGATGTTCTGTGACGGGGAAGGTGTTTGCAAAACGCCTGCATCTCACACTTGGCGGCAGGGAGATTGGTGTACTTAAGAAGCGAGTAGTAGCAATTTTGAATTACTATTTTATGTCCCACAGTATTTGAATATTCATACATGCCAACTCAGAAAATTAGTAAGAAACTGGTCAACAGCTGACACAGCTTCAGAGAGCTGACAACTCATAAAATGGTTTGATCCGAAGCTGTGTGAAACAACCCTGGAAGCACTGGGAGCTGGGTTTGAGCTGGAGGTGCACTGAGCATTCCTGCAGTCACAGGTGTTATGGGCGAGGTGTTTTCAGAACCCCAAAATGTATCATGGAGTTCAACCAACCTCCCCTTTAATAGATTGTTGCTTTTGAAGCACACGGCTTGTTCCCCAGGTGTGGTGTTGCAATTATGGAGACGTGGTTTTTAACACAAAACAATGTTTATTCCATGAACTCAACTTAATCTTTTAAATAAACATTGGATCCCTTAACACCCCTTACTTCAAAGATAACCCCGAAAATAATACAACACTAAATAATCCTTCAAAATGTTCCTTCAAACATCCAAAAGGCTTCAAACCTTCAAAAAAGTAACACACCAGGTCACAGTTAATATATATATATTCTGTTGGATGGCAGAGATATATCAGCTTGGATGACTTCAGCTCCAGCACCTTGCTTTTCTTCCTGCAGCTCTCTGGAAACACACAGACACACACCCAAGCTGCTTTCTCAAACTGAAACCAAAAGCAGAAGTGAGCTCAGCTCTCCCCCCCCCCCCCCCCCCACTGTGACATCAATTCAGCAATATGATCAGCTTCATCTGTTAAAGGTACATTTCTTCAGCATCCAATTCTTAAAGGCACTCTCACATGACACAGGGAAGAAGAAAAAGAAGGGGGAAAAAAACGCAAAGCCTTGCATTTATACGGCAGTTTTCATGACCAGCCCATTACAACTAATGAATTCTTCTGAGGTGTAGTCGCCGCTGTAATGTAAGCCTGACATGGGATACACGTTTTCAAGATGCACGTTCTCGGGCAAAACATTCCACCATGCCAAGCCGGCTTTACACACCCGGCTTAGACAACTGAGCTCCCAAAATGGAGGGCGGCAAAGACTCATCTTCAGCTCTAATTGTGCTGCCTCACACATTGGGTAAGGACGAACCAAAAGACTACTTCACGTGTTCCTGAATGGGCATCAGACTCTTTGCAAATACAATTAAGAAGCCCAAAAGCTGCTGCCGATCCCATCAAATTGTTTAGCCACTGTTGCCACCGCAATAAGAGAATTCAAACTTATCAATCTGCAACAAAGAAGGTAAGTAGATTCCTTGAATCGGGAACCGGGAGGAGCAGCAACGCTCCTACCATCTCGATATTGAACCACCCGCCCAGTCAGCAACACTCGACCACAACCCCAGTCTTCTCTCCCGATCCTCATTCGCCAAAGCTCCTGGTCCCCAGATCCCCATTCTCGTTTCCCAGGCCCCTGGACTCCCAATCCCGATCCTGCCTTTCCTGACCTGCACCCCCCCCCCCCACCCCCCGCCAATGCCAGGCTCACTTGCCTGAAAGTCTCTGCGATGCGAGCAGTGGCCCAATTTATTTCCGACTTGAAAGAGGAAGAATATTTGGCTTGGAGTTTGACTGAAATCTTGGGAAATCATTCTGCATTTTTGAAATCGGTTTGCTTTCAGTAGCAGCAAACAACCAGTCACTGGGAGAATGGTTTTGATACCAATTTCTGTAAATAAGGCCAACAGCAAATAAGGGGTTTAACCCCAGTGTTAGTTGACACCAGATCAAATCAGTCACAGCTATAAAGAGCAAATTTAAAATCTCTTTTTCAAAGTCCCTGTGCCTATTGACTCATTTCTATGGGCTAAGGAATATGCTTTCCATGTTTGGGATTGTTGCGACAAAATAGTGCATTTTGATTGATTACTTTTTAACTTTATTCTCAGCGTTTGGCCATTGTACTGATCCTTACACGGGTATGTACAGAAGGGGTTGGTGGGAAATGGAAAGATCACTAGGGGGCAGCACTGGCGGGTATAAAAGGAGAAGCAAGCAGCCCTCCGGTCTCTTTGGGCTGATTAGACTGTGAGGAGAGCAGAAGCAGAGATTTAGCTCAGGGCTGCTAGTGTGGTCAGGCCTAGTTGTTGTATGTAAAAGTTGTAACCTTTCTACTAGTATAGTTCTTAAAGTAAGAACTCACGCAGTTGTTAAGTTCTGTTATTCAATAAACCTTACATAAACTTCTGGACACCTTTGAGCCTTCTTCCAGAAGCCTCTGCTGTAACTGGATTGAGTAGCACACTTACCTACCACACAGGTAACAAAACAGCCATCACTGGCAGGGCCAACACTGATCGCGGGACGCTTGCTGCCCTGGAGTGACGGCGGTGCTTCTAGCTGGCGAATCAGCGTTGCCGGGTGCTGAGGGTCAACCATAATGTGCTGCTGGATAAAGACTTTCCAGGGTTATACCACAACAATGATGAAGGATCACAGAAATATCGCCAAGCCGGTGACATCAACATTTCTGGATTTACTTTCCTTAAAAAAGAAAAACAAAGGACCATTTGTATTATGGAAGATTCAAACAGAAAAGAAAAACAAAGGACCATTTGTATTATGGAAGATTCAAACAGACCAAACTTCAAATAGTCGATTGCTGCCCTTACTGTCTGCCACGATCGGCAACAAACCATGAACAGACAGTAAACAGTGCACCGTTTAACTATATATATATATAGAGAGAGAGAGAGACACACAGTGCATTACTTGTCTTCATATACACAGAGATAGCATGCACTATTTAACTCCATATACACAGAGATAGCATGCACTATTTAACTCCATATACACAGTGACACTGTGCACTATTTAACTCCATATACACAGAGATACCGTGCACTATTTAACTCCATATACACAGTGATACTATGCACTATTTAACTCCATATACACAGTGATACTGTGCACTATTTCACTCCATATACACAGTGATACTGTGCACTATTTAACTCCATATACACAGCGATACTGTGCACTATTTAACTCCATATACACAGAGATTCCATGCACTATTTAACTCCATATACACAGTGATACTGTGCACTATTGAACTCCATATACACAGTGATACTGTGCAGTATTTAACTCCAAAAACACAGTGATACTGTGCACTATTTAACTCCATATACACAGTGATACTGTGCACTATTTAACTCCATATATACAGAGATACCATGCACTATTTAACTCCATATACAGTGATACTGTGCACTATTTAACTCCATATACACAGTGATACTGTGCACTATTTAACTCCATATACACAGTGATACTGTGCACTATTTAACTCCATATACACAGTGATACTGTGCACTATTTAATCCATATACACAAAGTCCATGGTGCACTATTCAACTCAATATACATAGAGACACTGTGCACTATTCAACTGCATATACACAGAGAGACCGTGCACTATTTATATGTGTTCTCTCCTTCTCCAACCTGCTCACTTTAGTCTTGCATTCTATGTTTTCTCCTTTGTTCCTTCAACTCAACTTACTCTTTTCTCCGGCCCCTTGTCCTCACTTCTATCTTCCTCTCCATTCCTCATCCTCTCAAAATAAAGTTTATATTTCCCCACCAATAGTGTGCTGCACTCTTCTTCCACCCTTTCAACCATTTTAGTTCATGCCTGAACTCACCCATCCTGACTGCTGCGCGCTGACTTTCAATCTCTTCATCCACTGCACCCACATCAACACCCCCAGTGAAGCAACTCTTTCCAGTTCCCTTCCCTTCCCTCACCATCACCTTCACGTCTAGTTTCATCCTCAGAGCTGCTGCCTCTAAGTCTCTTGACCAGTGTTACCTCAGCTTTTCCCCTGGCCCCAGTTCACAGTGTGTGAGAGGTGGCCTGAAGATGCCAATAGGGTGTGGGGTGCCCAATGGGCTTAAAATTGTATTTTTCAGCTTGGGTTTCAAATTTACAAACATACGAATTAGGAGCAAGAATCGGCCTTTTGGCCCCCAGAGCCTTCACCGCCGTCCAATAAGGTTGGGGTTTTTCAACCCCTGGTGGGTGGCGGGCAGGTGTCGGGAAGGTTGTGGAGCCATTGGTCGCAACATTGCCTGGTGGTCTGGATCGCGAGAGAAGCGCTCAACAGCTGCTAATGTCACTTTTATTGAGAACAGCGGCATCTCCCGCCTTTTAAATGAGAAGAAATCAGGCTGTATGCAGTATTCCAGCCATAACCGGCAGCAGTGTCCTGTGTCAAGTACCCTGTTTGTACGTGCCTTTGGTGCCGAATCACAGAGGAGAGCTTCTTCCATTTTCTAGCTGCTGGCAGGCAAGGCAAGAGGATTGTGAAGATTAATCATTTTCTTCCAGGAGATGGCCAGAGACACAAATAAGCAGTGTACCTACTGGGCAGGATCTCACATCTGAACCTGCTGGAGAGAGCTGCTCAGGAGAGGCCTGGTCAGGACAGAACAGTGCTGGTGTTAGCTCTGTACAGAGCTCCAGCGCCTCTGGTTAACAGCTCACAAAGAAGAAACTCGGGAATAAAGCAGTACAAAGATGATTTCTTGAGGTATGGTTTTGTCAATTGTGCAAATGCAAATAACGATGTAAAGCCCATGTGTGATATATATGGGGAAGTACTGGCAAATGAGAGAAGTTGCAGGTTTGAAAAAGTAGTGGGTGAAAAATTCCTTTTGAGGTTAAGACCCCAGAGTCAGCTATTAATTTACAGCTGACTCAAAATTAAAAGATTACTCTGCTGCACCTGACCTGTGATACCACATTAAAAACACGTCAAAAGTCCATTCTGGAGTAGCGTCTCCCAGGAGTATCAAGTGGTGAGTAAAACAAGCATTTTGTTGCTATTCACAATGACCTACATGTGCGAGGTTGGATTTTCTGTTTTCACAAACATGAAGATGGCACAAAGGAAATGGCTGAAGTCTGCCCCTGACCTGTGCATTGCCCTCTCCTCCTGTGAACCTGACTGGAGTGAGGTCGCGAGGACCAAGCAGGCTCCCCTTTCACATTAAAGATAAGCGCGAAGATCGGCCGGCATGGGTCCTGAAGGATGGCTGGTTGGCAAAAGTGGGTCCTGGGAAAGAGAAGTTTGAAAAACACTGAATAAGATTATTGGTTGATCTGATTGCCTCTGCTAAGTTCCTGACAGGGTTTTGTGCGAAAGTTTATTTGCATAATTGCAACCATACAGCCTTCTTTCAACCAGTGCCATGGGTAGCATAATGGAATGTGGTTGTATATTTTATCCCATTCAAAAGTATGCCTTAATGTATTTAAGAGTGCGAACCTGGCACACTGTTATAATTGAAACCGAAAATGGGTTTATCAGCAAAAATAAGCATTTAAAATGAGCGTGTCTAATCGTCTCACCTGTGAATACCTTGATATAATTTCACTGAAAATGATTGTGAGAAACAACATTGAGCCAATTACCAGTTCGATTTGCAAATACTTGTCGTCTATGTTGCACCCTTGAATAACCGAGCATTGCCAAACCGTGATGGGCAGCGCGGTAGCATAGTGGTTAGCACAATTGCTTCACAGCTCCAGAGTCCCAGGTTCGATTCCCGGCTTGGGTCACTGTCTGTGCGGAGTCTGCACATTCTCCCCGTGTGTGCGTGGGTTTCCTCCGGGTGCTCCGGTTTCCTCCCACAGTCCAAAGATGTGCAGGTTAGGTGGATTGGCCATGATAAATTGCCCTTAGGGTCCAAAATTGCCCTTAGTGTCGGGTGGGGTTACTGGGTTATGGGGATAGGGTGGAGGTGCGGGCTTGGGTAGGGTGCTCTTTCCAAGAGCCGGTGCAGACTCGATGGGCCGAATGGCCTCCTTCTGCACTGTAAATTCTATGTAAGAAGTCTTACAACACCAGGTTAAAGTCCAACAGGTTTGTTTCGATGTCACTAGCTTTCGGAGCACTGCTCCTTCCTCAGGTGAATGAAGAGGTATGTTCCAGAAACATATATATATATAATTATACATATATATAAGTGTTCCCTTCCAGTCGGGGAACACTTCAGCAGTCAAGGGCATTCAGCCTCTGATCTCCGGGTAAATGTTCTCCAAGGCGGCCTTCAGGACGCGCGACAACGCAGAATAGCCGTGCAGAAACTTATAGCCAAGTTCCGCACACATGAGTGCGGCCTCAACCGGGACCTGGGATTCATGTCGCATTACATTCATCCCCCACCATCTGGCCTGCAAAATCCTACCAACTGTCCTGGCTTGACACAATTCAGACCTCTTTAACCTGGGGTTACCCCATCTCTGGACCTGTAAAGATTGAATCACCTGCTAATGCTTGCATTCTAAACATTGTCTTGCATCTATGAATTTGTCTACATATATGTTTCTGGAACATACCTCTTCATTCACCTGAGGAAGGAGCAGTGCTCCGAAACCTAGTGTTTGAAACAAACATGTTGGACTTTAACCTGGTGTTGTAAGACTTCTTAATGTGCTCACCCCAGTCCAACACCGGCACCTCCACATCGTAAATTCTATGATATGGGGCAGCACGGTAGAATTGTGGATAGCACAATTGCTTCACGGCTCCAGGGTCCCAGGTTCGATAACTGGCTTGGGTCACTGTCTGTGCGGAGTCTGCACGTGCTCCCCGTGTCTGTGTGGGTTTCCTCCGGGTGCTCTGGTTTCCACCCACAGTCCAAAGATGATGTGGAGATGCCGGCGTTGGACTGGGGTGAGCACAGTACGAAGTCTTACAACACCAGGTTAAAGTCCAACAGGTTTGTTTCGATGTCACTAGCTTTCGGAGCGCTGCTCCTTCCTCAGGTGAATGAAGAGGTATGTTCCAGAAACACATATATAGCCAGATTCAAAGATACCAAACAATGCTTGGAATGCGACCATTAGCAGGTGATTAAATCTTTACAGATCCAGAGATGGGGTAACCCCAGGTTAAAGAGGTGTGAATTGTGTCAAGCCAGGACAGTTGGTAGGATTTCGCAGGCCAGACGGTGGGGGATGAATGTAATGCGACATCAATCCCAGGTCCCGGTTGAAGCCGCACTCATGTGTACGGAACTTGGCTATAAGTTTCTGGACCCCATCTCTGGATCTGTAAAGATTTAATCACCTGCTAATGGTCGCATTTCTAGCATTGTTTGGCATCTTTGAATCTGGCTATATATATGTTTCTGGAACAGACCTCTTCATTCACCTGAGGAAGGAGCAGCGCTCCGAAAGCTAGTGACATCGAAACAAACCTGTTGGACTTTAACCTGGTGTTGTAAGACTTCGTAAAATATATAAACAGCAAATACTGGGCGGGATTCTCCGTTTCTGAGACTAAGTGTTGACGACGGCACAGAATTCGTGGAGCTCCACCACACCAAAACTGGGCTGCACCTGGACCGGTTCAGTTACCGTTGAGAGGCCGGCACCGGCGGCACATGGGACACAATCGATTCCAATGAGAAACGGTGCCGGATTCAGCAGTTTCGCCATTGACACTCAAAAACCTGACAAGCTGCAGCCGAGTGTACAACATCACTCCTGACACACACCATCCCAGTCATCAAGATGGCAGCGGGCAGAGCGGCCCCGAGATTTACTGAAGCTGAGCTGGTGACCCTCCTGGGCGCAGTGGAGGAGAGGCAGATGACCTTGTACCCCGGCCCTGGGAGGAAGCCGCCACCCACCGCCACTCGGCATCATAAAGCTTGCTTGGGCACCAAACTATACAGGGAGAAAGTAGTTAAAGACAGTCAAAGGTGTAGCAGCAGCTTAAAGGAGGAGATGGAGAAGTGCAGAGATGGTGAGATTTAGGGAGGAAATTCCAGGTCTTCAGGCCCAGGGAGCTTAAAGTCCGGTGGCGAGATTAGAATCGAGGATGCTAGAGAGGCAGGAGTTGGATGAGCTCAGATGTCTCCGAGGGTCCTGGGGCTGGATGAGATTATTGAGACAGCGATGAGGGAAGACCATGGAGGGATTTGAACACAAGGGTGGGAATTTTAATTTCAAGGCAGTCTTTAAGTAGCAGTGGAGGTTAGCGAGCCCAGGGATGGGAGGTGAATGGGAAGATGTATCCCATGATACATGAGTGAAATGTATCCCAGGATGTATCCCAGGATGTTGTGGGAGGCTAGGGAGGAAATTGCGGGTCCCCTAACCGAGATATTTGAATCATCGGCAGCCACAGGTGAGGTGCCTGAAGATTGGAGAGTGGCGAATGTTATGCCCTTGTTTAAGAAGGGCAGCAGGGAAAAGCCTGGGAACTACAGACCGGTGAGCCTAACGTCTGTAGTAGGTAAGTTGCTAGAAGGTATTCTGAGAGACAGGATCTACAAGCATTTAGAGAGGCAAGGACTGATTCGGGGCAGTCAGCATGGCTTTGTGCGTGGAAAATCATGTCTCACAAATTTGATTGAGTTTTTTGAGGGAGTGACCAAGAAGGTAGATGAGGGCAGTGCAGTAGACGTTGTCTACATGGACTTTAGCAAAGCCTTTGACAAGGTACCGCATGGTAGGTTGTTGCAGAAGGTTACAGCTCACGGGATCCAGGGTGAGGTTGCCAATTGGATTCAAAATTGGCTGGACGACAGAAGGCAGAGGGTGGTTGTAGAGGGTTGTTTTTCAAACTGGAGGCCTGTGACCAGTGGTGTGCCTCAGGGATCGGTGCTGGGTCCACTGTTATTTGTGATTTATATTAATGATTTGGATGAGAATTTAGGAGGCATGGTTAGTAAGTTTGCAGATGACACCAAGATTGGTGGCACAGTGGATAGTGAAGAAGGTTATCTAGGATTGCAACGGGATCTTGATCAATTAGTCCAGTGGGCCGACGAATGGCAGATGGAATTTAATTTAGATAAATGTGAGGTGATGCATTTTGGCAGATTGAATCAGGCCAGGACCTACTCAGTTAATGGTATGGCGTTGGGGAGAGTTATAGAACAAAGAGATCTAGGAGTACAGGTTCATAGCTCCTTGAAGGTGGAGTCGCAGGTGGACAGGGTGGTGAAGAAGGCATTCGGCATGCTTGGTTTCATTGGTCAGAACATTGAATACAGGAGTTGGGACGTCTTGTTGAAGTTGTACAAGACATTGGTACGGCCACACTTGGAATACTGTGTGCAGTTCTGGTCACCCTATTATAGAAAGGATATTATTAAACTAGAAAGAGTGCAGAAAAGATTTACTAGGATGTTGCCGGGACTTGATGGTTTGAGTTATAAGGAGAGGCTGGATAGACTGGGACTTTTTTCCCTGGAGCGTAGGAGGCTTAGGGGTGATCTTATAGAGGTCTATAAAATAATGAGGGGCATAGATAAGGTAGATAGTCAACATCTTTTCCCAAAGGTAGGGGAGTCTAAAACTAGAGGGCATAGGTTTAAGGTGAGAGGGGAGAGATTCAGAAGGGCCCAGAGGGGCAATTTCTTCACTCAGAGGGTAGTGAGTGTCTGGAATGGGCTGCCAGAGGTAGTAGTAGAGGCGGGTACAATTGTGTCTTTTAAAAAGCATTTAGATAGTTACATGGGTAAGATGGGTATAGAGGGTTATGGGCCAAGTGCGGGCAACTGGGACTAGCTTAATGGTAAAAACTGGGCGGCATGGACTGGTTGGGCCGAAGGGCCTGTTTCCATGCTGTAAACTTCTATGATTCTATGATAAGAGGTGAAAATTAGGACATGGGCAGCAGAATGTTTGAAGGTCTCCAGCTTGCAAAATGGGAGGCCAGCCAGGGGTCCACTCAGCGGTCAAGATGGGACTGTGGGGATGGTGGTAACAAAGGTATGGATGTTTTTCTCAGCAGTAGGTGGGCTGAGGCAGGGAGAATGCCAAGCGATTACGGAGGTGGGAAATGGTGGTTTATTAGCGACTCTGTGGTCAGATGATCATCTCGGGGTCACATAGGACACCACGATTGCAAACAGTCCTTTTTGCTTCAGACAGTTGCCAAGGAGATGGATCGAGACAATGGGGGGGGGGGCGATGGGGGGTGGGGTTGTGCCCGCATTCGCCAGGAGCGCAAATGGTGATGTGGATGCAACTTCCTCCGAGTGCTGGAAAACGGGAATCTCTCCGGCTGTATCTTGCTTTCAGATTTTCCCCGACCCCCCCCCCACCAGTGACGTCACATCCACCCACCCAGGAAGGTTGGAAACGTCATCCCAATAAATTGTAATATAATTGAAGGGCTTCGCTGCTGTAGAGTTTCCTCCACATTAACAATCTCCCGCTTGCTGACCTGACATTGGCTGATGTGAACAAGGAACATTGGACTTTGTTTTACAAACAAAGCTATTTATTACTAACACTACACTAATGAATAACTAAAATGTCTCAGATGAATACAGTTGGAAATAAATGTCTATCACTAACTTACACTAAGATACAACAGAGCTGCTCTAATCTGTGACTGCTATCAACTCCTTACAAACGCCTTCTGAAGGACCACATGGTGCATCCAGGTCCCGGGACTCCATACTCGCCCCACCTGCTGGTCGGATGCCAGAACTACAACAGTGAAACATAGAACTTATAATACACATGCAGATCATAGAATTTACAGTGATGATGAACTACTCATATTACATACGGATGATAGCCTGTCTGCCATCACAGACATCAGATCGATGAGGTTTACAACTGCTTTTTAAAACCGTGAACCAGGTGAAGGAAACCCCGGATGCGCACAGGCAGAGCCCATGGAATAGGAGAGTGGCATGCCTGAGAAGTACCCTGGCACTGCCCCATGGCACTGCCCCCTCAGCATTGTCAGGGGTGACCCCTCTGGGGAGCTCCTTTGGGGCAATTCCCCTTATCCGCGGTGGGACAGGCTTCCTTGTGACTGTGGGGTGGGCTCCTGGTGAAGCGTGGGCCATGTTCGCCGGATGGGGGAGCGGTGGGGTCTCCTTGTGCAAGTGGGTGGGGGGGGGAGGGGGGGCGATGGGGCTTTTATATTGGAGATTTTGTAGGACATCCTGATCTCGGGATTCACGGAGTTGCCGGCATTTTCCAGACCTGCCCAGCCAACCTGACGGCAGGGGACACGCCATAATTTTCACAACGTGGGGAGATCAGCTGGCTGTACACTGGTGAGCTGAACGCTGGTGAACTGTACACTGGTGAGCTGCACACTGATGAGCTGTACGCCTGTGAGCTGTACACTGGTGAGCTGTAAACTGGTGAGATGTACACTGGTGAGCTGCACACTGATGAGCTGTACACTGGTGAGCTGTACTGCTGGTGAGCTGTACACTGGTGAGATGTACACTGGTGAGCTGTACACTGGTGAGCTGTACTGCTGGTGAGCTGTACACTGGTGAGATGTACACTGGTGAGCTGTATGAGCTGTACGCTGGTGAGCTGTATGGTGGTGAACTGTACACTGGTGAGCGGTACGCTGGTGAGCTGTACACTAATGAGCTGTAAGCTGGTGAGCTGTACACTGGTGAGCTGTACTGCTGGTATGCTGTACACTGGTGAGATGTACACTAGTGAGCTGCATGCTGGTGAGCTGTACACTGGTGAGCTGTACACTGGTGAGCGGTACGCCGGTGAGCTGTACACTAATGAGCTGTAAGCTGGTGAGCTGTACACTGGTGAGCTGTACTGCTGGTATGCTGTACACTGGTGAGATGTACACTAGTGAGCTGTATGCTGGTGAACTGCACACTGGTGAGCTGTACACTGGTGAGCGGTACGTCGGTGAGCTGTACACTAATGAGCTGTAAGCTGGTGAGCTGTACACTGGTGAGCTGTACTGCTGGTATGCTGTACACTGGTGAGATGTACACTAGTGAGCTGTATGCTGGTGAGCTGTACACTGGTGAGCTGTATGCTGATGAGCTGTACACTGGTGACGTGTACACTGGTGAACTGTACACTGGTGAGCTGTATGCTGGTGAGCTGTACACTGGTGAGCTGTATGCTGATGAGCTGTACACTGGTGACGTGTACACTGGTGAACTGTACACTGGTGAGCTGTATGCTGGTGAGCTGTACACTGGTGAGCTGTATGCTGATGAGCTGTACACTGGTGACGTGTACACTGGTGAACTGTACACTGGTGAGCTGTATGCTGGTGAGCTGTACACTGGTGAGCTGTATGCTGATGAGCTGTACACCGGTGACGTGTACACTGGTGAACTGTACACTGGTGAGCTGTATGCAGGTGAGCTGTACACTGGTGAGCTGCATGCTAATGAGCTGTATGCTGATGAGCTGTACGCTGGTATGTTATACACTGGGGAGCTGTACACTAGTGTGTTGTACAGTGATGAGCTGTATGTGCGCGGGTGAGCTTTACTCTGGTGAGCTGTATTTTGGTGAGCTGTATGCTGGTGAGCTGTACGCCGGTGAGCTGTACACTGGTGAGATATATGCTGGTGAGCAGTACGCTGGTGAGCTGTACGCTGGTGAGCTGTACGCTGGTGAGCTTCATGCTGGTGAGCTGAACGTTGGTGAGCTGTACACTGGTGAGCTGTACACTGCTGAGCTGTAGGCTGGTGAGCTGTACACTGGTGAGCTGTACACTGGTGAGCTGTACACTGGTGAGCTGAACACTGGTGTGCTGTATGTTGGTGAGATGTACACTGGTGAGCTGTATGCTGGTGAGCAGTTTGCTGGTGAGCTGTACGCTGGTGAGCTGTACACAGGCGAGCCGAACGCTGGTGAGCTGTACACTGGTGAGCTGTATGTTGGTGAGCTTAACGCTGGTGAGCTGTACACAGGCAAGCTGAACACAGGCGAGCTGAACGATGGTGAGTTGTACACTGGTGAGCTGTATGTTGGTGAGCTGTACAAAGGCGAGCTGAATACTGGTGAGATGTACACTGGTGAGCGATACGCTGGTGAGCTGTACGCTTGTGAGCTGTATGCTGGTGAACTGTACGCAGGTGAGCTGTACGCTTGTGAGCTGCATGCTTGTGAGCTGTACACTGGTGAGCTGTACGCTGGTGTGCTGTATGTTGGTGAGCTGTAAACTGGTAAGCTGTACGCAGACGAGCTGAATGCTGGTGAGCTTTACGCTGGTATGTTATGCACTGGTGAGCTGTACACTTGTGTGCTGTACACTGATGAGCTGTATGTGCGCGGGTGAGCTTTACTCTGGTGAGCTGTATTTTGGTGAGCTGTATGCTGGTGAGCTGTACGCCGGTGAGCTGTACACAGGCGAGCTGAACGGTGGTGAGTTGTACACTGGTGAGCTGTATGTTGGTGAGCTGTACACTGGTGAGCTGTACACTGGTGAGATGTACACTGGTGAGCTGTACACTGGTGAGCTGCAGACTGATGAGCTGTACGCTGGTGAGCTGTACACTGGTGAGCTGTACACTGGTGAGATGTACACTGGTGAGATGTACACTTGTGAGCTGTACACTGGTGAGCTGCACACTGATGAGCTGTACGCTGGTGAGCTGTACACTGGTGAGATGTACACTGGTGAGATGTACACTGGGGAGCTGTACACTGGTGAGCTGTACTGCTGGTGAGCTGTACACTGGTGAGATGTACACTGGTGAGCTGTACACTGGTGATCTGTATGAGCTGTACGCGGGTGAGCTGTATGGTGGTGAGCTGTACACTGGTGAGCGGTAAGCTGTTGAGCTGTACACTGGTAAGCTGTACACTGGTGAGATGTACACTGGTGAAGTGTACACTGGTGAACTGTACACTGGTGAGCTATACGCTGGTGAGCTGTACACTGGTGAGCTGCATGCTAATGAGCTGTATGCTGATGAGCTGTACGCTGGTATGTTATACACTGGTGAGCTGTACACTAGTGTGCTGTACACTGATGAGCTGTATGCGGCGGGTGAGCTTTACTCTGGTGAGCTGTATTTTGGTGAGCTGTATGCTGGTGAGCTGTACGCCGGTGAGCTGTACGCTGGTGAGCAGCACGCTGGTGAGCTGTACACTGGTGAGCAGTACGCTGGTGAGCTGAATGTTGGTGAGCTGTACACTGGTGAGCTGTATGCTGGTGAGCTGTACACTGCTGAGCTATAGGCTGGTGAGTTGTACACTGGTGAGCTGTACACTGGTGAGCTGTACACTGGTGAGCTGTATGAGCTGTACGCTGGTGAGCTGTATGGTGGTGAGCTGTACACTGGTGAGCGGTAAGCTGGTGAGCTGTACACTGGTGAGCTGTACTGCTGGTAAGCTGTACACTGGTGAGATGTACACTGGTGACGTGTACACTGGTGAACTGTACACTGGTGAGCTGTACGCTGGTGAGCTGTACACTGGTGAGCTGCATGCTAATGAGCTGTATGCTGATGAGCTGTACGCTGGTATGTTATACACTGGTGAGCTGTACACTAGAGTGCTGTACACTGATGAGCTGTATGCGGCGTGTGAGCTTTACTCTGGTGAGCTGTATTTTGGTGAGCTGTATGCTGGTGAGCTGTACGCCGGTGAGCTGTACACTGGTGAGATATATGCTGGTGAGCAGTACGCTGGTGAGCTGTACGCTGGTGAGCTGTACGCTGGTGAGCTTCATGCTGGTGAGCTGAACGTTGGTGAGCTGTACACTGGTGAGCTGTACACTGCTGAGCTGTAGGCTGGTGAGCTGTACACTGGTGAGCTGTACACTGGTGAGCTGTACACTGGTGAGCTGAACACTGGTGTGCTGTATGTTGGTGAGATGTACACTGGTGAGCTGTATGCTGGTGAGCAGTTTGCTGGTGAGCTGTACGCTGGTGAGCTGTACACAGGCGAGCCGAACGCTGGTGAGCTGTACACTGGTGAGCTGTACGTTGGTGAGCTTAACGCTGGTGAGCTGTACACAGGCAAGCTGAACACAGGCGAGCTGAACGATGGTGAGTTGTACACTGGTGAGCTGTATGTTGGTGAGCTGTACAAAGGCGAGCTGAATACTGGTGAGATGTACACTGGTGAGCGATACGCTGGTGAGCTGTACGCTTGTGAGCTGTATGCTGGTGAACTGTACGCAGGTGAGCTGTACGCTTGTGAGCTGCATGCTTGTGAGCTGTACACTGGTGAGCTGTACGCTGGTGTGCTGTATGTTGGTGAGCTGTAAACTGGTAAGCTGTACGCAGACGAGCTGAATGCTGGTGAGCTTTACGCTGGTATGTTATGCACTGGTGAGCTGTACACTTGTGTGGTGTACACTGATGAGCTGTATGTGCGCGGGTGAGCTTTACTCTGGTGAGCTGTATTTTGGTGAGCTGTATGCTGGTGAGCTGTACGCCGGTGAGCTGTACACAGGCGAGCTGAACGGTGGTGAGTTGTACACTGGTGAGCTGTATGTTGGTGAGCTGTACACTGGTGAGCTGTACACTGGTGAGATGTACACTGGTGAGCTGTACACTGGTGAGCTGCAGACTGATGAGCTGTACGCTGGTGAGCTGTACACTGGTGAGCTGTACACTGGTGAGATGTACACTGGTGAGATGTACACTTGTGAGCTGTACACTGGTGAGCTGCACACTGATGAGCTGTACGCTGGTGAGCTGTACACTGGTGAGATGTACACTGGTGAGATGTACACTGGGGAGCTGTACACTGGTGAGCTGTAATGCTGGTGAGCTGTACACTGGTGAGATGTACACTGGTGAGCTGTACACTGGTGAGCTGTATGAGCTGTACGCGGGTGAGCTGTATGGTAATGAGCTGTACACTGGTGAGCGGTAAGCTGTTGAGCTGTACACTGGTAAGCTGTACACTGGTGAGATGTACACTGGTGAAGTGTACACTGGTGAACTGTACACTGGTGAGCTGTACGCTGGTGAGCTGTACACTGGTGAGCTGCATGCTAATGAGCTGTATGCTGATGAGCTGTACGCTGGTATGTTATACACTGGTGAGCTGTACACTAGTGTGCTGTACACTGATGAGCTGTATGCGGCGGGTGAGCTTTACTCTGGTGAGCTGTATTTTGGTGAGCTGTATGCTGGTGAGCTGTACGCCGGTGAGCTGTACGCTGGTGAGCAGCACGCTGGTGAGCTGTACACTGGTGAGCAGTACGCTGGTGAGCTGAATGTTGGTGAGCTGTACACTGGTGAGCTGTATGCTGGTGAGCTGTACACTGCTGAGCTATAGGCTGGTGAGTTGTACACTGGTGAGCAGTACACTGGTGAGCTGTACACTGGTGAGCTGTATGAGCTGTACGCTGGTGAGCTGTATGGTGGTGAGCTGTACACTGGTGAGCGGTAAGCTGGTGAGCTGTACACTGGTGAGCTGTACTGCTGGTAAGCTGTACACTGTTGAGATGTACACTGGTGACGTGTACACTGGTGAACTGTACACTGGTGAGCTGTACGCTGGTGAGCTGTACACTGGTGAGCTGCATGCTAATGAGCTGTATGCTGATGAGCTGTACGCTGGTATGTTATACACTGGTGAGCTGTACACTAGAGTGCTGTACACTGATGAGCTGTATGCGGCGTGTGAGCTTTACTCTGGTGAGCTGTATTTTGGTGAGCTGTATGCTGGTGAGTTGTACGCCGGTGAGCTGTACACTGGTGAGATATATGCTGGTGAGCTGTACGCTGGTGAGCTGTACGCTGGTGAGCTGTACGCTGGTGAGCAGCACGCTGGTGAGCTGTACACTGGTGAGCAGTACGCTTGTGAGCTGAACGTTGGTGAGCTGTACACTGGTGAGCTGTATGCTGGTGAGCTGTACTCTGGTGAGCTGTACACTGGTGAGCTGAACGCTGGTGTGCTGTATGTTGGTGAGATGTACACTGGTGAGCTGTATGCTGGTGAGCAGTTTGCTGGTGAGCTGTACGCTGGTGAGCTGTACGCTGGTGAGCTGTACACAGGCGAGCCGAATGCTGGTGAGCTGTACACTGGTGAGCTGTGTGTTGGTGAGTGGTACACTGGTGAGCTGTACACTGGTGAGATGTACACTCGTGAGATGTACACTGGTGAGCTGTACACTGGTGAGCTGCACACTGATGAGCTGTACGCTGGTGAGCTGTACACTAGTGAGCTGTACACTGGTGAGATGTACACTGGTGAGATGTACACTGGTGAGCTGTACACTGGTAAGCTGCACACTGATGAGCTGTACGCTGGTGAGCTGTACACTGGTGAGCTGTACACTGGTGAGGTGTACACTGGTGAGATGTACACTGGTGAGCTGTACACTGGTGAGCTGTATGAGCTGTATGCTGGTGAGCTGTATGGTGGTGAGCTGTACACTGGTGAGCGGTAAGCTGGTGAGCTGTACACTGGTGAGCTGTACTGCTGGTAAAAGCTGTACACTGGTGAGATGTACACTGGTGACGTGTACACTGGTGAACTGTACACTGGTGAGCTGTACACTGGTGAGCTGCATGCTAATGAGCTGTATGCTGATGAGCTGTACGCTGGTATGTTATACACTGGTGAGCTGTACACTAGTGTGCTGTACACTGATGAGTTGTATGCGGCGGGTGAGCTTTACTCTGGTGAGCTGTATTTTGGTGAGCTGTATGCTGGTGAGCTGTACGCCGGTGAGCTGTACGCTGGTGAGCAGCACGCTCGTGAGCTGTACACTGGTGAGCAGTACGCTGGTGAGCTGAATGTTGGTGAGCTGTACACTGGTGAGCTGTACACTGGTGAGCTGTATGAGCTGTACGGTGGTGAGCTGTATGGTGGTGAGCTGTACACTGGTGAGCGGTAAGCTGGTGAGCTGTACACTGGTGAGCTGTACTGCTGGTAAGCTGTACACTGGTGAGATGTACACTGGTGACGTGTACACTGGTGAACTGTACACTGGTGAGCTGTACGCTGGTGAGCTGTACACTGGTGAGCTGCATGCTAATGAGCTGTATGCTGATGAGCTGTACGCTGGTATGTTATACACTGGTGAGCTGTACACTAGAGTGCTGTACACTGATGAGCTGTATGCGGCGTGTGAGCTTTACTCTGGTGAGCTGTATTTTGGTGAGCTGTATGCTGGTGAGCTGTACGGCGGTGAGCTGTACACTGGTGAGATATATGCTGGTGAGCTGTACGCTGGTGAGCTGGATGCTGGTGAGCTGTACGCTGGTGAGCAGCACGCTGGTGAGCTGTACACTGGTGAGCAGTACGCTTGTGAGCTGAACGCTGGTGAGCTGTACGCTGGTGAGCAGCATGCTTGTGAGCTGAACGTTGGTGAGCTGTACACTGGTGAGCTGTACACTGGTGAGCTGAACGCTGGTGTGCTGTATGTTGGTGAGATGTACACTGGTGAGCTGTATGCTGGTGAGCAGTTTGCTGGTGAGCTGTACGCTGGTGAGCTGTACGCTGGTGAGCTGTACACAGGCGAGCCGAATGCTGGTGAGCTGTACACTGGTGAGCTGTGTGTTGGTGAGTGGTACACTGGTGAGCTGTACACTGGTGAGATGTACACTCGTGAGATGTACACTGGTGAGCTGTACACTGGTGAGCTGCACACTGATGAGCTGTACGCTGGTGAGCTGTACACTAGTGAGCTGTACACTGGTGAGATGTACACTGGTGAGATGTACACTGGTGAACTGTACACTGGTAAGCTGCACACTGATGAGCTGTACACTGGTGAGCTGTACACTGGTGAGCTGTACACTGCTGAGATGTACACTGGTGAGATGTACACTGGTGAGCTGTACACTGGTGAGCTGTATGAGCTGTATGCTGGTGAGCTGTATGGTGGTGAGCTGTACACTGGTGAGCGGTAAGCTGGTGAGCTGTACACTGGGGAACTGTACTGCTGGTAAGCTGTACACTGGTGAGATGTACACTGGTGACGTGTACACTGGTGAACTGTACACTGGTGAGCTGTACGCTGGTGAGCTGTACACTGGTGAGCTGCATGCTAATGAGCTGGATGCTGATGAGCTGTACGCTGGTATGTTATACACTGGTGAGCTGTACACTAGTGTGCTGTACACTGATGAGCTGTATGCGGCGTGTGAGCTTTACTCTGGTGAGCTGTATTTTGGTAGGCTGTATGCTGGTGAGCTGTACGCCGGTGAGCTGTACATTGGTGAGCTGTATGCTGGTGAGCTGTACACTGCTGAGCTGTAGGCTGGTGAGCTGTACACTGGTGAGCTGTACACTGGTGAACTGTACACTGGTGAGCTGAACGCTGGTGTGCTGTATGTTGGTGAGATGTACACTGGTGAGCTGTATGCTGGTGAGTAGTTTGCTGGTGAGCTGTACGCTGGTGAGCTGTACGCTGGTGAGCTGTACACAGGCGAGCCGAATGCTGGTGAGCTGTACACTGGTGAGCTGTGTGTTGGTGAGCGGTACACTGGTGAGCTGTACACTGGTGAGATGTACACTCGTGAGATGTACACTGGTGAGCTGTACACTGGTGAGCTGCACACTGATGAGCTGTACACTGGTGAGCTGTACACTGGTGAGCTGTACACTGGTGAGATGTACACTGGTGAGATGTACACTGGTGAGCTGTACACTGGTGAGCTGTATGAGCTGTATGCTGGTGAGCTGTATGGTGGTGAGCTGTACACTGGTGAGCGGTAAGCTGGTGAGCTGTACACTGGTGAGCTGTACTGCTGGTAAGCTGTACACTGGTGAGATGTACACTGGTGACGTGTACACTGGTGAACTGTACACTGGTGAGCTGTACGCTGGTGAGCTGTACACTGGTGAGCTGCATGCTAATGAGCTGGATGCTGATGAGCTGTACGCTGGTATGTTATACACTGGTGAGCTGTACACTAGTGTGCTGTACACTGATGAGCTGTATGCGGCGTGTGAGCTTTACTCTGGTGAGCTGTATTTTGGTAGGCTGTATGCTGGTGAGCTGTACGCCGGTGAGCTGTACACTGGTGAGATATATGCTGGTGAGCTGTACGCTGGTGAGCTGTACGCTGGTGAGCAGCACGCTGGTGAGCTGTACACTGGTGAGCAGTACGCTGGTGAGCTGAACGTTGGTGAGCTGTACATTGGTGAGCTGTATGCTGGTGAGCTGTACACTGCTGAGCTGTAGGCTGGTGAGCTGTACACTGGTGAGCTGTACACTGGTGAACTGTACACTGGTGAGCTGAACGCTGGTGTGCTGTATGTTGGTGAGATGTACACTGGTGAGCTGTATGCTGGTGAGTAGTTTGCTGGTGAGCTGTACGCTGGTGAGCTGTACGCTGGTGAGCTGTACACAGGCGAGCCGAATGCTGGTGAGCTGTACACTGGTGAGCTGTACGTTGGTAAGCTTAATGCTGGTGAGCTGTACACAGGCGGGCTGAACACAGGCGAGCTGAACGATGGTGAGTGGTACACTGGTGAGCTGTATGTTGGTGAGCTGTACAAAGGCGAGCTGAATACTGGTGAGATGTACACTGGTGAGCGATACGCTGGTGAGCTGTAAGCTGCTGAGCTGTACCCTTGTGAGCTGTATGCTTGTGAGATGTACACTGGTGAGCTGTATGCTGGAGTGCTGTATGTTGGTGAGCTGTAAACTGATGAGCTATACTCTGGTGAGCTGAACGCTGGTGAGCTGTACGCTGGTGAGCTGTACGCTGGTGAGCTGCACACTGGTGAGCTGTATGCTGGTGAGCTGTACACTAGTGAGCTATACGCTTGTGAGCTGTACACTGGTGAGCTGCACGTTGGTGAGCTGTACGTTGGTGAGCTGTATGATGGTGAACTGTACGCAGGTGAGCTGTACGCTGGTGTGCTGTATGTGGGTGAGCTGTACGCAGATGAGTTGTATGGTGATGAGCTGTACGCTTGTGAGCTGTGCACTGGTGAGCTCTACATTGGGAGCAGTACGCTGATGAGCTGTACGCTGGTGAGCTGTAGGATGGTGATATGTGCACTGGTGAGCTGTATGCTTGTGAGCTGCATGCTTGTGAGCTGCACGCTTGTGAGCTGCACGCTGGTGAGCTGTAGGATGGTGAAATGTGCACTAGTGAACTGAACGCAGGTGAGCTGTAGGATGGTGAAATGTGCGCTGGTGAGCTGTACGCTTGTGAGCTGCACGCTTGTGAGCTGCACGCTGGTGAGCTGTATGCAGGTGAGCTGTACGCTGATGAGCTGTACGCTGGTGAGCTGTATGCAGGTGAGCTGCACGCTGCTGAGCTGTACACTGGTGAGCTGCATGTTGGTGAGCTGTACGCAGATGAGCTGTACGCTGGTGAGCTGTACGCTGGTGAGCTGTACGCTGGTGAGCTGAATGCTGGCAACCTTTACACTGGTGAGCTGTACGCTGGTGAGCTGTACCCTGGCGAACTGTATGCAGGGAAGCTGTACGCTGGTGAGTTGTATGTTGGTGAGCTGTACACTGGTGAGCTGTACACTGGTGAGCTCTACGCTGGTGTGCTGTATGTTGGTTAGCTTTACGCTGGGGAGCTACACGCTGGTGAGCTGCACGCTGGTGAGCTGTACGCTGGTGAGCTGTATGCTGGTGAGCTGTACACTGGTGAGCTGTACGCTGGTGAGCTGTACACTGCTGAGCTGTACACATGCGAGCTGTACATTGCTGACCTGTACACTGGTGTGCTGTATGTTGGTGAGCTGTACACTGGTGATCTGTATGCTGGTGAGCTAAACACTGGTGATCTGTACACTGGTGAGCGGTACACTGGTGAACTGTTTGATGGTGAGCAGTATACCCATGAGCTGCACGTTGGTAAGCTGTACACTGGTGAGCTGCATGCTGGTGTGCTGTACACTGGTAAGCTGTACACTGGTGAGCTGTACACTGGTAAGCTGTACACTGGTGAGCTATATGCTGGTGAGCTGTATGCTGGTGAGCTGTATGTTGGTGAGCAGTTCAGTGGTGAGCTGTCCCCTTGTCAGCTGTATGTTGGTGAACCATACACTGGTGAGCTGTACGCTGGTGAGCTGTACTCTGGTGAGCTGCATGCTGGTGTGCTGTATGCTGTTGAGCTGTACTTGGATGAGCTGTACACTGGTGAGCTGTACCATGGTGAGCTGTATGCTGGTGAGCTGTATGCTGGTGAGCTGTACGCTGGGGAGCTGTACGCTGGCGAGCTGTATCCTGGCCAGCTGTACGCAGGTGAGCTGTACACTGGTGAGCTGTTTGTTGGTGAGCTGTACACTGGTGAGCGGTACACTGGTGAGCTGCATGCGGGTGATCTGTATGCTGGTGAGCAGTATGCTAGTGAGCAATGTGATGGTGATCTGTATGTTGGTGAGCTTTTCACTGGTGACCTGTACACTGGTGAACAGTAAACTGGTGAGCAGTATGCTGGTGAGCTGTACGCTGGTGAGCTGTACACTGGGAGCTGTACGCTAGCGAGCTGTACACTAGTGAGCTGTATGCTAGTGAGCTGTACACTGTTGAGCTGTATGCTAGTGAGCTGTACATTGGTGAGCTGTACACTGGTGAGCTATACGCTTTTGAGCTGTATGCTGGTGAGCTTTACGTTGGTGAGCTGTACACTGGTGAGCTGTACCCTGCTGAGCTGTACGCTGGTGAGCTGTACGCGGGTGAGCTGTGTGTTGGTGAGCTGTACACTGGTGAGCTGTACACTGGTGAACTGTGTGCTGGTGAGCTGTACACTGATAAGCTGTATGCTGGTGAACTGTACACTGGTGAGCTGTACACTGGTGAGCTGTACGCGGGTGAGCTGTGTGCTGGTGAGCTGTACACTGGTGAGCTGTACACTGGTGAGCTGTATGCTGGTGAGCTGTACGCTGATAAGCTGTATGCTGGTGAGCTGTACACTGGTGAGCTGTACACTGGTGAGTTGTACGCGGGTGAGCTGTGTGCTGGTGAACTGTACACGGGTGAGCTGTACACTGGTGAACTGTGTGCTGGTGAGCTGTACACTGATAAGCTGTATGCTGGTGAACTGTGTGCTGATGAGCTTTACACTGGTGAGCTGTACACTGGTGAGCTGTATGCTGGTGAGCTGTTCACTGGTGAACTGTGTGCTGATGAGCTGTACACTGGTGAGCTGTACACTGGTGAGCTGTATGCTGGTGAGCTGTTCACTGGTGAGCTGTACGCTAATGAGCTGTACACTGGTGAGCTGTAAACTGGTGAGCTATACGCTTTGAGCTGTACGCTGGTGAGCTGTACGTTGGTGAGCTGTACACTAGTGAGCTGTACCCTGTTGAGCTGTACGCTGGTGAGCTGTACGTGGGTGAGCTGTAGGCTGGTGAGCTGTACGTTGGTGAGCTGTACCCTGCTGAGCTGTACGTTGGTAAGCTGTACGCTGGTGAGCCAAAAGGAGATAATTCTGCCCAATAGCTCGGAGATGGACGTTGGAATGGGAACAGCTTCTATCTTCCCTGTCGTTAATTGGAGCAAATATCTGTTTGTCTAGTACATAGAACATAGAACGATACAGCGCAGTACAGGCCCTTCAGCCCACGATGTTGCACCAAAACAAAAGCCATCTAACCTACACTATGCCATTATCATCCATATGCTTATCCAATAAACTTTTAAATGCCCTCAATGTTGGCGAGTTCACTACTGTTGCAGGTAGGGCATTCCACGGCCTCACCACTCTTTGCGTAAAGAACCTACCTCTGACCTCTGTCCTATATCTATTACCCCTCAGTTTAAAGCTATGTCCCCTCGTGCTAGCCATTTCCATCCGCGGGAGAAGGCTCTCACTGGCCACCCTATCTAACCCCCTGATCATTTTGTATGCCTCTATTAAGTCTCCTCTTAACCTTCTTCTCTCCAACGAAAACAACCTCAAGTCCATCAGCCTTTCCTCATAAGATTTTCCCTCCATACCAGGCAACATCCTGGTAAATCTCCTCTGCACCCGCTCCAAAGCTTCCACGTCCTTCCTATAATGCAGTGACCAGAACTGTACGCAATACTCCAAATGCGGCCGTACCAGAGTTTTGTACAGCTGCAACATGACCTCATGACTCCGGAACTCAATCCCTCTACCAATAAAGGCCAACACTCCATAGGCCTTCTTCACAGCCCTATCAACCTGGGTGGCAACTTTCAGGGATCTATGTACATGGACACCTAGATCCCTCTGCTCATCCACACTTCCAAGAACTTTACCATTAGCCAAATATTCCACATTCCTGTTATCCCTTCCAAAGTGAATCACCTCACACTTCTCTACATTAACCTCCATTTGCCACCTCTCAGCCCAGCTCTGCAGCTTATCTATGTCCCTCTGTAACCTGCTACATCCTTCCGCACTGTCGCCAACACCACCGACTTTAGTGTTGTCTGCAAATTTACTCACCCATCCTTTTGCGCCCTCCTCTAGGTCATTGATAAAAATGACAAACAGCAACGGCCCCAGAACAGATCCTTGTGGTACGCCACTTGTAACTGAACTCCATTCTGAACATTTCCCATCAACCACCACCCTCTGTCTTCTTTCAGCTAGCCAATTTAATAGTATTGGATGGTAGATCTCCCAGTGAGCCAGAGAATACACAGCCAGAGTGAGACAGCAAAGAGTGAGTTTGGGAATTTGAAGCTAGGTGGGAAATCAAAGCTGGGTGGGGAGGAGGCGCTTTTTAACCCTGGTAAGTGACTGGTAAGTAGTTTTTCTTTTCATTGTCTAATTTATTTGTTTAATTTTTCTTTAATTTTTTGGAATTGTCGTTGTATAAGTTAACCTAAGGTTTAAGACATGGCAGGAGATCTCAGACCCGTGTCATGCTCCTCGTGTGCGATGTGGGAGCTCAGGGACACATCCACTGTCCCTGGCTCCTTCACGTGCAAGAGGTGTGTCCAGTTGCAGCTCCTGTTAGACCGCTTGACGGCTCTGGAGCTGCGGATGGACTCACTTTGGAGCGTCCGCGATGCTGAGGACGTCGTGGATAGCACGTTTAGCGAGTTGGCCACACCGCAGGTGAAATTTATTGAGGGAGATAGAGACTGGGTGACAAAAGACAGAGCAAGAGTAGGAAGGCAATGCAGGTGTCCTCTGAGGTCATCTCCCTGCAAAACAGATATACCGCTTTGGATACTTTTGCGGGAGATGGCTCACCAGGGGAAGGCAGCAGCAGCCACGTTCTTGGCACAGTGGCTGGCTCTGCTGCGCAGCAGCGCAGGAAGAAGAATAGCAGGGCTATAGTGATAGGGGACTCAATCGTAAGGGGAATAGACAGGCGGTTCTGCGGACACAATCGTGACTCCAGGATGGTATGTTGCCTCCCTGGTGCAAGGGTCAAGGATGTCTTGGAGCGGCTGCAGGACATTCTGGGGGGGGGGAGGGTGAACAGCCAGCTGTCGTGGTGCACATAGGCACCAACGATATAGGTAAAAAATGGGACGAGGTCCTACAAGCTGAATTCAGGGAGTTAGGAGTTAAACTAAAAAGTAGGACCTCAAAGATAGTAATCTCAGGATTGCTACCAGTGCCACGAGCTAGTCAGAGTAGGAATGTCAGGATAGATGGGATGAATGCGTGGCTCGAGAGATGGTGCAAGAGGGAGGGATTCAAATTCCTGGGGCATTGGAACCGATTCTGGGGGAGGTAATACCGGACGGTCTGCACCTGGGCAGGACTGCAACCGATGTCCTAGGGGGGGTGTTTTCTAGAGCTGTTGGTGAGGGTTTAAACTAATGTGGCAGGGAGATGGGAACCGATGCAGGAAGTTGGAAGGTAGTAAAACAGGGACAGAAACAAAAGGCAGTAAGGGGAAAAATGTAAGGCAGCGAAGCCATAGTCAAAAATCAAAAAGGGCGACAGTACAAGGTACAGTGACTGAGGGGAGCTCAGTGAATAGGCCCAGTAATACTAAAAGGAATAAAACAGGAAGTGAAAACATTAATGGTAAGGGACGCGGCAGGTTGTTACATGAAAATATGGGTTCAACGACAAGGAAAATTAGGAGAAAAATTAAGAGGAAATATAACTTAGGAGAGGTTACTGATCGAGGTGTTAAGATTCAAACAGAGGTATAAAAGTAAACAAAAGTGTACTTTACCTGAATGCTCATAGCATTCGGAATAAGGTAAATGAGTTGATGGCGCAAATCATCGTGAATGACTATGATGTCCATTACTGAAACATGGTTAAAGGATGGTCACGACTGGGAGTTAAATATCCAACAGTATCAAACTATTCGGAAGGACAGAGTGGATGGTAAGGGAGGTGGCGTAACTCTGTTATTTAAGGATGACATCCGGGCAATAGTAAGGGATGACATTGGTGCGATGGATGATAAGGTTGAATCCATTTGGGTGGAAATCAGGAATAGTAAGGCAAAAAAGTCACTGATAGGGGTAGTCTATAGGCCACCAAAAAGTCACATTATGGTGGGGCAGGCAATAAACAGAGAAATAAGTGAATGCATGTAGAAATGGTACAGCAGTTATCATGGGGGATTTTAATCTACATGTCGATTGGTTTAACCAGGTCGGTCAAGGCAGCCTTGAGGAGGAGTTTATAGAATGTATCCGCGATAGTTTCCTAGAACAGTATGTAATGGAACCTACGAGGGAACAAGCGGTCCTAGATCTGGTCCTGTGTAATGAGACAGGATTGGTTAATGATCTCATAGTTCGGGATCCTCTCGGAAGGAGTGATCACAATATGGTGGAATTTAAAATAAAGATGGAGGGTGAGAAGGTAAAATCAAACACGAGTGTTTTGTGCTTAAACAAAGGAGATTACAATGGGATGAGAGAAGAACTAGCTAAGGTCGACTGGGAGCAAAGACTTTATTGTGAAACAGTTGAGGAACAGTGGAGAACCTTCCAAGCAATTTTTCACAGTGCTCAGCAAAGGTTTATACCAACAAAAAGGAAGGATGCTAGAAAGAGGGAAAATCGACAGTGGATATCTAAGGAAATAAGGGAGAGTATCAAATTGAAAGAAAAAGCAGACCAAGTGGCAAAGATTAGTGGGAGACTAGAGGACTGGGAAATCTTTAGGGGGCAACAGAAAGCTACTAAAAAAGCTATAAAGAAGAGTAAGATAGATTATGAGAGTACATTTGCTCAGAATATAAAAACAGATAGTAAAAGTTTCTACAAATACATAAAACAAAAAAGAGTGGCTAAGGTAAATATTGGTCCTTTAGAGGATGAGAAGGGAGATTTAATAATGGGAGATGAGGAAATGGCTGAGGAACTGAACAGGTTTTTTGGGTTGGTCTTCACAGTGGAAGAAACAAATAACATGCCAGTGTTCATAGAAATGAGGCTATGACAGGTGAGGACCTTGAGAGGATTGTTATCACTAAAGAGGTAGTGATGGGCAAGTTGATGGGGCTAAAGGTAGACAAGTCTCCTGGCCCTGATGGAATGCATCCCAGAGTGCTAAAAGAGATGGATAGGGAAATTGCAAATGCACTAGTGATAATTTACCAAAATTCATTAGACTCTGGGGTGGTCCCGGCGGATTGGAAATTAGGAAACGCGACACTGTTTAAAAAAGGAGGTAGGCAGAAAGCGGGTAATTATAGGCCAGTGAGCTTAACTTCGGTAGTAGGGAAGATGCTGGAATCTATCATCAAGGAAGAAATAGCGAGGCATCTGGATGGAAATTGTCCCATTGGGCAGACGCAGCATGGGTTCAGAAAGGGCAGGTCGTGCCTAACTAATTTACTGGAATTGTTTGAGGACATTACCAGTGCGGTAGATAACGGGGAGCCAATGGATGTGGTATATCTGGATTTCCAGAACGCCTTTGACAAGGTGCCACACAAAAGGTTTCTGCATAAGATAAAGATGCATGGCATTAAGGGTAAAGTAGTAGCATGGATAGAGGATTGGTTAATTAATAGAAAGCAAAGAGTGGGGATTAATGGGTGTTTCTCTGGTTGGCAATCAGTAGCTAGTGGTGTCCCTCAGGGATCAGTGTTGGGCCCACAATTGTTCACAAATTACATAGATGATTTGGAGTTGGGGACCAAGGGCAATGTGTCCAAGTTTGCAGATGACACTAAGATGAGTGGTAAAGTAAAAAGTGCAGAGGATACTGGAAGTCTGCAGAGGGATTTGGATAGGTTAAGTGAATGGGCTAGGGTCTGGCAGATGGAATACAATGTTGACAAATGTGAGGTTATCCATTTTGGTAGGAATAACAGCAAAAGGGATTATTATTTAAATAATAAAACATTAAAACATGCTGCTGTGCAGAGAGACCTGGGTGTGCTAGTGCATGAGTCGCAAAAAGTTGGTTTACAGGTGAAACAGGTGATTAAGAAGGCAAATGGAATGTTGTCCTTCATTGCTAGAGGGATGGAGTTTAAGACTCGGGAGGTTATGCTGCAATTGTATAAGGTGTTAGTGAGGCCACACCTGGAGTATTGTGTTCAGTTTTGATCTCCTTACCTGAGAAAGGACGTACTGGCGCTGGAGGGTGTGCAGAGGAGATTCACTAGGTTAATCCCAGAGCTGAAGGGGTTGGATTACGAGGAGAGGTTGAGTAGACTGGGACTGTACTCGTTGGAATTTAGAAGGATGTGGGGGGAGCTTATAGAAAAATATAAAATTATGAAGGGAATAGATAGGATAGATGCGGGCAGGTTGTTTCCACTGGTGGGTGAAAGCAGAACTAGGGGGCATAGCCTCAAAATAAGGGGAAGTAGATTTAGGACTGAGTTTAGGAGGAACTTCTTCACCCAAAGGGTTGTGAATCTATGGAATTCCTTGCCCAGTGAAGCAGTAGAGGCTCCTTCATTAAATGTTTTTAAGATAAAGATAGATAGTTTTTTGAAGAATAAAGGGATTAAGGGTTATGGTGTTCGGGCCGGAAAGTGGAGCTGAGTCCACAAAAGATCAGCCATGATCTCATTGAATGGCGGAGCAGGCTCGAGGGGCCAGGTGGCCTACTCCTGCTCCTAGTTCTTATGTTGTTATGTCAGACAAGCTGTCTGATCATTTCAAGCCAGTGGCAGGGCTGAGGGGAGACGCTGTGTTTTTGTGTGATGCCACTGAGGGTCAGCAGGCAGATGAGAAATAATAATAGGGCGAAGGCCCCTTAGGGGACACCGGAAGTAATGGTGGAGGAATGGGAAGAGAGTTCAGTGTAAATAATAATAATCTTTATTGTCACAGGTAGGCTTGCATTAAATCTGCAATGATGTTACTGTGAAAAGCCCCTAGTCGCCACATTCCGGCGGCTGTTCGGGTACACGGACGGAGAATTCAGAATGTCCAAATGATCAAATAGCACGTCTTTCGGGACTTGGGAGGAAACCGGAGCGCCCGGAGGAAACCCACGCAGACACGGGGAGAACGTGCAGACTCGGCACAGACAGTGACCCGGCGGGGAATCGAACCCGAGACCCTGGCGCTGTGAAGCCAGAGCGCTAACCACTGTGGTACCGTGCTGCCCCCATGATTCCCATTGCTACGATTAGAGAGACAAGACTGGACCCACCAAGCTGAAAGATCGTGGGGAGAGGCGTTGGAGGAGGATGTTGTGGTCAGCCATGGTAAAGGTCACAGACGGTTCAAGAAGGATGAGGGGAAACAGTTGACCTCTGTCACCCCAACATCACTTAGCTTCACCCCTGCGTTGGGTTCTCCAGCTGTTGCGAAAAATATCTTTGCCTTTGCTACCCCGCCCCCAGGCTTGCATTTCTGGCTGACAATCCAGACGTTCGTTCGCCTGAAGGGTGGGCTGGACCAAAGGGCTAGGTTACTACGGAAGGTACGAGTGGCCATTGGCATGGGGGCTGGGGGGGCTATTGGTTAGAGCGGCATAGCTCAGCATGGGGGATATGAGGAATCATTGGGTACTTGGTGGATAGGCATAGCTTGGAATGGCGGGCAGGGAACAGGCCTTTTGCATTTGCCTTTTGAAATTTTTCCCTCACCCAGTGTACGGTTCACAACACCTCGGAGGGGCCCAGATGACTCATTGAAAATTTGGCCTGCCTCGGTGAAAACCGCGGTGGCCTGGGAAATACCTCAGCCCACACTGGAGCCAGCCAGCCCAGGCTGCAGAGCGTGGGCCCACAACACCTACCAGCGTACCCCCGAAAATGGCATCGGTGAAGATTGGAAACCTCGGGAATGGGGGCAGGGAATTCTGGAAGGGGGTGCCAGCTGCCAGTAAAAGGTGGAAATGTAGGAGGTCGACATCCCAACAAACTCAGCCATTTGGGGTCCATTCTGGCCGGGGGCAATGATATAAATCAGGCGATATCAAATCCATTCTCCATTAAACATCACTCCCAGAATTCTACTTTGGTCACCTTCACAAAGCTGAATGCAGAAAGTGTTGTTTCCCGGGTAACTGAATCAATATAGCTGGCTTTACGCTACTGTCTAAATGAAAGCTAACCTCCATTGCGTCTAATTTGGAACTTGCCTTCAGCATAGATCAAAGGGACGTCACCAGTTCCAATGTTTCCATACACTTGTTCAGTCCATTTGCGTGAACCACTTGTCTCTAATCTGTGAATCATGTCGAGCCTCCACCACATAATGAAACAGTCTGAGTACCGAATACAAATCATTAACGTAAAGCATCTGATTCCCAGACAAAGTGCCCAGCATGGAGAATCAGCCACCAGAGGAACAGGGGAACGGGAAATCATGGCGACACTGCCTCATTTGCTGCTATTTTGCAGTAATGGTGTTATTACAGATATAGGGCTGGATTCTCCTATTTTGAGGCTATGTCTGGAGGAAGTGTCTAGTCTTACAATGAAAAGGTCTTCGCCGCCCCCGCACGGTTGCTCTGCCCAGTGGGGGGGCTAGCAACGGTGCCGGATAAAACTCCCGCCGTGTCCGACATAAACGGCCGGAGAATTGCCGGGTCCGTGGCCGTCCTTGAGCACGGCGACGACCTGCAGAGGTCGCGCAGTACAACATGGCGCCGGCCACACGCAGACCCAGCCTGCCAGATAGTGCCTCCCTGTAACCCCCCCCTCATCACCCCCGGACCACCCCCCACCAGTCCCCCCGCCCCAGTCAAAGCCCCCCCCCCCCGCAGCCAATGGAAGGCCCCCCCCCGACTTTGGCGGTGCTGGACACAGTCCGCAGCCACCCCGTGTGGTCCCTGAAAGCTGTGAGGACACGCGCCCCATGCCATCCGGAAGTCGGCCCATTGGGGGCGGAGCATCGGGAGAGGGTCTCAGGTGATGTCCTCAGGCCGTCCCAATGGCGTGCGGTGTACTCAGCGATTATGGCGTTTTTCAAGGGCGGAACATCCAAAAAACAGCGCCGCCCCGATTTCGGCGTAAAAACGGATTCTCCGGCCAATCGGCGAACTTGATTTCGGCGTCGGCAATCGGAGAATCCCGCCCATAAAGTTTATAAGATTATTACGTTTTGGCATTGCCTCCTTCATTGAATGTGAAATGGAGGAATGAAGGGGGCCCTCTAATCGGTTCTGAATTCTGCTCAACAAGGTTTGGTAGCTTGGTTGGTAAAGGTTAAAGGTGAAGCAGGTGCAAGATGCTCACGACTGTAGTCAATGGTAAAAAACAGTTGTCTTGACTATGGGTAGACTGTTAATGAGGGGTTAGGGGTGTTCAATTTTATAAATGGTTATTCTTTAAACTGTCTCTGTTGTTCCAAGATATAATGGAATAGGGAGGTGTCTCGAGGATTGTTGGTTAGCATTTCTACCTGGATACCAGGCCCATGTGCATCATGTTGCCATGGAGATTAGCTTTGAGAAGGGACGGGGCAATAGCCATTCTATTATTGGGTGTCAAGATCTCTAAGATATCCCTGACATACATAGACACAAGTTGGCCACCTGAGATGCAGAGAACAGGAGTTAGTGGCAGCTAGTCCTATGCTAGAGAAACTGGTGACTCCATTGGTCATCATACAGAACACGAGTGGGAGCTCGTACTCAGATTGAAGAGATGAAATCTGTGAGGATTTATAGGAGGCTGAAAGATTTGGCTCAATTGGGCTCAGAGGAAGGAATCCCCAGTGTAACCCTCACAGTGAAAGTCGATTCTGGGATTAGAAATTACCCAGATGGAAAGGGGAAAATGAATCTAGCCACTGGGAGTGGAGAAAAGCTCTGGACTAGATCCGTGAGAATAAAGTGTATAAATAAACAGCAGTGTAAAATAATGGGAGATCTTCAGCCACGTCACAAGCTAAATGTGGAATTTCTTTTCTGAAGTTTAGTGTATGAGTTGCCGACTAAACAGTGTGTTCGCCAACGTTGCTTTTTGTTTGTTTGTTACAGTAGAAGTCTAAAAATTTGAAACCTTGCGATGTGATTCCTTCAGTCAGTCATTAGAAATTCCATAATCTATTGAAAAGGTATTGGTCTCTATGAAGCTTGCAACGGTATTTAAAGGCAGGGATTAGTGGTGTGCACTTGGCTTAATTTAGAGGTCAGATTTTGACTGTCCAATTTCCGTTTCTCGAGGGAGTTGGTGCAAACCACAAAATGTGAAGGGAAAGGTAACAATACCCGGCGGTAATTAGTGAAAGGAGCATCTGCCAGATAGCTAAAGAAAGGGATGGCAATGGGCATAGAGTGCCCCTTGGCTACATGATCCTGTTGTGCGTGACATAGATACCTCGGACATCACTGCTTCATCCATAATGAAATAGATGCAGATGTCTACTCATTTGATGACGACAGCAGTTGTCTCCCATGGCACAGACACAATGGTCAGCACAAAATAAAAGAAATTTCAAAGCAAACATTTAACCCTCAGTACTCCAGATGTCTGTATCCATTTAAACATTGATGGGCTCAAGGAATTAAATTCAAGTGACAGCTCTCCTTCTGATTTGAGAGAGACTATTCATTCGCTCAACATGGGTGTTACTGGCAGGATCAGCCTATGCATCCCAAGCCTAACTTCCCTTGAGAAGGCCGGCGAGGGAGCCTTCCTGAACCGTTACCATCCGTCTGATATAGGTACGCCCACAGTGCTGTTAGGGAGGGAGTTCTAGGTTTTTGACCGAGGGACGTTGAAGGAACAGCCGATACATTTCAAAGTCAGGGTGGTAAGTGACCTGGAGGGGAACTTGGAGGTGGTGGTGTTCCCATGCGTCGACTGCACTTGTCCTCCTGGGCGACAGTTTTAATGCGGTGTTAACTAATTAGGCGCTCCATTCAAGAGACACGGCCAGCACGGTAGCACAGTGGTTAGCACAGTTGATTCACAGCTCCAAGGTCCCAGGTTCGATTCTCGGCTTGGGTGTGCGGAGTCTGCACATTCTCCCCGTGTCTGTGTGGGTTTCCTCCGGGTGCTCCGGTTTCCTCCCACAAGTCCTGAAAGACGTGCTGTTAGGTGAATTGGACATTCTGAATTCTCCCACTGAACAGGAGTGTGGAGACTGGGGGATTTTCACAGTAACTTCATTGCAGTGTTAATGTGAGCCTACTTGTGACACTAATAAAGATTATTATTACAAGCAGTAAATGTCTGTAAAATATAAGAGGTGGAAAAGTTGTGTTGTTGCCTAGTGCAGTGACACATGTATGGAACAGACAGAACTTACTAAAGTGTCCCGTCTGACTCTCCCAATTGCTCCAGTTTAGGTTGATTCAGATTAGAAAATCAGATTCTGGCCTCAACTTTATATCACTTTAAAGTTCTTAAGATGAAAAACAATCGGCAATCGATGCAGGCGACAGCAAGAAGCTTTTTTTAAAAAGTGATATGGAATCACTGAATGGGGAATGGAAGCCAGTTCAATATTACCGCTCAAAAGAGAAATGGACATATTCGTCCAAGGAAGATAATTTACAAGGCTATGGGAAAAAAATCAGGGGAGTGGGACTAATTGGTTAACTCGATCAAAGAGCCTGTGCAGGAACAGTGGACTCCTGTGCTTCATCATTCTCTGATTCTATGAAATCCTTCTGAATGGAACAATTATGGAAGTGCAGTTGTTACTGTGATATCGTGGCAACAGATTAAATAATTGCAACTTTCCTCATCCTCTCTCCCGCACCCCAGTCAAAATGATGAGGACTCACGCTCAAAAGTTGAACGCATTAAGGAAATCAGTCCAGAATTTAACTCCCCCTTAAATATCTCATTCTGTCTCATTGTCTTAAAATCGACAGTCCCTATCTCCTGTTTTTCTGCCCTAGTCAACCATCCCTGCTACAATACATAAGCTTTTAAAGCCCATGCTTTATTTGACCACACCAAAGTAATTTATGTCACCGTCCCTCTCATTCTTTTCCTCCATGCTCGGGTCCTGAACCTTTGGCCTAGTTAGTTTCTCAGGGATTTAAATTACACTGAGTTCTATTTTCAGTGCAACGGTTAGTGCACTTACATGAAATTGCTATGCATGTACTTTAACAAAATCATTTAGCATAAAGAGCCGAAGGAGTGAGGGAAGAGAAAGAAATTCATGAAAGCAGAGCACAAAGGAAATTTCATGAGCGAAGAGAAGGAAATTCATGAAAGCAGAGCACAAAGGAAATTTCATGAGCGCGATAACCTGTGCATTGCAAAATGCATTCAGCACACGTGTCATTGCAATCTAACCCTCTCGAAACTGAACCTTTCTTTTAGATTTTGAACATCATTAAAGATACCTTCAAGATCCTCATTATGGTTCATTACCACTGAACAAATCTCAGAACTACCTTATTAGGAATGAAATGTTCAAAGAGCAAATCCAAAGAGAAAAGGGTCAGAACACAAACTATTGCCTCAGCCAATTGTGCTAAAGATTCCAATTGCCATTAAGTGCTTTTGCTCATTTATAAAATTCACCAGATGTTAATGTGCTCAGAGTCTCAAAAGTTAAATTAGCCAGAGCAAACTTTAGAAAAAAAACATGTACAACTTTTGAAAGGCATTAATAACAGAAAGTTAGACAACTTGTGTAAAAGTTTGCATCTAAATCACACTCTCTTGTGCTACGATACCAATTGATCAGGACGGGAAGATCCCAGAATGGAACCCTAGTTCAAAAGACCATTACATTAACTTTTTTTAATTAAAAGGGAGGAACAGAGTCATAGGACCACTAATTAGTTTTAACAACAATATTTTAAAAAAAATAAACATGGAAAAATGGATTAATATACAATAATCCTTTACTCACCCTTAGGTTAACTAACACACACCAGGTTTTTAGATTAACACAGGTGACACAGTACCTTTGAAACTGTGATGGTCTTATTAGCGCACAAAGTTTTAAAACACACAGATTGGCTGTGATTGAATGCACACACTCCACTCTGAATCCAAGTTAGTGTCTGTGGATTTCTCCTCAGAATCCCCTGAGGTGATTGTCACATGAGAGTTTCCAAGCTCCACTCCCAAAAACACATTTTAAAACCTTCTCTCGCAATAATTCTTTGCATTAGCAAATGGCAGTCCGAAATCCATTCCACGTTTTTCAAAGGACTCTTTTGAACTGAGCTTCCGCTTCACTTCTACGAGTGAATCCACTCCAGGTTTTACACCAACCGCTTTTAGGATTTCTTAAACTTGCCTGCTTTTACACACACACATTCCGATATCCAGCCACCATTTGCTCCACAATTATTTCAATTAACATCTCACAAATTGTAGTGAGATATCGCAAACGTTAGAACCACTCCTGATATCTTTCTAACTTCTTACTAGCCAGCTCTTTTACAGTTCTCTGACTTGCAATGAACAATGCTCAGTTCTGTTCCCAATTCCTCTTTGTTCCTTTAACTTCCCTGGAAACTCTTCATAATTTCTCTAGTTTCCTTAAGTAGCTGTCCTTTAGATTTCTGACACTGGCTTTCTTAGCAGGTGCTCAATTGTATGGCTTTTCTTCTAGCAAAGCTGAGATAGATGTTTCCCCTCTAGCTGCCTGTCCCCGACCGTCCTGCTAAAACTAAAGAACAAAATAATGTGTTTTTTTTCCCTTTCAGGGGCCTCTAGTTGCCTTGCAACTATATTTATCTTCACGTTGTAGCTCCCGGTATCACAGTTGGAACTTAACCAGCCCCCACAAACATAATCAACTTTGTCCAGCATGAATCTACCTATTCCAGGCACAGAAACATTAAATTAAACACAACTAAAACTATACCTTATTTTGAATGTTTACCCATACAAGTATAAACCCTTTTAAACTACCTTTGTTTCCTACCACCTGTGTATCTTATTTTTTTTTACCATGCCATTTTTGCCTGCTTGAAAATCCAGTCATTCTAAAATAAATACATTTAAACGAATGATTTACATTCTATTTGTGTGGGCGCAAACACATATTTCTCGAACGTGGCATGTAATGGTGAGGCTGAAGCCTGTCAGGACTTGCTGGATTAAGGCCTTGTTAAATATTCAAGATGAGGCTCTGGTCTACATTGCACCCGGTACTGGGTGCTCACCAAAGGAGAAAGAGGGGCCGACTGCCAGTCAGGAGCTCTTAACGGGCTGTTGTAAAACTTTTAAACCCTTAAAGAATAGGCAAGTCTTGCTACAATTGCGTATGAACACACCTGGAATACTGTGTGAAGGTTTTGGTCTCCATATTTAAGGAATGTAAACTTGTATTGGATGCAGCGAGGGTTCACTAGATTAGTTCCTGGGAGAAGAGGGTTGTCCTCTGATGAGAGGTTGAGTGAATTGAGTTCATATTCTCTGGAGTTTGGAAGAATGAGATGTGATCCCACTGAAGCATACAAGATTCTGAAGGGGCTTGAGAGATTGTTCCCGCTGGTCGGGGAACCTAACACTTGGGGTCACAGTCAGGGGTCAATCATTTAGGACTGAGGTGAGGAGATATTTTTTGGGGGTTGTGTATCTTTGGAATTCTCTCCACCAGTGGGTTGTGGATTATCCATTATCGGATATATTTAAGCCTGAGATCAGCCAACTTCGAAATTGTGGATCAGCTTTGATCTTACCTGAGTGGTGGAACAGGTCTGAGGGACCTTACCCGCATTCCTGTTTCTAATGTTCCTTTCTTATTGCAAGGGCGCAGAAATGAATGGAGGCTTTACAAGGGGTGTAAAATGTTTGTTCATTGCAAGTTGAACCCTGACAATAATCAGAGCCGTCCAACAGAAATGTGGTGCCTGCCAACAGAGTCTGTGGACAGGTGACAGAATGGCACAGCTTTGAAATCCCTGTTTGGGGTGCGGAGATGTGCGAATACTGTCACCTCGCAAAAGGTGAAGCCATAAGATAAGAGCCCATGATGTTGGAAGCAGTTTTTTGGCATGGATAGAGAATTGGCTAATGGGCAGGAAACAGCGAGTGGGGATAAGGGGTTCATTTTCAGGTTGGCGACCTGTAACCAGTGGGGTCGCACAGGGATCAGTGCTGGGACCGCAACTGTTTACAAATTATATCAATGGCTTGGAGGAGGGAAGCGAATGTACGGGAGCCAAATGTACAGACAACACAAAAATTGGTGGAAAGGCAAGGTGCGAGAGGGATACAAACAGTTTGCAAAAAGATATTGATCGGTGAAGGAAGTGGACAAAAAGTTAGCAAATGGAGAATAATGTGGGAAAATGTGGGAGAACAAAAGAACAAAATGTTATTTAAATGGGGAAAAACTGCAGACATCTGCAACACAAGGGGGAGGGGCTTGTGCACAAAACACAAAAAGCGAGCACACAGGTACAGCAGGTAATCATGAAGGGTAATGGAATATTGGCCCGTATTTTAAGGGGGTTGGAGTATTAGAGTTCGGAAGTCTTGCTGCAACTGAGACTACACCTGGAGCACTGGGAGCAGGTTTGGCCCCTTTATTAAAGGAAAGATATTATTTAATTGGAGGTGGCTCAGAGAAGGTTCACTAGGATAATCCCCGGTAAGGAGGGATTGCCTTGTGAGCAAAGATTAAACAGGTTGAAACTCTACTCATTGGAACTTAGAAGAATGAGAGGTGGGGCGAAATTCTCCGGAAACGGCGCGATGTCCGCCGACTGGCGCCCAAAACAGCGCAAATCAGTCGGGCATCGCGCCGCCCCAAAGGTGCGGAATGCTCCGCATCTTTGGGGGCCGAGCCCCAAACTTAAGGGGCTAGGTCGGCGCCGGACGAATTTCCGCCCCGCCAGCTGGCGGAAAAGGCCTTTGGTGCCCCGCCAGCTGACGCGGAAATGACATCTCCGGGCAGCGCATGCGCGGGAGCGTCAGTGGCCGCTGACGGCATTCCCGCGCATGCGCAGTGGAGGGAGTTTCTTCTGCCTCCGCCCTGGTGGAGATAGTGGTGGAGGCGGAAGGGAAAGAGTGCCCCCACGGCACAGGCCCGCCCGCGGATCGGTGGGCCCTGATCGTGGGCCAGGCCACCGTGGGGGCACCCCCGGGGGCCAGATCGCCCCGCGCCCCACCCCAGGACCCCTGAGCTCGCCCGCGCCGCCTTGTCCCACCGGTAAGGTAGGTGGTTTAATCTACGCCGGCGGGACAGGCATTTTAGCAGCGGGAGTTCGGCCCATCCGGGCCGGAGAATCGCGCGGGGGCCCCGCCAACAGGCGCGGCGCGATTCCCGCCCCCGCCGAATCTCCGGTGCCGGAGACTTTGGCAACCGGCGGGGGCGGGATTCACGCCAGCCCCCGGCGATTCTCCGACCCGGCGGGGGGTCAGAGAATCTCGCCCGTGATCTCATTGAAACATGTTGGATTCTTAAGGGCCAACTCAGGGTAAATGCTGAGAGGATGTTGCCCTCAGGGGAGAGTCTGGGACCAGAGGGCAGAGTCTCAGAATAAAGGGGGCCAATTGAAGACTGAGATGAGGAGGAATTTCTTTTCTCAGAGGGTTGTGAGTCTTTGGAACTCCTTACCACAGAGAACTGTGGGGGCAGAGCCCTTATGTGTATTTGAGGTTGAGATAGACAGATTCTGGATCAGTGAGGGAATCAAGAGTTACAGGAAAAGGGCCGGAAAGTGGGCGTGAGGAATGACGGGTCAGCCATGATCCCATTGAATGGTGGAGCAGACTCGAGGGGCCGAGTGGCCTCCTCCTGTTCCTGTTTCTCATGGTCTTATGCTGTCAGTGATGTGGCTGCCTGTTCAATGTGAAGCAAATGGCCCAGAGAACCCGATAGATTCAGAAGAAGACGGAATTAAGGAAAGGGACAAGACAAAACTAACCAATGTAATCATTTACCAGGTAGGTGGCCCACAAATATATCTCCAAACTCTGAAACAGAGTCATGTGGACTCAAAATGTGAACTGTTTGCCTCTCCACAGATGCTGCCAGACCTGCTGCGTACTTACAGCATTTCCTGTTTTTATTTCAGATTTCCAGCATCTGCAGTATTTTGCTTTTATCCCACAAAATGTTGACTTGCTAACTTGCTCATCTCTAACCAAAACCAATATCCTCGTATAATGTTATTCTGATTGTTTATCTTTGATTACTGACCAATCAAATTTCAGCAGGGAAGCCATTTTAAAAAGAAATTAAAAATAAATTTAATGTACCCAATTATTTTTTTTTCAATTAAGGGGCAATTTAGCCTGGCCAATCCACCTAGCTTCCACATCTTTTGGGTTGTGGGGGTGAAACCCATGCAAACATGGGGATGATGCACTATCAATTACGATGAGACGACAGTAGAGGGTAATCGAGGCTTTGTTACGCAGAGATGTGTTGCCTCCTATAGCTGCTGCCGAAATGGCTGCAGCTCGGTGAGCACACACATTTATACTCCGCCTACTGGGCGGAGCCAGCAGGCAGGGATCTACCCCCATACCTGTAGTACAGGAGCCTTACTGTATTACATCTCATATGTGTATTGTATACAAACAGTGGTGACTACCACATTCACCCCCTGTTAAAAAAGGGTCCAGCGGAGGTGGTGGAAAACTATCTACATGCAAGTGAGCATTTTTAAAGTGTACAGTTCTGGAAAAGTTCACAAATTCGGCCGTTCGGGTGCCTTGATTCTCCGTTGTGAGCGCCACAGTCCCGGTGGCGATGCAGGCGCCGGCATGGTCGCCGGTGATCCGGGAGCGTGTAGTCCTCATCTTCATCCCCGGGTGGAACCAATGGGAGGACGGATCGTCCTGGAGCAGGGGCTGTGGTGAGATGCATTGGGGGGAGAATGGGTGGCACCGGGGCAGATGGGGGGGCGGGGTGGGGACCCAGCTGGTGCCAGGTCCCTGAGGGAGACTGTGTCCTGGCGGCCGTCGGGGTACGCCACGTAGGCGTACTGCGGGTTTACATGGAGTAGCTGTACCCTCTCGACCAACGGGTCCGCCTTGTGGAGCCGCACGCGCTTGCGGAGGAGAACGGGTCCTGGAGCTGCCAGCCAAGTTCGGAGCGAAACCCCGGAGGTGGACTCCCTGGGGAAGGCAGAGGCGTTCATGGGGGGTTGCATTAGTCGCAGTGCAAAGTAGCGATCGGATGGAGTGGAGGGCTTTGGGGAGGACCGCCTGCCAGTAGGAGACCGGGAGACTTTTAGACCGTAGGGCCAACAGGATGGCCTTCCAGACCGTCCCGTTCTCCCTCTCCACCAGCCCGTTACCCCAGGGGTTGTAGCTGGTCGTCCTGTTCGAGGTAATGCCCTTGCTGAGCAGGAATTGACGCAGTTCATCGCTCATAAAGGAGGATCCCCGGTCGCTGTGGACTGGGGAACAGAGTGAAGATGCTATTGAGGCCCTTGATGACTGTGGCAGATGTCATATCGGGGCATGGAATGGCGAAGGGGAATCTGGAGTATTCGTCGACCACGTTAAGGAAGTACGTGTCGGTCGGAGGAGGGGAGGGGCCCTTTGAAGACCATGCTGAGGCATTCAAAGGGACGGGAGGCCTTCACCAGGTGAGCTCGGTCTGGCCGGTATAATTGCGGTTTGCACTCCGCACAGACCTGGCAGTCTCTGGTGACTGTACTGACTTCCGCAATGGAGTAGGGTAGGTTGCGGGCCTTTATGAAGTGAAAGAACCGGGTGACCCCTGGGTGACAGAGACCATCGTGTAGGACACGGAGTCGGTCCACTTGTGCGCTGGCACATGTACCTCGGGATAGGGCATTGGGTGGCTCGATGAGCTTAGCGGGGCGATACAAAATCTCATAATTGTAGGTGGAGAGCTCGATCCTCCACCTCAAGATTTTATCGTTTTTGATCTTGCCCGCTGTGTATTATTGAACATGAAAGCAACCGACCGTTGGTCGGTGAGGAGAGTGAATCTCCTGCCGGCCAGGTAATGCCTCCAATGCCGCACAGCTTCAACGATGGCTTGGGCCTCCTTTTCGACGGAGGAGTGGCGAAATTCTGAGGTGTAGACGGTGCGGGAAAAGAATGCCACGGGTCTGCCTGCCTGGTTGAGGGTGGCGGCTAGAACGACGTCTGATGCATCGCTCTCAACTTGGAGGGGGAGCGTCTCGTCGACCGCGTGCATTGCGGCCTTGGCGATGTCGGCCTTGGTATGGATGAAGGCCTGGTGAGCCTCGGCCGTCCGGGGGAAAACTGTGGAGTGAATGAGTGGGCAGGCCTTGTCCGCATAGTTAGGGACCCACTGGGCGTAGTATGAGAAGAACCCCAGGCATCGTTTGCCTTGGGGCAGTGGGGGAGGGGGAGTTCCATGAGGGGGCGCATGCAATCGGGGTCGGGCCCTAGAACTCCATTTTGCACCACATAGCCAAGGATGGCTAAGCGAGTCGTGCTGAACACGCACTTCTCCTTGTTATACGTTAAATTCAGGAGTTTGGTGGTGTGGAGGAATTTGGAAAAGTTAGCGTCGTGGTCCTGCTGGTCGTGGCCGCAGATGGTGACGTTATCCAGGTACGGGGAGGTGGTCCGCAGTCCGTACCGGTCAACCATTCGGTCCATCTCCCGTTGGAAGACCGAGACCCTAAGGGAACCCTAAGGAAGTGGTAAAGGCGGCCGTCTGCTTCAAATGCGGTGTACTGGCCTTGCGGATGGGGAGCAGGTGGTAGGCAGATTTCAGGTCCACTGTAGAGAAGACCCGGTACTGTGCAATCTGATTGACCACATCAGATATGCATGAGAGGGGTACTCGTCGAGCTGCGTGTACCGATTGATGGTCTGACTATAGTCAATGACCATCCTGTGTTTCGCCCCAGTCTTTACAAGTACCACTTGGGCACTCCAGGGGCTGTTTCTGGCCTCAATAATGCCTTCCCGCAGTCGCCGCTGGACCTCCGACCTGATGAAGGTCCTGTCCTGGGCCCCGTACCGTCTGCTCCTGGTGGCGACGGGTTTGCACTCTGGGGTGAGGTTCGCAAACAGGGCAGGTGGGTCGACCTTAAGGGTCGTGAGGCCGCAGACAGTAAGGGGTGGGAGGGACCCGCCAAATTTCAGATTTAGACTTTGGAAGTTGCACTGGAAGTCCAGGCTGAGTAACAGGGCTGCGCAGAGGTGGGGGAGGATGTAGAGCCGGAAGTTGCTGAACTCTACGCCCTGGACGGTGAGGGTGGCGGTGTAGTACCCCCGGATTTCCACGGAGTGGGATCCGGAAGCCAGGGAGATTCGTTGGGTAATGGGGTGTACTGCGAGGGAGCAGCGCCTTACCTTATCGGGGTGGATAAAGCTCTCCGGCTCCCGGAGTCGAGAAGGCAAGGTGTCTTGTGGCCATCGACTTTCACCGTCGTTGTCGCGGTTGCGAAGTTGTATGGCCGGGACTGGTCGAGCGTGATGGAGGCGAGCTGTGGCTGGTGTTGTTGGGCCCCGGGCTGGTCGGCGGCGGTTGCGGGCGATGAGTGGCCCGATGAGGTGCCCGACGAGCAGGGGTCCTGAGGCGCCGTCCAAAATGGTGCCGAAGGTGGCGGCACCCACGGGGCGCACATGGCGGGCGGCATTAAAGATGGCGGCACCCACGGGGCGCACATGGCGGGCGGCATTAAAGATGGCGGTGCCCACGGGCCGCACATGGCGGGCGGCGTTAAAGATGGCGGTGCCCACGTGCCGCACATGGTGGGCGGCGTTAAAGATGGCAGTGCCCACGGGCCGCACAAGGTCTGATGCGGGGAAGATGGTGGCGCCCACGGGCCGCACGTGGTGGGTGCAGGAATAATGGGGCTGGTTACAGTGGCGATCGACCGGGCCTGGCACACTGCAGCGAAATGTCCTTTCTTCCCGCAGGCCTTGCAGAGTGCGCTTCGCGCCAGGCAGCCATGGCGGGGTGCTTTGTCTGCCTGCAGAAATAGCACTTGGAACCCCCAGGATTGGCTGGCTGCCGCGCGGCGCAGGCTTGGGGTTGGCTGGGGGTGGTCGCTGGTGGGCCCACGATGTCCAGGATGGGATCACCGTGGGGTCGGGGGCGTACGCTTGTACATTACGGGAAGCTACAGTTAGCGAGGTCGCAAGTTTCTTCGTCGCCGCGTGGTCGAGCGTACCCCCTTCTAAGAGGTGCTGGCGGATGTACGCCGACCCTATGCCCGTCACAAAAGCGTCCCTGATTTGGAGTTCAGTATGTTCAATGGCCGAAACTGCCTGGCAATCGCAGTTCCTCGCCAGGGCGTGCAGGGCACGCCAGAAATCTCCCAATGACTCACCGGAGAGTTGTTGCCGCGAGGACAGGAGGCGTAGAGTTTGTTGATCAGCCGTGTGTAGTTCTCTTTCAGAAGCGCCATGGCCTCAATGTAGTTGGGTGCATCCCGGATAAGAGGAAAAATATCGGAGCTCAACCATGTGTACAGGATCTGTCGTTTCTGTGCCTCTGAGGGTGGTTCTGTTGCTGATCCGATGTTGGCTTCAAAGCAAGCTAGCCAGTGCTCGAAGGCCGACGTGGCGTTGCCTGCTTGAGGGTGCAGCTGCAGGCGATCCGGCTTGATGCGGAGATCCATCGCTGTAAAATCTCTGCGTAATAAATTGATGCACTATCAATTACGACGAGTCGAGAGTAGAGAGTAATCGAGGCTTTATTACGCAGAAATGTGTTGCCTCTTACAGCTGCTGCCGAAATGGCTGCAGCTCGGTGAGCACACACATTTATACTCCGCCTACTGGGCGGAGCCAGCAGGCAGGGATCTACACCCATACCTGTAGTACAGCAGCCTTACCGTATTACATCTCATATGTGTACTATATACAAACTACAACAGGGGAGAATGTGCAAACTCCACACGGACAGTGACCCAGGGCTGGGATTCGAACCCAGGCCTTCAGCGCCGCAGTCCCAGTGCTAATCACTGTGCCACATGCCGCCCTGCAGAGAACCCATTTAATCTACAATGTACAGCTCGGCACATTTACCTTCATCTCGACATAACATGAAGAGAACATATAGGTCATGGCTTAGTTCATAGCACTTTTGTCCCTGAATCATAAAGTTTCAAGTCCCAATCTGGAGCTTAAACATAAAAGATCAAGGCTGCCACTCCCGGAGGCGTTAACTCTGCTCTTTCAGTCGGAGTGAACAATCCCCTGGCACTACTTCGAGGAAGAGCACAGGAATTAACCTCAGTCTGCCAGACCAATATCATAAAGAAACAGAGTACCTGATCATGATTACATCGCTGTTTGTGGGAGCTTGCTGTGCACACATTGGCTGCCACATTCCCCCGCATTACAACAGTGACTGTACTTCAAAAATACTTCATTAGCTGTGAAGAGCATTGAGATGTCTGGTGGTTGGGAAAGGTGCAATCTGAATGTGAGTCCTTTATTCTTTCACACCTGGGTGCATTAATGAACAGCCTCTTACTGCCACCCAGGTTGGCCCAAAGGTTGGGCCCGTGTCTGCCACTGTATTTAGAAAGATCAGTATTATACAACATTCGTACATAATCTCTATGTTTGCACTACAACAAAACAATCTGTGCTAAGAAATTATAACTCTTACATTTATTTGTAGGATGTTAAACATGGAGGGCGCAGGGTAGGTGAAGTTACAACATTATCCAAACAGCGCTAATATCATCGAGTTCCAGCATGGATTTTATGGAGGACCAGGCTCCCTGCTCTGGTGTAAAAATCAGATTCTCCACCCCCTCCTCACTTTGCCAACTCTCCCCGCAGCCATTTAATAGCCACTGGACCATAAAGTGGCCACTCAAATGACTTGCAGCTCTTTGGACCCAGCCGGTGGCCACTTCTGGAACAGCAGTCAGTCTCCAATGGTGATTATCAATGGAGGCGGCAGCGGAGAGAAGTGGGGGTCGGGTCTTGCTGGGGCCAGGCAGGCAAGCCCGGGGCGAGGGGGAGTTGAGGGCCGATTTGGACAGGGCAGGGGGTAGGGAACCAATGGCGATAGGAAGATCTTGAGAGAGCGTCCAATCAACTCAGGAGACTGTAAAGCAGGTGCCTCACTTAATCAACCCAAGCAATGAAAGTTTCCGGACTGCATGCTTGGCGATGGGTCTGGCCCACCGTGGGTTAACTCCCATCACTGGCCGGAGGAAGCCTTTAAGTTGACATTCATTGGCCATTTAAAGGCCTCAATTGCCAAAGGGTGGGTCGACCTCCCTGTCACTGGTAAAATTGCAATGGGGCAATGCAGTGACCAATTTTAAGGGCCACCCTGCCTGTCAATCTGGCCCTGGTGATGGTAAAATCCAACCCCTAATATCTGATCTCCCTTTTCATTCCCTTTCACACACACATACACACACTTAGTTAGAAGGATATTATGATAGAGCAAAACAAAGAAGATTGTGAGGAGGCTTGTGTGAGTATGGACATGTTGAGCCGAATGACCTGTTTCTGTGGTGTTAATATTTTGTCATGGAAATTCTATATGGTGGTTAGTCCCGGCAAACTTTAATAGTTTATCCACTTCCATTTTGAAAGCCAGAAATGAATCTGTCATCATCAACCCTTCAGGCAGTTCTTTCAATCTCCTTGTAAGTCTGGAAGGAGCTAAAATATACCAACGGAGAGCGATGGTGATCTTTGCTTATCACGGGAAGTAGCATCTCTATCTTAGAGATTAGCTACAGGCATCCTTTCTGCATAAAGCTCAGCTGTACACTAACCTAGGCTGGGTAAGGTTACCAAGGGAACTAGGCCACTGGTGTTGACTATTGCTACAACAGTGGCTAGTTAGTCTGCCTGAGGTGTTTGCTCATCTCCCTGGCAATGCTTGTTTAATCTTGAACGTCTTCAACCATTTAAAACAAGAACATTCGAAAGTATCTGTGATCATTAACTTCAAATTGTCCTTGGGAATCTGGAGCAAAAGATCAGAGAGCATTTCGCTCCTTTAACTTTCATCCTTCCCTGGAATGCTTACGAATGCTTCAATTACATTCGGCTTCCCAAAACCTTTGCAATTGGTTTTCACTGATTCAGCACTCACATAAACATTCTGAATATGCTCAGATGCCAGAATAAAATCCTCCCAGCAAAAATAACATTAAAGAAAAAAAAAACAGCAGTAAAAAGCCATTGCATAAATTCCATTTTATGACTGCACTGCCTGAAGACAGGTTCTTGGCTCTCATTGTCTGCTTCTCCTTCATCCTGAGCTGTTTTCTCTTGGCAGCTTTTGATTGTCAGTGGTGGTTAGCCATTGTTTTCCACTCTCGGGAGCAGGCCGTGGAGGCAGGTCCAAAACCTCTACCTTAGCCGGAACGGGCTCAAACCCATGCCATGGATGTTATATTGGGCGGCACGGTAGCACAGTGGTTAGCACTGTTGCTTCACAGCGTCAGGGTTCTCCCCGTGTCTGCGTGGGTTTCCTCCGGGCGCTCCGGTTTCCTCCCACAAGCCCTGAAAGATATGCTTGTTAGGTGAATTGGACGTTCTGAATTCTCCCTCTGTGTACCCGAACAGGCGCCGGAGTGTGGCGACTAGGGGCTTTTCACAGTAACTTCATTGCCGTGTCAATGTAAGCATACTTGTAACAATAATAAAAATTATTATTAAAAAAATTATTATTCTGAATTAAGTGTTAGCCATCTGGCCTACTGAACTAACTGCCCCCACCCCCATTGCAAAAATGAAGAGGAAAAAAAATGCTTTTCACAAATTCTACTTCCCCATAAGTGTTCCTTTATGGGGCTTTTGTTTATCTCCACTATCCCAGTGTGGACAATGGAGAAACCATGTGTGTTTGTATTTACATTCATTATTGTGCCCTTAGTTGCAATAAGTGCTGAGGAGTTTGGGTTAGCGCCAAGTGGAGGTCCAGAGACATGAGATAGAAACATGCTGATATCACCTCTGTCTCAATAGCATTGTGCTTTTAATGCTTTCGCTTGTTCCATGTGGAAAAGCCTCGGGGATCCCTGACTGTGCAAGTGAAGCATAAAGGAGACAGAGACCTGCTGTCATAACTCTGCCTATCATTTGTCCTTTGCTTTTGTGATGAACGGTTACTGCCTTATCATCATGTAAGGTGATGTGCCCTTTAAGACCGGGCTTGGAACCCTGGGGACTCCGCCTCTGGCTCCGCCCATCTGGGAGCCATACATAAAGGGCTGCCTCATGGTCTGTGTAACAGTCAGCTCTCGTCTCTAGCTCTAGCATAGTTATTAGTCTAATAAAGCCTTCTTTACAGTTTAATCTCTAAGCGTCATTATTGAGGGCACCTGAGCTTTGCACCCAAGTAAACTGAGAAACCGTGGAGCCAAGCGCAGGAAAAGAGTGTTTCCCTTTTCATTTCTTCCTCCTCTTCGACCCTTTGCTACCTTGTTAGTGTTCTGCACTGTTAGGTACTGACTTTCCCCCTTATGCGAATAAAATAATCCCTGTGCACCCAGTTAGCAGATACAGTTGGAAGCTCCGTGACATCCTCTTCAAACCTCCAGGCAGGGTTTTCAACAAAAGCGGCTCTTCGAGAAAACATTACTTCCACCCCGGGTTCAAAGTGATGTCAGCTCGGGGGTGCATCTTGTTGAAATTAAATCAGGGTTGGCCAACTCTGTTAAACGTTTCACAAACATCGTCAGATTGCAACATCCAAATACAGTTACAACAGACAGGCACTGGTGCACCCCTCTGCAATCCAATTCATTCACTCCTGCTTCCACTCAAGGGTAACATCATGCAGCTCCGAACAGCATGTCCTCAGTACTTGAGAGGTTAAATCAGATAAACGCACTCGCAACTTTTGAGATTGCCTGGAATGGGTAAACAGCAGCAGAGCTGACTATGCTCCTGAAGCTGTGACTAATAGTCAGTGTTTCAGGGTTATAGTCCAATTCAATAAGAGTAATAACACAAAATGAATGTTCAGAATGTTAGCCTATATGTGCAGGCGGGCGTAAGATTGATCCAAACATTTCCATCACCGAGTGCTTTAGAATCCATCCCGTACATTTTTGGGAATTGTCCCTGTAAAAGTAGGTTTCTCTGGTCAACTGTACTCTAACAAATTTGCTTATATTGCATAAACATAGTTTTAAAATTCCCAGCCGTAAGCTGTAGCTCTTTGCTTAAAATGATTGAATTTTATCCTCAAATAAATAATATATGGATGGTTATTTGTGTCAGTTCAGTTAGGGAATATGGTAAAGCATGCCTTATTTTCACTTTGTATGTCTCCGAGAATTTCCAGTCTTTTCTTTGCCCAATTTGTGCATGTGTTATTCTGTGTGCTGCTCGGCGCCTCCCGCGACGTCTTGGCCAAGCCTCGTGGGATGGGTCCCCTGGTTCCCAAGCCTCTCAACAATGATGCTCTACTTCTGCCTCTGGAATTCCTGCTCAGACGATCTGCTCTCCAATATTTCACACCTTACGCATGCAGAGCAAACTCTCCAACTGCGGCGTCTAGTTGAGACCACATGAGAAAATGCATCGAGGCAAAATGGCGGGGGGAGGCTGGGCGGGGACTGGCGGTTGGGGGGGGGGGGTTGGTGGAAGGGGGTTGGGTTGGTGGCACGGAGGGCAATGGCTTGATTGGGGTCATTTGGGGAGATGGTAGGGGTGGCACGTGGTGCAGTGGTTAGCACTGGCACTACGGCGCTGACGATCCGGGTTCAAATCCCGGCCCTGGGCCACTGTCCGTGTGGAGTTTTCACATTCTCCCCATGTCTGTGTGGGTTTCCTCCGGGTGTTCCGAGTTCCTCCCACCGTGCAAAGATGCGCAGGTTCGGTGGATTGGCCACGATTAATTGGCCCTTAAGATGGGGGTTGCAGGAATAGGACGGGGGATTGGGTGGACTTTCAAAGAGTGGGTGCAGATTCGATGGGCCGAATGGCCTCCTTTTGCACAATTGGGATTCTATGAAAAAAACAGGTTTCCCGGTTGTCTGCAACCTTTGCTGCCGGGGTACCTGCAGTGAGGGCAGCACGGTAGCATAGTGGTTAGCACAATTGCTTCACAGCTCCAGGGTCCCAGGTTCGAGTCCCGGCTTGGTCACTGTGCAGAGCCTGCACGTTCTCCCTGTGTCTGCGTGGGTTTCCTCCCAGTGCTCCGGTTTCCTTCCACACTCCAAAGATGTGCAGGCTAGGTGGATTGGCCATGCTAAATTGCCCTTAAGTATCCCAAATTGTCCTTAGTGTTGGGTGGGGTTCCTGGGTTATGGGGATAGGGTAGAGGTGTGGGCTTGGGTAGGGTGCTCTTTCAAAGAGCCGGTGCAGACCCGATGGGCCGAATGGCCTCCTGTTGCACTGTAAATTCTATGATTCTATGACTCCAAAATGTCCCGGTTCCAGGAACGGCCGGAGAATTTTGGCCGTCAAACTCTGCTCCTCTCTCCACAAATGTTGCTGAATTTTTCCAGCAATTCCTGTTGTTATTTATTATTAATCATCCAGAAGTCTTGACGACTTGTCCGGAGACCTCAGATCAAAACCCACCACGATGCAGGAGAATTTCAATTCAGTGAATGAAATAATTCTGTTTCTGTGCTTCACCAGATTGCTCCTGGGGCATTTTGCTGTGTAATCTCCTCCATCCTTTTATCACGACAGTGGGAATCAGAGATCTCGTGGAGGCGTGAGTTCATCTCTGCATTTGCTTTCAACTTTTTGGGAGTTGGAAATATAAACTCCTGGTTTCTTGAAGGGCCGTTGCAAAGCGATGAACATTATCAGATATTGCAAATCTGCCCCAAAACAGGTAACAATTCAATAGAGAATCGAGGTCAAATGTTTTAGTAAATATACATACTGTGTTGTGTTTGAAGAAACGTTTTCAAATTCTTAGTTTTGCTTGAGGCCAGTTAATTTTATAATATTATGTTGGTTCTGCAGTCGCAATTGAAGGGAAATAGCCTCGTTACATCTGGTTTATTGATGCCTTTCAGCTTTCCATTGTCAATCTTCCTCCTTCCCATGAAAACACGCACTTTCTAAAATACGCTTTCTCAACTTGGGGCCACAAGTCATACAATTATGCTTGTCACTCTTCTCTGAACCTTCTTTAATGTACAGCTCAGGATTGATTTTCTTTTAATTCATTCTCAGGACATGGGCATCTCTGGTCCCACTTCTGCTTGATTCGACTGAGTGGATATCTAGGTCGCTTTGAAGGGCAGTTAAGAGTCAGCTGCAGTGGCGGCGGCTGGAATCAAATGCTGGCCAGGAAGCAGTGAAGACAAGGGTTTCTTCCTCCAGAGGACATGACTGAACCAGTTGGGCTATCGCGACAATCCAACGATTTGACTTTTACTGATGCAAATCTTTCTTCTGCCTCATTCCGGATTAGAATCCCTACAGTGCAGAAGGAGGCTGTCATGACCCCCACCAGGACCACGGGGAAACCCTCATTGATCTCCCCGTGGGACTCATGGAGTACCAGCTTCTCAGGTAGGAGGCAGAGGACTACCACCTGGAGCTCGTTATGAACTAACATAAAAGCAGGCCCAAAACAGGGCCTGGTGTTATTAGCCCCCCGCAGCTAGGACTGTACTGGGAGTGATATGCTGTGTTATGCAGATCATTGCCCAAAAATCATAGATAGGTCTATGTTGGTTTACAACCAGCCTCCTCTGAGTCGTTAAAGAGGCCATTCGGACCATCGAATCTGCACTGATGTGTTGGGTGTTCTGGATCACAAACAGGTCACCAACACTGGAAGTGGTGCAACTCTATTTTATTATAAGGTTAACTATATTAACATACTTGAACTGTGGGTAAATACAATACCAGCTTTAACTGTTGACGCTTGCCTAGTCCTAACCAGGTGATGCACTCAGCACATGGTGAATGTCTGTGTTGCAGGCTGTGAGCTCTGTGCTCCGAGCTGGCTGCTACTAGAATGAGCGGGAACTCTCCTGTCCCCTGTCTTTATAGTGCGTGTGCTCTCACTGGTGATTGGCTGCGGTGTTGTGTATGCTGATTGGTCCCACTGCATGTCCATCAGTGTGTGTGTGTCTGCACCATGATATACTGGTGAATATTATGACATGCACCAACCTTCTGAAAGTGCACCCTACCTAGGCCCACACACCCGCCGATACCATAGCCCCACCTAACCTTTTGGACTCTAAGGGGCAATTTATCATGGCCGACCCACCTAACTTGCACATCTTTGGACAGTGGGAGGAAACAGGAGCACGCGGAGGAAACTCACCCAGACACGGGGAGAAGGTGTAAACTTCACCCAGTCATCCAAGGTTGGGATTGAACCCGGGTCCCTTGCACTGTGAGGCAGCAGTGCTAACCACTGGGGGGGGAATTTTGGGTTTGCGTTCTCTGGATTATTGGTAATAAGTTAATATAACCAATAAACTAGCCCATCCCTAGAATGTAAAATATTCAAATTTGCACAGATTTCTCCAAATTTAGCCCCACTGATTAAAATAACCTGCTTCTCATCAGGTGATGTATTTTGATCCTTGACTCGTTGCGATCAATGATCGGATGGTTCATAATCACATGAAATGGATTAGCTTTGCACCGTTTGCGAAAACATCATTGATCTTCCTCAGTCTACTGCCCACTATATTCACTGTCCTTCCTTAAAATAAATTTAATCTTCTGTTGTAAGCTCTATCCACTGGATGCCTATAACTTAGGCATACCGTTAAACTGTATCATGGGTCCATAGCTTGCTAGGGCAGGGAATTGGGCAGTGAGCGAAATTCTCCGTCTTGCGTCCCCGATAGCGGCGTTCCCGGCGAGGCGGAGAACCCGGCGGTAGTGAAGAAAATGGGATTGGCACTGGTTCTCCTGCCCCACACTGGTGTCTGGATTGAGGTTCATGCCCCACGCCAGTGGGAGGATGCAGATGGGTTATTAAGATCCATTCGTACCTACTTAACGGGCCGGGCACCCTATTCTCTGGCCCCACGTGATTCTCCGTCCTCTGGGCCAGGAATCATGTGGGCAAGGATTACTACTCGCTAATGAGAAGCATGGTCCTTGTGTGTGTCATAATATACACACAAGTATATGATGGTGCACAGACAGACAGTGAGTGACACAAAGGATGACCAATGAACATACAGAACACAGCAGCCAATCACCAGGCAGGACACGGCCACTATATAACCAGGGGGCACTAGTTTTCCCGCTCTCTGGGGATGCAGCCTCTGAGACAGTCAGAGCCTGTGAGCAACAACTAGAACATCCACCATGTGGTAGAAAGATAGTCTGGTCAGGTTGGCCTCAGGTCTCCAGTCAACTCAGCATAGTGTCAACCCACAGTTAAAGTATGTTTAATAATTGAGAGTTTAATAAAATAGAGTTGCATTTATTCAAGTGTTGGAAGCCTGTCTCTCTCTCTCTGCTACATTAAACGCAGTCCTGGCAGACCCAGCTTTCCCAACACATCAGTGTGGTGGAGCTCATGGTGGGCCACTCTTTAAGGGAGTTTCCCCCAAAGACCACCCAAGGGCCACCCTCCCCTACCCACAATGCAAGACCTGCCCACCCCACCCCCACCAGACACTCCGACCATCCCCCACAGAGACTCCCTTAATAAAGAGACCCCCACAGAGATCCCAGAGGGTCCGGGAGGCTTGCTGACAGGGTGGGGATCTGTGGGGGTCCCTTTATTTCAGTGGCATCTGGGTGGGGTTCCCTTTATTTAGGGGGTCTCTGGGAGAGGGCAGGTCAGGTCACCCCATACTGTGGGGAGGGGATTAACCCCAAAAATCCAGGGGTGAGGGGCTGAATTAAGCAGCGGTGTGGAGGGGGAGGATGCTGCATTGCGATGCCGGGGTAGGGGCGCTGAATTGTGATGCCGGGGTGAGGTTGATCAACCTCGGGACCTCGCTATCGGCCTGCCCACTCAAAATAGAAGTCCGCTCTTGGGATTACCTCGGGAATCCCTCTCAATATTCGCCGTGCAAATACGAAGGATTGGGAATCGCTTCCTCATTTGCGCTTCCAGCAAACCTCCCAAACAGAGACTTTCGCCCTAATTTTTAATCCGTCTCATATTTCCTGTGTAACTATTCAGGTGATTCACACAGAACTGCCTAAGGGCAGCACGGTAGCTCAGTGGTTAGCACTGTTGCTTCACAGCTCCAGGGTCCCAGGTTCGATCCGCGGCTTGGATCATTGTCTGTGCGGAGTCTGCATGTTCTCCCTGTGTGTGCGTGGGTTTCCTCCAGGTGCTCCGGTTTCCTCCCACAGTCCAAAGATGTGCAGGTTAGGTAGATTGGCCGTGCTAAATTGCCCTTCGTATCCAAAAAGGTTGGGTGGGGTTACTGGGTTACGGGGATAGAGTGATGGTGTGGGCTTGGGTAGGGTGCTGTTTCCAAGGGCCAGTGCAGACCCGATGGGCCGAATGGCCTCCTTCTGCACTGTAAATTCTATGATTCTAAGTCTCTAGCTCCAGCTCTGAGTCGGAGACCTATTCAGAGCGTCCCAGGGAGCAGGGGAATTTCCCACCAGAAGTTTAAACTTTCTGAGCAATTCCCATGGAGGTCAGCGGGTCAGAACTTCCACAAGATCCTGACGCGCACCTTGGGCCGTAAGTCCAGTTTTTGATGATCTGATGGGCCTGGGCCACCAGCGATGATGCTGCACCGGGCTCCCACATGGAAACTCAGCTCCAGACACTCATGGACTGTCTCAGCCGTCCTTATAACCACTTCTCCCTGACTGTAAGTGTCAAGAAAACCACGACCATGCGACAAGGTGTTGCATCATCGCCCGATCACAATGGGGTACTTAGATTTGAATTTGCCTTCAGTAGTGAGTTTAGTTTGCATCTACTACACAAATACTGCAGCGTCATAAAGCTCAGTGCATTGCAATGAAGAGACAGTCAGCAAAATGCTGGTTTTCTTAAGTTAATGGTGGCACAGAGCAACACGCTGTTAATCTTTAGGCATAAATGATGGTGAGCACCGTTTCCCTCACTTGTTATTTTGACAGCAAATTATTTAAGCTGATACATTAGTGAACCGTAAGTTATTGCTTTCAAAATTATGCTGATAATCCTTCTGTGCTCTTGAGATGGACACTGAAAGCATCCTCTAAAATGCTCAGGAGCATATTTTTACTGTCACTATGTCAGACTAAACGATTTGTTATTCAATGTTTCGTGCCTTACTCCATTTCAGAATTTTGGAATAACATCCATCCTCTTTCATTCCTCGCATTTAACATGTGTACCCATTAAACTCTTAAATAGTATTACGTGCGCCTCAGTGTATTTTCTCTCTCATTCCTTTGACGACTCTGGGTCACATCTCATTTTAGTCCAGATTCTTTTCAACATGTTTTACAGAATTAAAAATCTGTTGAAATTCTGTCTGTATCTATGATACGCTAACTCAGAAAACGAATAAAAAGCTCCACCACTCGCCACCAGATACCTACCGTTTCAGAGGGTTCCGTTGTATTTGAATGTTCAAAATTTGAGTTTAATGGCAATTGAATGAAATGAACTAAAGGTGCCTCTTTTAAAAAAAGACTAAACGACACTTATGATTTAAAGGCAATCATCTTTTCTTGATTGAACTGGTTAATATGATTCAGTGAAGCTGTAAGCACAGTGGTGAAAACCTCCTGCCGTTACTATTTATTGTGAAATTGTAAACATATTTTGAAAGATTGCTAAATGTTGAGTGATAGAAATTCTTCCCACTATCTGTAACATTAACTGTATATTAATCGAGTGTTTAATCGTATTTGTTGTGAAGGTTGCCTGGTGTTTTATGGGGAGGTCTGGATGATTGTATGGTTCAACAGATACTGTTTATTGATGACACATAACTATGTGCATATCCAAGGTGTGGCCATGCATGGGTGCTGTGTCCATGCAGCCTCCTCCCAGACTCTTCTCCATGGACAGTCCACTATAATGTGACCCTCTACTCCATACTGTGGGCAGTACTGTTCTCCAATCCCCATTAACCATTATTCTGCCAAACATCCTTATTCCACACCTCCCCCCCCACCCCCCCCAAGTCATCACCCAAATACATTTACAATACAATCTGTGCTTTATTTGATACCCCTTCTCGAATCTCTGACTTCACAAATGCACTGATCTGGAGGCTTAACAATTCTTCCAGATCTCGTTCTGTCACACTCGGAGAGATCTGGAGGCTTGACAATTCTTCAAGATTGCGCTCTGTTACACTCGGAGAAATGGTAGTCTCAGTTGCTTTCGGTTGACTTTGTTTGTTTGCCGTTGAAACTGCAGTACTCTGTGTTTCCGTCGTTTGGTTGTCTCCATTTGATTGCTTTGTTTTTTGCGCTCCGACGAGATGCGTTTCCCTTTCTCGATAACCTGTCTGCTTTGTTCAGACACTGTGGCCGGAACTTTCCACCATTCAAGGCAGTGGCATCTTCCTGTGCCGCCACCACCGCACCCCCCGCCACAGGATTCCTGGTGGCGCGACGCATTCAATGGGAAAACCCCATTGACAACGGTGGGACTGTAAGATCCAGCCACCGTCGCTGCGAAATCCGTGGCAGGTTACATGGAAAATCCCGCCCCGTGGGTTTTGTCCTGCTCCCTCTGATGGGGATGTTCATTCCGAGAGCGGACTCAGATTTTCATTTTCCAATCTTATTTCTGTCTTTTCTTTCTCTGTCAGCAGAGAGCTTTGTCCTTGTCCTTCATTTTGGTTTCATTTTGTTGGCCAGGCCTGTCTCCGATGAAATCTTAATTTGTTTCGCTGTTGGCTTCATTACCTGCTCACAGCGTGGAAAGTTCGATACTTTTTCCTTTCAACGTTTCCTCTTTTCCATTCATCTTGTTCTTCAGCTTTTCAGTCTCCTCCTGGTAGCTCTTTGCTGTCTCCTGGAACAGTGACCATTGCTGAACGTCCTCTGCCAACTGGTCCTTCAGTTTGTTAAGAGTGACGTTGAATTTGTTTTGCTTCTCTTTGTTACTTTCCAGAGGAACACATTTTGACCTGAGTTTCCTTGCTATGCACTTCTCCAGGTTTTCCTTTTCGCTGCCCCTTGAATTTTCTTGCGATTCAACAGAGCACCGGCGATTTTCTTCTGCTGTTCTTCCATTCTGCTGTTCATTACAGTCTTTGTCTTCTTCATGCTGCTGAAGGGTCACATGTTCCATTTTGCATTTGGTCTTGAAGGACAATCAGCTGTTTCTTCAACTGTTTGTTTCCTGTTGACCTTTTGCCAACCCACACAGTGCTTCAGTGCGTGGCTTTGTTGTCAAATAGCTACAATGCTGCTTCTGGTAAAGGAACACTCAACATCTTTTTGAGCTCCTCGGGTTTCTTCAGGGTTACATATTTATTCTTCAAAGAGTATCTCAGGGAACAACTTCTTTGAGCACCTTTTCTTCCTGCTGTCGTGTTTGGCTGTACTTTTTGGTTGAGTTCCTTCCACTCAACTTTAATACGAACATTTTCCTGCCAAATAGCTTCATTTTCTTTTTGTAGGCTCTGCGTCTGTTTGGTTATCTCTGATAGCTTTCCTTCATTCGTAGCCAGCTGCTCACTCGACATTTCCACCTGCTGTTGCAGTTGGGTGATGTGTCAGCATTTTTGAAAAGCTCTATTTTTAAGCATTTCAGATGTTTCTCAGCCATTTCTTTTGTCTGTGCTAATTTCTTTGACTTGTTCACTTCATTGCACTGATGTGGTCTGCTACCATTTTGTGGTTTTCTTGAGTATTGTCTCCCTGAGCCTGGGGTCTCCTGTATTCTTAGTCCTGGAGCTTCCTGTTTCCCTAGCTCTGGGGTCCTCTGTCTCACATGGCCTGGGGTCTTCTTGCACCCCTCAGTCTCTGCTCTTCTGTCTCCCTGGCTACTGAGGTTTTTTTGGTCTCCTTCAGCCTGGGATGATTTGTCTGCCATGGTGCTTTATTGGGCATGTTCTCAACCTTTTCTTCTGGTCTTTGCTCTCCACAACTTGTCAAAGGCTTTTAATACCTCATCAAATGTTGTTGAGGATCCATCTATACCTTGGATGAAGATTATTTCATCCGCAAATACACTAAAAAATTATAAAAATGTAACAACTTTTACTTTTTCTGATTTACTTACTTAATCCTGGTGCACTCTTGTAATATAAGCATTTTCTTCGCACAACTCCCAATCCTGGGTCTGGTTTGGCCGTTGATTTTGCCGAAACTGGTCTGGAAGTTTTAATTTTCTATCCATGGCTGTTTTCAGTCACATGGTTTTGTCGTTGCTGCTTCAGATGTCATTGTCCTTTCCAGAACGTCTGTGCAGGAACTCTCTCTTCAATGCAGCTCCACAGCTGCCAGTTTTGTCCTTTGTGATCTACCTGCACTTTGTCGGATTCCGCAGACTCTTGCTTCGATGATGGGCTGTTTTCCTATAACCCACCCTCTCTGCAGGGAACCTTCAAAAGAAGACGTTTGGGTCAGCTACTGAATTTCAGAGCCTTGGAATCACCTGGAGGGTAATTTTTAAACTCTGCCGGCCCGTGTAAAAACAATATTTTTTTACCAGTCCAGCTCAGCTACCTCATGTTCCGTTGTTGGTTGAGGATCCTTGCTGCAGATTTCTTCTAGCTGTGCTCTGGGTATAAAGACACTGGTCGCTGTCTATTTTTAAAGGTAAGTTCAGCTTTTTTGCTGTATTTTTTGCTCACCTTTCTTGTGATTTGGCCAGGTCTGTTGATTTCGCTTTTACCAGGTTCCTCTTTTCATCCTTTACTCTTGGTTTACTGTGTGCCTTCTTTCCATCTGCACAGTTAATTTAAAAATAAATAAATTTAGAGTACCCAATTATTTGTTTTTCCAATTAAGAACATGAACATAGAACATACAGTGCAGAAGGAGGCCATTCAGCCCATCGAGTCTGCACCGACCGACTTAAGCCCTCACTTCCACCCTATCTCCGTAACCCAATAACCCCTTCTAATCTTTTGTTGGTCACTAAGGGCAATTTATCATGGCCAATCCTGCTAGCCTGCACATCTTTGGACTGTGGGAGGAAACGGGAGCACCCGGAGGAAACCCACACACACACGGGGAGAACGTGCAAACTACACACGGCCAGTGACCCAGGGCTGGGATTCGAACCCAGGTCCTCAGGGCCGAGGGTAGCAGTGCTAATCACTGTGCCACGTGCCGCCCCATCTGCACAACTAATCATTCTTTTTCAGCATTCAAAAGAAGATGCTTGTGATTTGGCTAGGTCCCTTTGACACTGCCTTTATATCTGATCAGGTTTAACTTTTTAACTGCGCTGCAAATTATTTTGCGGCCATTCAGACTTTTTTCTGCTCTGTTGAATTTTGCTCAGCCTTTTTTGATCTCCCTAAATCCCTTGGCTTTGTCTTCGATCAGGTTTGGTAATGGACTTCCATATACCTGGCAGACTCCTTCAGCCTCCACCTCTGTTGTGGCGCTTTTTATTTAGGCGCTTTCTAACTGTGTCTTTAATTTAGGCACACTTTGTTCAATCTTTTGCATTCTGGGTTCTTTCTCCAACTCCTCCGGGATTTCAGGGTCCACCCTTGACTGCCACCAAGTTTCAAAGGTTTGGTTTCTCACAAAGAGGGCTGGAGGCTTATGTGGTTCAACATAAACCATTTATTGTTAATGCCTAACTATGTACGTATCTATGATACTGCCATGCATGTTATACGTTTAGCTGCTGTTGTATAAAGAGACAAAAATTCTGCTCCTTTTCCACAAACACCTTTAATTTACTTCAACAGACTCTGCACAAAACTCTATCTTCACATCACCTGACACAAAGGCCACCTGAAGCCCCTTTACATATCAGTGTCAATTATTGGATACTTAACATAAATGAGACAACTAATTGGAATGTCTCTTAACCCATTACTTAACATGCATGGGTGCTGCCTCCATGCTGATTCCTTCCAACTCTTCTCCACACACAGTTGATGATCATGTGATTCTGTGTGTCACTTTGTGGGTGGTGCTGTTTGCTAGGCCTAGTGTTATAATCCATGAGACCCACGAGGACGACCCAATTGTCCTCCCCCATGGTGCTCGTGGAGTGTGAGCTCTCCCGCTGAGGGGCACAGCCCCCCAACAGCAGGCTCCTTAATTCCCCGAGATATAAGTCAGCCCAGGAAGGAGACGGCACCTCAGGATGGTCCTGGCTGAAACTTGGACTGTTGCTTAGTTGCTGTATTTCCTGGCTGTGAGTCGGAAATAAACTACTGTTGACTCACCTTTCCAGGACTCCTCATTGACTACAAGACCTAGATTAACCGTTATTCTGCCAAACAGTCTTATCCTATAGTGTTCAGTTTGTAGACATTAATTTTTTTCATAGAATTTACAGTGCAGAAGGAGGCCATTTGGCCCATCGAGTCTGCACCGGCTCTTGCAAAGAGCACCCTACCCAAGGCCAACACCTCCACCCTATCCCCATAACCCAGTAGCCCCACCCAACTCTAAGGGCAATTCTGGACACTAAGGGCAATTTATCATGGCCAATCCACCTAACCTGCACATCTTTGGACTGTGGGAGGAAACCGGAGCACCCGGAGGAAGCCCACGCAGACACAGGGAGAACGTGCAGACTCCGCACAGACAGTGACCCAAGCCAGAATCGAACCTGGGACCCTGGAGCTGTGAAGCAATTGTGCTATCCACAATGCTACCGTGCTGCCCTTAACTGGGGATTCACTTTTGTTCCTATATTTAGGAGCACGTTGTGGTTGTTGGGTTTGGTGCTGCATGTTTGTAACATGTGTCTCTGTAATTAAAAGCCTCAATGTGTACACCAGTTCTATCCTTCATATCCTGGCTCACTGGAGTTGAAAATGTGAAGTGCCACTAGCACATAGCAACAACAAGTTGGTTGCACTTATCCTTCAATCATAGAATCTATGTTTAGCTGGAGATATCTTGGGTTGGATTTTCCGTTGTTGGGATTCTCCGTTTCGCCAGCAGCCCAGGGATTCCTCAATGACTTGGGGCTGCCCACAATGGGAAGCATCATTGGCCGGCTGGCGAGACGGAGAATACCGGAAATCTGGTGCGGCGGGACGGAGAATCCTGCCCCTTACCTGTCATTGTGTTTATCGTACAGCTGAGAACGCTCCATCTATCATTGCCCAATGCCGACTTGAGACTGACAAGGGGCTTTGGTGTTGGCTAGAATTTGGAAATTTGTGACAGAGTGGGAGGGATTCTCCATTGTGAGTCCACCTCACTACCGCTGCCAGCGAGATGGAGAATTTGGCGCTCAGCCAAACCTTCATTCACTGCAGCGGGAAAGGGGAATCAAACGGGGAATTAAAGTCACTGTGAGTCTTCCAATTGGATCACTGTCTTCCGTCGCAGTCAGAATTTGTGTGTTTTCTTATTGTCCCTCATCAAATTGTTTTGTCACTGCAGTGTGCGTATTTGTACCCTCAGAATGTTCATCCAGATTGCAATAATCCCGGCAGCAAACTGTTTGGTGAGTTTTAAAAGAAAGAATATGGGCGGCGTTCTCCGCCGACGGGATCCTCCGCTTCACCGGCAGCGCACTCACGCCCGCGGATTTCCCGATGGCTTGGGGTGCCCACAATGGAAAACTCCATTGGCCGGCTGGCCGTGATGGAGAATCCCACTGCCGGCGGGGCTGCGCCGCACCAGTAAAAGGGTGTGGCGGGATGGAGAATCCTGCCCTATATGTATAATCTCACATTTTCTGGAGGTTTAGAAATGTGACATTTCACTCACTCAACTCATACAAAGATCAGATACAGATGGGAAAATAAAACATAAGTACAGCTTGGTAATATTTCAGTCTCTTTTGTGGGAGGTCTGCAGGTTCTGAGATGAGTTGATGCTCTGGCTGGAATGAAGATATGGAAAGACGAGGATTCCCCGTAAACTGTGAGGTTTCTTGTAGTTTTATTACCAGGAGGTTGGTTCTCAGGTGAACGTCTCCCACTTTCAAGGTATTATTGTTTACTACCGTGAATGTAACGTTGGCTGCAGCTGGTTTGATGGTTGTCTGTTGGTCACTCTGTCTCTGCAGAGCTGAATCTTAGTGGTTCAAAAGCAGGCAACGAACATGGCTGTCTCACCCATGTGACCTGTCACAAGCCCAAAGCCCTTTTTCAAATAAGGTGGTGTGTTAGGCCGGTGAACATCCTGTGCTGTGACTTTTCACACCTTGATAATTTGCGATAGCCAAAGCCTTAGTGTTTGGCATGAGAGGTCATACACAATACAATGAAAGGTCACTGAGATCCATTTCACATCTGTTTAACACCACTGATTTTCGATGTCCCTGGTTGAACATGGAGGCGAGTTGTCTGCAATACATTGTTTGTAGTTTTTGATTCATCCTTAAACAATGAGATGTGTGAATTTGACAAGAGGGTGTGAGAATCATCCACTTTAGATCCATGTACAATCAGATATTGACCTCAGACCCTACTATCTACAGTTCAAATACCAAAAGTCCCATCATATGGTGCAACCATCCCTCCTTCTTTGTGTTCACGTTTTAGAATATAGCTTCAACATTGGTGATATATTTGCATATTGCAGTGGTGGCCACTGCTGAAAGTGGGCCCAGACATGAAGAAAACCTGGACCCAGATTAGTCTGGGATTTTGGATGGCGAGAGTCCAGGGAGGCCAGGGCCGAGGGCAAAGGAGTTGCAGTCATTTTTGGAGGCCAGGTAAGGAGGAACAAAGGGCATAACACCTTGGAGGGGGAGGTGCCCCCGAAGCGCACAGGGTCCCTCAAACGACGGCCCTCTGTCTTCCTGACCTTTCCACAAAGTTGTTTTAAGAAACGTCCATCTGACTCCCATCTGCCCACCCATGCCAATGGTATTGTGGCATGGGCAGCATACTCTTCGGGTCAGTTGGCTTGTTAACAAGCTATATTGCCTGTTACTTATTTTTACTTAAAAATGGCAGGCTGGCTGTCCATTTCGATGCCTGCCCACCTACCGCTTCATGGGGATCAGGCCAGAGGTGAGTGGGCAGGCATTGGACTAGACACCTGTCATATTTTATGTGTGCCCCCAATCACAAACATTGCCTGGCAGTAGTGGGTTCAGTGCGAATAAATTCCAGCCCTCAGAAATATACTCGTGATTGTATTTTCTAGATTATATTTTCTAATGTTGCGACAAACCTAATGGAACTACATCACGATTAACATTTGATGTATGTGAAGATTTTCATGTTTTAAGGTTAGACAGAGAGATGTGCGTTGGCTGAAGAGTAACATCCAGTTATTCCTGAGTTGGTTTGTACTCTGTATCGCTTGGCTTCTCAGCGTTCAGCATTAGGTAATCACAATCAACTTTATTAACCTTCCAGTTGCATCGTATCACCCCCAAACACCCCACCCCACACACTGCTCAAGGTGTCTAAATTCCAGTGGTGAAGGAACAAAAAATAAACCAAAAATATTGCAAAGAGAAAGAATTGCCTCTGGCAATTCCATTTGGGGTGTTGCCTTGACATCCATTCACTGCGTGGGGTTCAGTCTGAAGCTTTGACTTATTGAGAATGGTGCCGTATAATAAAGATTGGAGCAAAAATCAAGTTAATCACTCAGCTCTCAGTCACCTCCAGGCCAGTTACAGAATTCTAGAATACCAAACTACAACTGACTCCTTTCTTTCACACAGAATTCTCCATTCAGATATGTTACAATCATTAACCGTCAGAATGCAGGAAAGGGCATTAAACAGAAATCATTTGGCACTCCTGCTCCGATTGTATTCCACTGTCCGCACATGTGTGGACATCATAGAACATAGAACATACAGTGCAGAAGGAGGCCATTTGGCCCTTCGAGTCTGCACCGAACCACTTAAGCCCTCACTTCCACCTATCCCCCTTACCCAATAACCCCTCCTAACCTTTTTGAATACTAAGCGCAATTTTAGCATGGCCAATCCACCTAACCTGCACATCTTTAAACTGTGGGAGAAAACCGGAGCACCCGACACGGGGAGTGCGTGCAGACTCCGCACAGACAATGACCCAGCAGGGAATCGAACCTGGAATCCTGGCGCTGTGAAGCCACAGCGCTAACCACTATGCTGGTTGAGTGTAGGATTAAGGTGAGCCGGAAGGATTTTAATTATTTAATAGTACACTTATGTCCTCGATCTGATCTCCTGCTTGAACAATTTCTTTCCACGCGAGGTAACTCAAGGCTATTTGCTTTCCTAGTATAGTTTTGCAGCCTTAATCAACAGCCTTTGGAAGAGGAGGGCAAGAAATATATTTCAAAAAACAATAAATGTGTAATTGGAAGGATTGTTTTTATGTCATTGTTGGAGACCTTCCATGGTTTTCGACAGAAAGAGGCTCGCGCTGAAGACGTTTTCAGAGAATAATTAGTTCAGACTCTAATTGCTAATTGTTTCCCAATTGTTGCACAGGTGTGATTTGCATTATTGATTTGAGAAACACGCTGTGAAGGCGGGGGTGCTATGAGCCTGGAATGACTATTGAGTAATGTGTAGTGTGTGCCTGCACGTGAGTGTGAGAGTAGAAGGCAGCCCAGTGGACACTAGCTCTTCATGGATTAATTTTATTTGGTTGGATCCCAGAGTTCTTGGTCTGGCTTCAAATCCAGCCCAGAATAAAGGGCTGTCATGCTCATATTTTTGTGTGTGCCTTCCCTGATCTGTAGGAGCCTGATTTGAAGGATTTGTGTCATCTTGGCTCATCTGCTGATAGTCCAGTGCAAGGTGATCCACAATGGGATGTACAGGATGTGCATGTGCGGATCAATATTGATGGAAAATCAAACTATCTACCCCGATTCACTTCAAATACCCCATCAAAGCAAATATTGGGATGTATCTCACAGGCTAAGTCTGAACACATTGTCCTGATCATTGAATCACATTGGAATATGACGTACAGTTTTGGGTCCTTTACCTTCAGTGCGAGCTTGATCTATTTGGGGTGCTTCAGAGAAGATGGGCAGGAGATGATTCCAGCAGCTAGGACTTTGCAGGAAAGATAGCTGAGCTGAATTTGCTTTCAAGTGTTAAAGGAATAGATGAGAGTGGACGTAATATAGATTTTTTTCAATTCAGAGGGTGGGTACAATGCTGATTTAAGTGGTTTAGCTAATTTAAACTGTGACCACATCACTGGAGGACATGAATACAAAATGAAAAACCTCAAATGAGACTGTTGATTAGAAGATTTCTTTCCCTCCGTAGAGTAATGGCTTTGTGTAACAGGCTCCCAGGAAAAGCAATTAATACAATGTTGATTAAATCCTGTAAAAAAAAAGCTCTGGATGAATATCTGGTTAAAAATAATTGAAGGTTATCGGAGTAGGAATGCACAGACAATCAAATGCATTGTGGAACACAAGGGGCTTGTGCTGCAGAGAATTGAACAATATCCTCTTTGGGCTCCCAGTGTTCTGTTTAACTGGCATAGATTCTAATCATAGAATCACAGAGTTATGCAGCTTAGAAAAAGGCCATTCGGTCCATCGTACCTTGTGGCAGCTCTTTGAAAGAGCTATCCAACCAAACTCACTCCTTTGCTCTTGCCCCATGGCCCTGCACATTTTTCCTTTTCAATTGTTTATCCACTTCCCTTTTGAAAGTGACTCTTGAATCTGCTCCCATTGGCCTTTCAGGCAGAGCGACGGACTGCGCAAAATAAATTATCCTCACCTCGCCTCTTCTGTCAGACATGTTAAAAAAATATTGTTCCGGTTTCCACATTAGCGAGGGGGCTAATTCCGTGAAAGATTCAGTGAAAGATTCCTCATAGCTATCATTTCGGGAGTCCTTCTCTCGTACGTTCTCCCTCTGCAGGTTAAACATATCCAGAGGCATTCACAATGGTTTCAATTTCATGTTGCCTGTTAGAACAAATACATGCAATAGATCAGATGACCTCTTCTGCCATGAACTGTCTTGTTTAATACAAAATATACCGATTGACTATTACAATTACTTGGTGTGTGTTGGAATATTGGGTTAAGAACAGAGAGAATGGCCCAGCAATTGGGGTTAAATAGGATCAATCCTGCAACATATTGGATCTACCTAAGGCACACTTATTGGGCCTTATTTGTATGGCTTAGGAGGCTCACGATTGAAGAGGATATTAATATCGGAACACTGCATTGCCAGCAATGATGATCAGATAAATTCTGGAAGGGGGTAAGAATTTGGGCGATAGAGGGAAGACTAGTAACTGGAGGAAGATGATCAGCAGGGAGGAGAAATCAGGGCAAGAGCAAAGGAAATCGGGGAGGATTGGGAAATTGGGGAGGATTGGGAGTTGGGGTGAGATGATTGGGAGGAATGGGGAGATCAGCAGCCGGAGGAAAGTGATGAAGAGGGCTGATGCATCAGGAGTTGGAATAAGTGATGGGGAGGAAAGAGAGAGATTGGGAGATGGGGGCAGATGGTTGGAAGGGAGGCTCCTGCTGAGATTGAGAGAAGGCTGAGCGAGAGTTAGCAATGGTCTTTCTGACTGCAGTGGATTCAGGAAGTCCATTGCTGTTTCGCTCAGCTTCACATTCAGATGAATCGCTCCACCGTTGGGATCTGTGCCTTCAACGACCAAGGTTCGAAGCTCTGGCAACATGAAATTGAGAATTCCCTCCCCAAACCCCTTTGCCTCTCTGCTTCTCTTGCCTCCTTTGAAACCTAACACCTTGACCAAACATTTGTTCATCTTGTCCAAACATCTCCTGAGATGGCTCTGGAGTCTAACCTTTTTTGATAGCACTCTTGCAAAGCACATTGGAACATTTGACTACATTAAAGGCACTAGAGACATGTGAGTTGTTGTTGTTGAGAGACAATTTCAAGGCCCAATTAAAAGATTGGACCTTAAGCTAATCATTGCAAACTATATGTTCTGTATTTCAGTTCTGTTTCTGGAAAGCGCTGCCTCGAAGTGGTGGAGCCAGGTTCAACTGAGGCATTCGAGAGGACATCAGATGATTCCTTGAAGAGAAACAGTGTTCAGAGTGGCGGGGAAAGGGTAGGGGAATGGCACGAAGTCACGATGCTCCTTCCTGGAATTGTTTGGAGGGCCGGTACAGCCGGTACAGCCAAATGGCCTCCCTCTGCACCGTAACGACTCTGTGATTCTGTGAATTGTTAATATATTCATAATGGCCAAGTGTTTGCAGCGTTCCAGATTGAGCCATAGGTCAAACGATAAAGTAGAGCAGAGATGCAAACATTTCCAATCAGTCCGTTCCCATTAATATTTACTCAAGCTTTGAGAGAGACAGAATGACGGTTCAAATACAACGCTGTCTTGGTGAACAGAATATCGTTATCATTATAATCTTTTTGATGTGAAGAAAATTGCTTCCATCAGTCCTTCAATTTGGATTATTTTAAAATTATGAAATGGGCACCACTTTCAGTGGAAAGCATATGAACCACATTTAATGCTTTCAAATCACTATTCAGTCTCTAGCAGCATCATAGTTCGCGAAAAGAATATGATTGTCTCTTTCTTGTCTGTGTGTGCTGTCTTCGTGATACCATTTCTGCCTTCACGTCTTCTGCTCCTAGCTTTATTTCTCTGTTCTTTTCAGTTTCTGTTTTCCCCAACACATCACTGTGTTACTTTCTCTGTCTTGTCCCTTCCTCTCAGGACAGGCGTATTGAGTACATGGAATAGTTTGGTGGGGAAAGGAGCCAGTAAACAGGTACAGGGGTGGATATGTGTGAAAAATTCAGCCCTTCCCAGTCTCCTTTGCCCAAACACTTGAGCTCCTTCCCGCCTCTTACACCTTCTCCTTCCCAAAAGCCTCCCTTCCCCATTCACTCCATGGCTTCCACGAATGGCGCTGCCTCTGCAGCTTTGAACGACCCGCTCAACGCTTATGTTTCCTCCCCGTGTCTGCGTGGGTTTCCTCCGGGTGCTCCCACTTTCTTCCGATCCGCCCCGAAAGACGTGCTTGTTAGGTGAATTGGACATTCTGAATTCTCGCTCAGTGTACCTGAACAGGTGCCAGAGTGTGGTGACGAGATGCTTTTCACAGTAACTTCATTGCAGTGTTACTGTCAGCCTACTTGTGATAACAATAACGATTATTATTATTATTATTTTTGTCATTATCATTTGTCTCTCTCTCTCTCTCTCTTAACCCTCCTCCCCATTCATATCAACTCTTACCCACTTTGGCCAGGTCAAGTGGAGAGATACCTGAGATACCCCCACTCCCTGCTCACTGTCTTTGTTCAGTCAGATTTGGGTTTTAGTGCGAGGTTGAATTTTTCAAGCTCAAAGACAAAAGTCTCTGTGGGAAACAGAACATGGATTTGAAGGCAAGTAGATTGATTGTGGAGAGGGAAAGGGGGGCTGATTGGAAATGGTTGCGTCGCTGTTCTATTTTATCATTTGACCTACGACTCAATCTGGAAGTCTGCAAAAACTTGGCCATCATGACTATGTTAACAGGATGTGAAACATCTAGTGCGAAATGATTGGCTCAGATCCAATCTTTTAATTTATCCTTGAAATTGATTCTCAACAACAACAAGTTGCATTTGTATCTTGCCTTTAACACAATTAAACATCCTAAGGTGCTCGACAAGATCATCACATTAAAAAAAAGAGATGCCTGAGCCACGTAAAGAGATTTTTGGGCGGATGACCTCAAAAGTTTGGTCAAGAAATTAGGTTTTGGCAAGGAGGCAGGAGAAGTAGAGAGGCAAAGGGGATGAGGGAGGAAATTTCAGCCTAGAGGCTTGATAGTTGAAGGCATACCATAGAATAGATTATTTTGTTGCACGTTTGAAGAAATGGAACTTACGAAAACAATGTGAAACTTAATCTATCACTGCCCTTCTTGTTAATTAGAAAACTGAAAATATTCTGCCAGGCCCGGCAATTGCAAGCTAGGGATGAGCAAACAATATATTTGGAAGCCTTAATCATGTTCGAGGTACAGATATTGACACAAAACTCTACTGCAAACGTCACTGCCCACATATGTGAATCGCTGACCAGTGTGGAAAGCATTGCGGTACCCTACACGTTATACCACTGGAAGTTAAACAGTCATAATTTACAGCTATATGACAAATACTTAATACATATATCAAATTTATCTTCCTCAATGGAGGGATTAAGTTGCCTAAAATAAACAGGTGAACACTTTTGTGAAAACAGTGCAGTGAGAAGTTTGACACATCTGCATTCATCCAGCAATTTCATTCCCAGCATCTTCCGATCTGTAGGCATACAAAGGTCGATTTTTCTGATCTGACATACTGGGAGCACTGGTGTGGACTGTGTGAGGCTGGTGTATATATAGGACTGATCTGAGCAAAGGCTTCATTCTCACCCAGTGTGCTCAAAGTGTGAATGTTGTTACTAAGGTACATTTTAACAACCATACACAGCAGGGGGAAAGAGCAAAAACAGGGAAATGAGAATACTGGTCTGAACTGGCGTTCCGCTTAATCGTGTACAAGACCAGTTAGGACCAATGTTTGCTGTTTTTTGAATGTTTTGGTGGACTATTTCCCAGATTTTGCCAATGTGCCAACTTCCAGCTATTAAAATGGGTAATGCCAGGAACACATGTTGTGGAACTAGTGATCTTAACATTTTGTTTGAAAGGGGCAGCACGGTAGCACAGTGGTTAGCACTGCTGCCTCAAGGCGCTGAGGACCCGGGTTTGATCCTGGCCCCGGGTCACTGTCCGTGTGGAGTTTTCACATTCTCCCCGTGTCTCACCCCCACAACCCAAAAAGATGAGCAGGGTAGGTGGATAGGCACCTTAATTGGGGAAAAAAATGTATTTGGTACTCTAAATTTGAAAAAAAAATAACATTGTGTTTGAAGATCCAGTTCTCTTTCGTCGAATCATAGTATCCCTACAGTGCCAAAGAAGGCCATTCGTCCCATCAAGCCTGCACCTATCCTCTGAAAGAGCACCCTACCTAGGCGCACAACTCTGCCCTATCCCCGTATCCCCACCCGAACCATGGACACGAAGGGGAAGTTTATCATGGCCAATCCACCTAACCTGCACATGTTTAGATTGTGGGAGGAAACAGGAGCACCCGGAGGAAACCCACGCAGACACGGGGAGAACGTGCAGACTCCGCACAGACAGTGACCCAAGGTCGGAATCGAACCCGGGCCCTGGCGCTGTGACGCCACAGTGCCAACCCACTGGGCCAGTGTGCCACTCAATGCCTTGGCATTGAGCTTCTGAAATTATGGAGCCTTCGTCTCCTGTTGGCGCATTAACTTTTGTGCGCAATAATGGATGAAAACACTATTGTGGCAGAAGTGATGCAAAAATGCTTTTGATGCTTTAATTTTCCCTCTCTGGATTTCTGGGCACGGCAATTTGATTTTCTGCAAATCTAAAGGCCAAGGCACAGTTGCCTGGATACATCTGAGGGGATGTGTCTTCATCAGCACTCTTTTGCCATTCAGCGAGTCATGGAACTGTCCCAAATTCTCCAGCCTGGCACTTAAGGCTCTTTCCTTTGCGATGACCACAACCTTGAATTATTATGCCATTGGACCATTACTAGCTGTGTTGGAGCATTATATGCCAAATGACTCAATCAACAGCGCCCAGTTAAGTATAGCAGGCGCATTATTTTCTAGTGGAGCAATTTAACAGTTTTTACAATAATAATGGAAAAGTAAGAAGCATGAATGGGTGCTGCACTTTTTCTGGTGCCAGGTTTCTCCAAAGTGCAAGGTCGTTTGGTAGTTTGAAAGTTGAGTCTTCGCTCTCTCACTCTTCGGCAGTCCCTTGGCGTTGAGGGTGACTTGCGTCCACACTAACAGCGAGCTCTTAGGTGACTGAAGAATCTTGGGTGGGATTCTCCCATAATGGGGCTATGTCCCCACGCCCACGAAAAAACGGACGCGAAACACTCTGGACGTAACTGGAGAAAGTCCAGGGTGATTCTGCGATTTGCAGGGGGCGAGCAGGGCCCCGGAGTGCTCCTCGCAGCTCCGGCTGCCGATACGGGGCCCTGCACCTCCGGTCGGGGGTCCGCGCATGCGCACGGCGATGGCCTTCGGCGGCCGACCCGCGCAACATGGCCGACCCACACCGCGGACCGGCACCGAAAATATAATCCCCCCACCCCACCCAGACCGCGCGCACCCACGGATCGGTGGCCCCCAATCGGTAGCCTGGCCGTCCTGGAGGGTCCCCCCCCCCCACCCATGAACGATCCCCCCGACTGAGCCTGCAACCGCCATGCCGCGTTCCCGATGGGTGGAACCACGAGAGAACCACGCCGTTGGGAACTCGGCCAGCTGCACTCAGTGAATCGCCGTGGCGGCCTCTTTCAATGGCCCCCGACTGGCGCCGCGTCGACCGAGCGTCATTGCCGCGATTCTCCGGTCCCCGGAGAATCGCGGGAGTGGCGTCGGACCAGATCTTCAGTTTGATACCCACTCATCCCCCCCCCCCCCCCCCCCCCCCAGCGCCGATTGCGATTTTGGCACGGAGGCTCCGAGAATCCCGCACTTAATGTGCGGCCTCCAGCCCCTGTCAGCAGTGAACCAGACGGTGGTTGGAGGAGCAGGTGGGTGGGATGCCTGTGTGGCCACGGGTTTGTTCGCTGTCGACGGTTGGGTTCTACTCTCGTCAATGAAAGCCAAGGTGTTCAGCTCCTTCCCAAATGCTTTGCCTCCACTTCGGCCGGTCTTGGGCCAAGGATTCCCAGGTGTCGGTGGGGATGTTGCATTTTTTCAAGGAGGCTTTGAGGGTGTCCTTGAAGCTCTCCTTGCGCTCGCTCGCCATGTCGAAGCTCCGAGAAGAGTCTGTACCTTTCCTATTGTTTCGGGAGACTCGTGTCAGGCATGTGGTTGATGTGGCCCACCCAGTGGAGCTATTTGAGCATGGTCAATGCTTCGATCGGAGTTTGAGTGTTGCTTAAAAAAGAAACATTTTGTTGAATCTTGTCACTTGTCAGGACAATTTGCAAGAATACCAAAGTAAGGAAAAACAACAAATTTGCACTACATGAGAAGACAGTGCTGATTGGTTGACAAATGGACTATGATTGGTAGACATTACCATGGATAATGCACCAGCTGATGGTGACTTATAGATAACTTCCAAGCATTGTTTGGAATTTAAACCAGGCACCTTGACTTGGATAGATCAAGGCATTGCCCTGAGGAATGAACCAGCAAATGACTGTCACTTATTTTGTTTAGCTGAAACAGGCATAATTAATGTGTGTACATGTTCTTTCTGTTTGAAACGAACAAGGTCTAGAGTATTAATATATGTAGTTTTCAGTACATGCAAATGCGCTCCACTGCGACTGACAATTTTGAGTCTGTTATCAGCATAGTTCTTAGCACACTGAGGACTATTTCGCAAATATTGTCCAATCACAGAATCACATCTAATGTTGGACACTGTGTTTTGCATTTTGCAAGCACGGGCTGGTTGGGTTTGGTCTGTAACTTGCCCATTGCAAACAGTGGAAAGGACATGCTACTTGATATGATCCACCAGTCTTTGGGATATATGGCCAACATACCGAGCATCTTCCTCTTCTTTGGTGTTCGCTCGTTAACGAGTATGATTGCCCACCTAAGAAACTCCATGTTACTGGTCAAGGTTCTGTGGGTTCTTGCGTGGCTGATGTGCCCAATCCTAGAGCTGTACCCTCGACTGCACACTTGACAGGTGTTTCCGGGTGGTGGGATCGCTCCTTGGACTCCAGATCGCTGGTATTCCTTTCATGCCATCTGGTGTCCTTGAAGGATTCTGTGCCTTCAACTAGGAGGTTGCTCCAAGTAGGTCTCTTCTTAGCAAGGGTCTACCAGGCATTGGTGTCTATGTTGCATTTTTTGAGGTAAGCATTCAGGGTGTCTTTGAAGAGCTTCCTTTGTCCTCCTCTTGTTTGGAAGCCTTCCTTGAACTGGGCAGTGATGATTTGCTTTGGTAATCGGGACACTGACATCCTAAGCACATGGCTGGCCTAGCAGAGTTGGTTTTGGATGATCATGGCCTCTATGCCGGTGCTCTTTGCTCCTTCAAGGACACAGATATTAGTACGCCTGTCCTCCCAGCTGATGTGGAGAATCTGTCTCGACCAGTATTGATGGACCTCTCCAGGGCATCGAGGTGGTTCCTGTATGTAGTCCAAGTTTCTGAGCCATATAGAAGAGTTGGGAGGATGACTGCCTTGTACACGGGGACCTTGGTGTCAGCAGGAATGTTGCGGTCAATAAAAACTCTTGTCCCTAGGCATCCAAAGGGGGCGCTCGAGGATTGGATATGATGTCAGCCTTAGGGGAGAGGTGGCTCCCCAGGTATGGGAAATGTTCCACGTTTGGAAGGGTTTCTCTGTTGATCTTGATGGAGAGAGAGACCTGGGTCAAGTTGGTGAAGCCTGGCATCACACTGGCACTGAAATGTGGTGTATGGATTTCAACTTCAATAAAATGTCTCTTTTGTCAGCAAGGTGCAAGATATTTAGATGTTTGAGTTGTGGTTGACCAGATCCCGACTCCAATCCAAACCCTTTTGTGGAAGATGGGGCACCATTCTTTCAATGCCCATCGAGTCTGCAGTGGAAATGAGTTCTCACTGCCCTGGTAAAACTGAAGACTGTTTCATTGTGCTGTCATCCCGTGTAGCAACATTATCTGAAAAAGGAGCGACTGGACCGCTCTGAGGAGACCTCTTCAACTCCACTGAAATGAGGAGTTTGATTATATAAAGAGTTTTATCCATTGATCAACCTCCTTGTGGAACATACCATATTGAAGCTCAGCTTCAGATGCGTGGACAGACAGGATGCACTGTGCAATATAGTGATATCAAAGCAGAGTAAGGTTATTGTACCATGTTGTATTTTGCACAACACAATTCACAGTACAGGGTCAGGAGTGGAAGCTTAGCTGAACTTACAGTCAGTTTTCCCATTAACTGAAAGGACCAGCTATCTCACCTCAGACCAAGGTCTGTATGGTCAACTGCTCACTCACAGGGGCTGAAATTCAATAGCACCCAATAATGGGCAGAGACTGGTCAACAAACTGAATTTGTACACCTGAAAGAAAAATCATCATTGAAATAAACTTTGGCTTTGTTGCAAAGTCCACCGGAGAGGGGAACATTTTGGAAACCGTTATAACAGTAACATACTTTTCTATTAATAAATAAGGGACCGACGTCTGCTGTGAATCCCTTCGCACTTTTGCATCAATATTTCTTGACTAACGCCGCCCGGATCTGAAGCTTGAAACAAGTGTCCAGAATGGACTTTTAAACATTAACACTGTTGTCAAATTCAATGGTGGAGCCGATGAATTCGGGTCCTTGCCAATGGACAAACAATCCTCGTGGGAATAACTGCCATCTTCAAAAGACTTGTCATTATATATTGTCAGTGTCTAAAGTTACATGCTGGGGCTGTGAATTTAGAACAGTTACCAGTTGAATGTTTCAGGCAAAAGCGTTATAGTTTTACCTGGTGATTTTATCCTTTTATCATTTATAAAATCCAGTTCCAGTTCTACGCTGTAATCTAAAATCCTTTCTTTGTCTCCGTCCTATAACCTGGAGTTTTCTTTATCAGCTCCAGGCTGTAATCAATATTATTCACAGTAAACTAAACTAGACTTTTGACAGAAACAAAGTCCTGGATCAGAACTGGCTCCTATAAATCCCCAATCCTGTCAGTATTTGGAGACACTTCAGTAAGACAGCCGACACATGGAATTAATGAATGAAATCCAACACAATTACAAAAATGTACACCGGTAATCATTGAAGCAGAAGTCGGCATGGTGGCACAGTGGTTAGCACTGCTGCCTCACAGAGTCAGGGACCCGGGTTCAATTTTGGTCTTGGTGCACTGTCTGTGTGGAGTCTGCACGTCCTCCCCGTATCCCCGTGGGTTTCCTCCGGGTGCTCCGGTTTCCAAAGATGCGAAGGTTCGGTGAATTTGCCATGCTAAATTGCTCCTTAGTATCCAAAAGGTTAGGTGGGGTTACGGGGTTAGGGTGGAGACGTCGGCTTAAGTAGGGTGCTCTTTCCAAGGCACAGTGCAGAATTGGTGGGCCGAATGGCCTCCTTCTGCACTGTAAATTCTAAACAAAATACTGCAGACCCCTGTCTGCATCAACGGTGCCGAGGTGGAGATGGTTGATATGTTCAAATTCTTCGGTATGCACATCACTAACAATCTGTCTTGCTCCACCCACATCGATGCTACGCCCAAGAAAGCACATCGCCTATACTTCCTCAGGAAACTAAGGAAATTTGGCATGTCCACATTGACTCTTACCAATTCTGCACCTTAGAAAGCATCCTATCTGGGTGCATCACAGCCTGGTATGGCAACTGCTTGGCCCAAATCCGTAAGAAACTACAGAAAGTCATGAACATAGCCCAGTCCATCACACAAACCCGCCTCCCATCCATTTACTCTGTCTACACTGTAACCATCTCAGATGGCCACCTGCAAAGGACCATGGGAATTATGGCCAACCCAGGACTCAGGCACACTCAGAACTTGTGTGTGTATTTGCAACCCAGATAGCTAGACGCGGTCGAAACCCACAGCTTGTTTGCATTCTAATGGCCCATTTCCCCAGAACAAAAGAACTGTACTCAGGTAACCGATACAGATACAGACTAACCGGCGCCACTCCCTTTGCTCAGAAAGCCCAAACAGCCAAGGTCAATGACCGCTCAGGACACGCCCAGCCATCAAGGCACCCACCCCTTTATTGGCCAAAATCGAAGGCGGTGATAGAAGCCTGCCGAATTATTGGGTCCAAAGCTAAGGACCGCCCCAAAGAGCGCGAAATCCCAGAGGGATAAAAAGAGACACAGCCATGTGCTCGGTCTCTCTTGGCCCCGGCCTACGCCTAAAACCAAGTGTAGCATTACGACCAGAAGACAAGTTCAAGACCAACGATCGCTACCAGACGGATGAGCCCAGCAGAAATGAAGCCACTTCTTCTACCCAGCCACGCAAGATCCGGACAAAGGCCTTGTTCATCTGCATAGAGCCGGTTGCCCTGAAGTTAAGTACAGGTTATTGTAGTTGTTAGGTATAGTTTAACTTGTAGTGTTTTATGTTGCATGTCAGAGTAATCCTTGTGTGTAAATAAACCATCTTTGAACTTGAACTAACTAACTTGTTGTTTGGTCTTTGATCGATATCCGGTAAAGCCTTGTGGTGGTATCATTTGATACCTGGCGACTCTGAAAAGCAATATTATCATTAATAACTGTCATATCTAGTTAATTTGGCAACATTATTGGTGACGCTGGTGGGATAGTATTCCACTCATCAAAAAGAGCAATATTATTGGCGACTCTGGTACCGATTGGCAACAACACCTCCCGCAGCCTTGGGAAAGCGAGCTGCATAATCAAAGACCCCTCCCACCTGGGTTATTCACTCTTCCAACTTCTTCCATCGGGCAGGAGATGCAAAAGTCTGAGAACACACATCAACAGATTCAAATACGGCTTCTTCCCCGCTGTTACCAGACTCCTGAGTGATCCACTTATGGACTGAACTGATCACTCCATGCATCTTCTCTACTGACTAGTACTACACTCCTGTATGCTTCACACGATGCCTGTGTCTATGTATCTATATTGTATATTTATGTATGCCCTATGTTTTTTTCACGTATGGAACGATCTGTCTAAGCTGTGCACAGAACAATACTTTTCACTGTACCCCGGTGCACGTGGCAATGAATAAATACAAATACAGAAGCTGAAACATATTCCGCAGTTATGACAATGATCTTGACCTGTTGCTTGTTGTTTGGTCGTCGACAAAGTCCTGAGTTACCTTGAAGCCTGTCCCTGTGGTTGTTTTGTCTGCTGCAAGCTTAGAACTAGCAAGAAGGTTTATTCCGCGAAACAAGCAAAAGGAATTTCCAATCTAATGTTTTGTCATGGAAGGAAATTGTAAATGACTGAAGGCGTGCTGCTCCTATTTCAAGCCATCCCACACCTTTGTTGAACAGGACCAATTGTGATGGGAACATCAGTCCCAAACTCCAGCCTTGCTTCATGCCCTTAAAAGACGTCAGCGAACCCGAGTCAACTGAGCGTTTGCGGGAGTGTCCGTCCAAGCTATTTGGTACGGCCCTATCCAGACTGAATTTACTGTATTCATTCAGGTGATAAAATGGCTCCAGTTTACATTTTATTTGTGGCTCTGGCACCTTGCGCTTCAGCAGTCGTTGACCACGTAACTGTCCTCTTGCCTGTTTGGGGTGTGAGCCAATGGAATGCCCTTGCAGATAGTGGCAGTCTAACTATAACTTACACCGCCCCTAGAAATTTAGGATGGGGCCCATGGCCTACTGAAAGAACGGATGGGAGTTACTTATGGCTACTCTTCTGCCAGTACTAGAGAGTCTTCAGAATTGTGAGTCTGTTCTGACATGAGCAAAAGCATATTTACAATAGTTGATCAGATATTTTTTCGACATTATCATGTTTGAGGTGCTATTCATTGGCTACTAAAATGCACATGAGTGACTGGGGTGGCACGGTGGCACAGTGGTTCGCACTGCTACCTCACAGCGCCAGGGACCCGGTTTTGGGAGACTGTCTGTGTGGAGTCTGCACGTTCTCCCCGTGACTGCGTAGGATTCATCTGAGTGTTCCAGTTTCCTCCCACAGTCCACAAACGTGCAGGTTAGGTGGATTGACCATGCTAAATTGCCTCACAGTGTCCAAAAGCGATTTGAGGGTTACAAGGATAGGATGAGAGCGTGTGCCTGGGTGGGGTGCTCTTCCAGAGGGTTGGTGCAGACTCGATGGGCTGAATGGCCTCCTTCTGCACTGTATTGGTTCAATGATTCTATGAAGATGATGACATTCGATTGAAAATATTGCTCAGTGGATGATCCATCTTGGCCTCCTCCAGAGATCCACACAATCAGAGATGCCAATCTTCAGTCAGTTTGATTCCCTCCACAATGATAGAAGGCATCGGATACTACAAAGGCTTCAAGCCTGGACAACATTCTGGCAATGGTACTGAAGGCTTGTGCTCCAGAATTATCCACCCCATTCGCCAAGCTGTTCCAGGGCAGCTACAACACTGACATCCATCTGACAATGTGGAAAATTGTCCAAGTCAGTCCTGTCCACAAAAAGCAGGACAAATCCAATCTGGCCAATTATTGCCACAGTCCACTACCAATCATTAACAAAGGGCTGGAAGATTTAGTTAATAGGGCTATCAAGAGGCACTGATACAGCAATAACCTGGTCACCAATATTCACATTGAGTTCCACCAGAACAACTCTGCTCCAGATCTGAATACCGCCTTTGTCCCAATTTTGTTATTGATCAGAAGACTGAAAGCCAACCAACTGATAATCTTAAATCAACAATAAAGAGGGTTGTGGTGAAACTGACACCCTGCAGTTTCTGGGGAACAGGGTGAGGTGGAAGAGTCGGGGGGAGTTTTGTATGATTCAGCTCGGTCTTATCCACAGACTAGTAATCAGCTGTAAGAAATACAAAAAGGCTCTGGGCCCTGACATCCAGATAAACACAAACCACGACATACATGAAAGGTAAGAAAACAGCAGCCACTTTGCAATAAGGCCAATTTGATGGTGTACCATAGCCATTGAATGTAAAATAGCTGGGCGGGAGTCTCCGTCCCGCCAGCCCCGTTTTCCGGCACGGCGTGCCCCCGCCGGCAGCTGCATTCTCCGTTCCTGCAGCCGGACAGTGGGATTTCCCATTGAGGCCACCCCACTCCATTGGGAACCCCACAGGCGTGGGTGCGCTGCTGACGAAGCAGAGGATCCCGCCGATGGAGAATCCCGCTGGCCGTGTTTATTTGTGCCACAACACTAGGGGAGCACTTCCTGGACTTCCTGCACATATGCTGATGCCAGTGTCAAGTGTCAGCCGCCTGCATTAAAACAAAAAGTTGGCTTAACACAGACTAACAATAACGGTCAAGACATTCATTGTTATGTTTGTGCAATCTTTAATCATTTCAAGCCCTTTCTTTAGTCCATCTTTAATTCATGAAACATTCCCTCAGGAAAATACCTCTGATGGTTCAGTAAACGACGAGGATATATAAGCAGGACATTTTTAAAAATTCATTCAAGAGATGTGGGCTTCGCTGACTAGGCCAGCACTTTTTGACCATCCCTAACTGAGAAGGTGTTAGTGTGCTGCTTGAATCGCTGCAGTCCCTGTGCTTTAGGTACACGCTCAGTGCTGTTAGGTGGGGAGTTACAGGATTTTGACCCAGCGGCAGTGAAGGAACAGCCAGGTCAGGATGGTGAGTCGCTCGGAGGGGAACTGTCAGGTGGTGTTCCCTTGTATCTGATGCCCTTGTCCCGCTAGACTGTAGCAATCGAGAAAAGGGGTGCTAACCACTCTGGCATCAATAGTCCCCGATAATGAGGAATGCCCCCCTTCCTAGGGGGCTAGGTCGGCGCCGTAGTGGTCCCCGCAGCTCTAGCCGGCGCGGAACGGCCAGCACGAGATCGGCATGCGCAGAACGGCCGGTGTGATTCCACGCACGTGTGAGGGTTCCCTTCTCCGCGCCGGCCCCCCGGGCAACATGGCGGAGCCCTACAGGGGCCCGGTGCGGAGGAACATAGGCCACCACAGAACCAGCCCGCCCGCCGATCGGTAGGCCTCGATCGCGGCCCAGGCAACCGTGGGGCCCCCCCCGGGGTGGGATCCGCCCGCCGCCCCCCTCCAGGACGGCCCCCGCAGACTCACCTCCCAGGTCCCGCTGTGTGGGACCTGAGTAACCCACGCCGGCGGGACTCGGCTGAACTCGGCGGCCGCTCGGCCCGTCAGGGCCCGGAGAGTCGCCGGGGGGGGGGGGGGGGGGGGGGGGGGGGGGGCGGCGTTTCAACGGCCCCTGACCAGCACTGCGGGAATCCTGCGGGTGCCCGAGAATGGGCGCCGGAGAATAGGTAAGCCGGTGTTGGGACGGCGGGGCGCGATTCGTGTCCCCCCGGGGATTCTCCGACCCGGTGCGGGGTTGGAGAATTCTGGCCCTGAACTTCCAATGTGGAGAGTCGATTGTGACGCTTAGCTTAAGGATATTTTTTGGTGGAAATTAATTCAGTATTTTGAATAAAATATTGAACAAAAAATTCAGCACCCAATGTGAGACTGAAAGCCATGACCCTGAGATTCGGATTCCCTGTATCTACAAACTGAGCCAATCAGACTGTGCAGAAACTCTCTGCATCAAGCCTTTCCAACTTGTCCACTGACTGCCCTATAGTTATTAGCCTCATATCAGTTAAAATATATTCTCACCCACTGCAATGTTAATAACATGAACCAGAGCTTGTTGAAAGCTTTACGAACTGCATTTTATTTAAATTTAACAACAAAATAATGTTGGTATGGGGGTGTGATAATGATAACTCCGATAACTTTATCAACCTTCAGTGACTGCCCAGGAATTGAACTGAATTTCCTGCCACTAAAAGCACGGTGTAAAGCCTCTTCGCTTTATCTTTATAGCTACAGCCAGCTTCCAAACGTCGTGCGTGAAAAATCCCACACGCGCGGAGATCGAGTTCCTCCGCCCAGCGGGAGAAATCGCCAGTAAGGCATCGAGCAGAACAGGAACCCGGTAAGGATCTACCGGGCCGTGTAAATATCGTGTGCAAGTAAAACTGTGTTTCTTTATTTTACAGGGTGTGTGGACTCCCCGTGGCCTTATTAAAGTGAGGCACAGTTCTGAATCTGCGTATGCGCCAGGGGCTGCAATGTGGGGTGAGTGTGCGTGCGCGACTGTCTTTCACACTTTTCTGGCCAATGGGAGGAGTTACAGCAACGTGAAAAAAGGAAGAACTTGCATTTATATAGCATTTACCACATCCTCGAACATCCCAAAGTGATTTACTGCCGACGAAGCACTTTGGAAGTGTCGTCACTGTTGCAATGCAGGGAATGCAGCAGCTAATTTGTGCACAGCAAGCTCCCACAAACCGCAATGTGATAATGACCAGATCATCTGTTTTAGTTGAGGAATTGCCCAGGACACTGCGGAGAACTCCCCTGCTCTTCTTCTAAATAGTGCCATGGGATCTTTCACCAACAATGAATAAAATGAAATGAAAATCGCTTATCGTCACAAGTGGGCTTCAAATGAAGTTGCTGTGAAAAGCCCCTAGTCGTCACATTCCGGTGCCTGTTCGGGGAGTCTGGTACCTTAGTACGCTGGTACAATAGCACGTTAGTTTTAATCTCAACCGTAAGACTCCATGTGGTGACGGTATAAAGCTTTCTCAGTCCTACGCTGGGAGAATCAGGCAACATTTTTTGTGGTCAGGTCTTTGGCGTGGGGTTTGCATCCAGACTTTCTGGGTGAGATTCTATGACCCTGAGGCTACGTGTTGACGCCGTCATAAACGGCGTCACGTTTCTCGACGGCATCAACATGGCCTCAGGAGCAGCATTTCTGACCCATACAGGAGGCCAGCACGGCACTGGAGCGACCCCCACCGATCTCGGCGTCAGATGGGCGGCGCGGGTCTGCGCATGCACAGTGGGTCCGGCGCCAATACGCGCATGCGCCGTGGCTCCCCTCTCCGCGCCGGCCCCGATGCAACATGGCGTAGGGCTACAGGGGCCGGCGCAGAACAAAAGAGGCCCCCAGCCCGAGAGGCCAGCCCGCTGATCGGTCGGCCCCGATCGCGCGCAAGGCCACAGCGGAGGCCCCCCCCGGGGTCGGAGCCCCCTCAGCCCCCACCAGGCCGCCCCAGGATGCATCCACGCCGAGGTCCCTGTGGCTAAGAGCAGGTGTGAATGGCGCCGGTGGTACTCGGCCTTTTTTTGCGTGGCCGCTCGGCCCATCCCAGGCCGAGAATCGCTGGGGGGGGGGCGTAGAGTGGCCCCCGACCGGCGCCGCACCGACCGCGCCGGCGCCAATGCTCCGGAGAATTCTCCCCGGAGAATTGGCGAACTGGCATCAGGGCGGCGTGGCGTGATTCGTGCCCGTCCCGGCAATTCTCTGGCCTGGTCCCGGGGTGAGAGAATCCCGCCCTCTGAGTCAAGAGGGCTAACTACCTAACCACAGTTGACACAAGTTATAGCTGAAGACATTGTACCAGTGAAACGAAGAGTAAAATTCCTCAGGGAAATGCAACTGGCTTCTTCCTGTATGTCACTGAAAACAATGCACATGTCAAGAAGGGATTGGGTCCAATCCTTCTCTTGCGGGATTACTGCTGTGCTTTGAAGCTGATGTTTTTTCCCTCCGCTTTGTTAAAGTACATTAAGTCATATTCACAGCAGGAATGGACTGTTCTGCTCCGCTAACCTCAGGGCCCTCACCCTGCCTGGTCAGCAGGAATAATTGCTGGAAGAGATACCTGACATTTCACTACCAGCTGAGAATATACGGCTTCGAAAGCAACAAGGCAACAATGCTGAATGTCTTGGGGTAAAGCACACCAGGAGGGGGAAATGAATTGGAGGCACTTTCAGTAGATACAGTTTTGTTGAGGTAATTGAAGCGAATGGATGAGTAACCACTTTAACCCGTTCCAATGTCGTCCTGAAGGAGATTCAGTTAGAGATTTGATGGGACTGTAGCCTGGGTTTAGAAACATGGAATAAATAGACGGGCATATCTTCAAAGCTTTGCTGGACCCACGTCCGAGGATCTGCTTCTAGTTACATTGTTTAGTCAACTGACAGGAGCGAGCTATCCAAATCGACAAATCGAACCAACATGCAGAGTGGAGCCTAGAAATTCGATAGCACCCATTAGAAATGAAAGATTTATATTCATGTCGAGCCGCTCACAGTTAACCACAGAACATTCCAAAGTGCTTTGTGGCCAATGAAGTAATTCTGAAGCGTTGTCACCATGATAAAGCGGGAAACACAGCAGCCAATTTGCGCACAGCGAGCTGCCGCACACACAGCATGTGTTGACCAGACGATTTGTTTTAGTGATGTTGGCTGAGCGGGAAATATTGGGCAGGCCATTGGGGGCAATTCCAGTGCTCTTCTTTGTGTAATGCCATGCGATCTTTCACATTCACCTGAGAGAGTGGGCAGGGCTGTGGTTTAAACTCACCTCAGAGATGGCACCTCTGACTGTACGGCACTCCCTCAGTACTGTAAATGTACAGCATTCCCCCAGTACCGGAACGGCAGCTGAGAGTTTTGCGGAACCTACAACCTTCTGACTCAGCGGTGAGAGTGCAATCCACTGAAAGCAGCGGTCAGTATGGGGAGGGACAGAATCGACGGCATGGCAACTGACCAATACTGGAGGCGATGTCGGACAGGCTTCTGGCATACCTCACCATCTTCTTCCTCCTTATTACCATCTCGCCCTCAGATAATCGTCAGGCACCTCTTCCTTTGCCCTTTTTGCTCCACCACATCACGCGAAGAGCGGACCCTTGCCCCGCCCCATTTTATTTTACAATCTGGGAATGTGGAAACCCCAATTGTCATTTCTGGAAGAGGACATCAGCATTCCTGAATGTCAGCACCATCACCTCACTCTTCCCCCAGCAAGCACCCGTTCAGAGACATGCCCCACATGTTCTTTCGAGTGTAGGGTGGAGGGCGGTTCTTCACCAGCTATGTAGGAAGGTGTTGACTGCAGAACTTGCTACCCGCTGGGGGAATGGACCTCTTGGATTAGGGCTTCTGAGGCTGCACCAGTGAACCTGGGTGCCCTCCCTGGAGCTCTTGCAGTCTTTATGAACGTTTTGAAGTTTGTCTGCAGCCTCAGGCGACCCACACCTTTAAGAGGTGCTGGCCTCCTTGAAATAGCATCATAGACACCCCAATTCATTTGTACCTCTCTCCCCACCACGATACAGATGGGCAGCCTATAAGCACATCTAGCTCGTATTAACTGGCGCTACCAGCACCAATTCTACAAGGTCTCAGCTCCCATGTAAATAGCTTTGCGCAGCCTCCCCTCTCCTACCTGTTTCTTGGGTCAATCACATGTCTTGACCAAATTATACAAGTTAAAATTTCAAAAACCAATATTGATACATTTGTATTAGGCAGGACGGGTTAGGAAACAAAGACTGGTAAATGGAATTAAGGTCCTCGACTTTACAATTTTCGAGTTACGACAAAAGGCACTTGTTTATAAATTGGCACCCTCTTTCGACTTTACAATAGTGGTTTTGAGTTTACAACGCCAGACTAACATGTTCATATGTAGGCATTGAATTTCTGCACTGCCCACATGAATGGCTGCATAATGTCACTCCAGCGATGGTACCATCTCTCATGCTGAATTGCCTTCATTAGGTGGGAAGTGAGTGTTTTGTTCAGTTAAACCACCTGATGGCCAATGTCAGGTTTTGTTTGGCACAGCCATCACAACAGCGCTCAATGCATCGTCTAATATGTGCTCAGACTCCCAAGGTCAGGCAGGCAGCTGATGGCTTCATTGTATACCCCACACTGACTGAGGAACTTGTGCTAAGGCGTGCCTGTATCAAGTCACCTCAGCAACCTGACAGGGCAAGAGTTGGGAGCACTTGACACCTTTGGGCGCCCCATGTGTGATTTACGGCCAATCCCCCACTTATGCCATTCTTCCTTTTACAGTTCTGGTCGCCTCATTTTAGGAAGGATGTGGAAGCTTTGGAAAAGGTGCAAAGAAGATTTACCAGGATGTTGCCTGGAATGGAGAGTAGGTCTTACGAGGAAAGGTTGAGGGTGCTAGGCCTTTTCTCATTAGAACGGAGAAGGATGAGGGGCGACTTGATAGAGGTTTATAAGATGATCAGGGGAATAGATAGAGTAGACAGTCAGAGACTTTTTCCCCGGGTGGAACAAACCATTACAAGGGGATATAAATTTAAGGTGAAAGGTGGAAGATATAGGAGGGATATCAGAGGTAGGTTCTTTACCCAGAGAGTAGTGGGGGCATGGAATGCACTGCCTGTGGAAGTAGTTGAGTCGGAAACATTAGGGACCTTCAAGCAGCTATTGGATAGGTACATGGATTACGGTTAAATGATATAGTGTAGATTTATTTGTTCGCAAGGGCAGCACGGTAGCATTGTGGATAGCACAATTGCTTCACAGCTCCAGGGTCCCAGGTTCGATTCCGGCTTGGGTCACTGACTGTGCGGAGTCTGCACGTCCTCCCCGTGTCTGCGTGGGTTTCCTCCGGGTGCTCCGGTTTCCTCTCACAATCCAAAGATGTGCGGGTTAGGTGAATTGGCCAATGATAAATTGCCCTTAATGTCCAAATTGCCCTTGGTGTTGGGTGAAGGTTTTGAGTTTGGGTAGGGTGCTCTTTCCAAGAGCCGGTGCAGACTCAAAGGGCCGAATGGCCTCCTTCTGCACTGTAAATTCAATGATAATCTATGATTAATCTAGGACAAAGGTTCGGCACAACATCGTGGGCCGAAGGGCCTGTTCTGTGCTGTATTTTCTATGTTCTATGTTCTATGTTCTATGTTCCTATGGGGAAATAGGTTCCGAGTTGTAATGTTTTTACTTACGGATCTTCCAGAACCAATTGTGTCATTCAGTGCGAGGACTGCTTGTGTAGATCACCCATGATTAAATGGAAAGGAGGAACATACTCAAGGGCTAAATGACCTCTTCCAATTCCTGTGCCCCAATCCATCTGGGCAGAAATTGCGATCAACCAAACCTGATTTTACATTTTATTCACACTTCAACACATTCTGTTAGATTCACGACATTACTTTTGATTTCGAAAGGGTAGAAATTATCTTCAGCATTATTTGTAATGAGCGAGTTAATGGTTAAAGATTCAAAAAATTGAGTTAGTCATCTAGTGCAGCCAAAGCACAGACAATTAAAGCTTGGAATCTCTTATTAAAATATGCTTTGATGATCTCTTCATTCGAGATTTCGCGAGCCAGTTTGATTGGATCTGCAATCTGTCCACAGATTTATTTGTGAGGAGTAGTTTGAAAAATGTGTTCATTTTACACACTTGACACTTCCTACTCCTTTGTACCATCTCTGCCCCCATTGTCACTTGGATTCTGAACAGAACTCATATATAACAACCCCTTCACTCCAAAAGTGATTCATTTTGCGAAGCCTTTGAGAGTTCTTGGCATAATAAGGTGAAACATAAATGAAAGATTTTAAATTAACATGTTCCATGCAGCTAATTTATTTTGTTCTGCTGCGCTATTGTAGAGAATTCAATTCTTATACTTTTTTTAACTTTTAAAATTCCGTTTGGTCACTCTAAAGGAACTTTGGCAGTAATGTAACGTGAACGTTATACTAATAACCTTGGCAGATGGTGAAATTTGAATTTAATTTACACAAAATCTGAAATTAAACATCTAAGGATGATTATGAAACCATTGTCGATTTATGTAAATTATAATTACCCTCAGACTCCGACTCAATAGCCATAAACCCTTGCTGGTTGGAGAGGGATTGGATCAGGCTCAGCTTTGGTGACGCCTGTGGTCAAATAGCCAATAATCACCATATGTGGGCAAAGCTTGCATTTTTTGAGACAGATCCCAACTGAAAAGGGTTGAAAATTGGGAGTCAAATCTGTTGGTTGAAACAATATAAAAGGAGACAGAACTGTCAGAAGTCAGTGGAGGTTGATGAGTCCAATGGTGCAGTACAGGCAGGCTGAAGAAGAAGGAGAAAAACTAAATCTAGAAGCTGCAAAAAACTAAATACACAGTTGCTGCAGCTGCATCTTGTTACTGGAAGATAACATTGGTTGATCTATGCCATCCAGATTGACTTGAGGATGTTCTGCAGACGTGTACCATTTTTGGTGAAGGCCGCACCCATGGAACTCAGGTTGGTTGTGCGCTGCTGTTGGCTGGGTGTCAGGTTAGCTCCAAGAAGGTGAGGAACTGAAAGTCTTCACAAGGAAGGTAGTGTATTGAAGGTCTTTGTGACTGAGTTTGATGACTTGTATGCTGAGTGGATTGGTGAGCCAAAGTGTCTTAGTTGTACCAGCCAATTAATGCGTAATTACATTCCTGAAACGTTCTTGTTAACTCTTTAACTCGTATTGATTCTGGATGTTAGAGTATAGGAGGTTATCTGAGATAGCATTTAGTGTTTGTTTTGTTTGACTCTTGTATAATAAAAATTATTTTGTTTTAAACCGTGAAACCCTGACGCCTAATTTTTCAGCAAATAACTAGGATTTTGGAATATCTTGTCTGAAATTGCAGCACAATACATTATATAACTATTTTCACATAATATTGGTTACTTGAGCAGGATATTGGAGACTGCAAAATGCCCAGTGTCCATTGTAGCCATATCTAAGGGAAGAAGGGAAGGGAAGGAAAGGAAGGGGCTGGTTTAGCACAGTGGGCTAAACAGCTGGCTTGTAATGCAGAACAATGCCAGCAGCACGGGTTCAATTGCTGTACCAGCCTCCTTGAACAGGTGCCAGAATGTGGTGACTAGGGGCTTTTCACAGTAACTTCAGTGAAGACTACTTGTGACAACAAGCAATTACTATTATTATAACATGGATAGGGCAGCGCGGTGGCGCAGTGGTAGCATTACAGTCTCACGGCGTCGAGGTCCCAGGTTCGATCCCGGCTCTGGGTCACTGTCCCTGTGGAGTTTGCACATTCTCCCCGTGTTTGCGTGGCTTTCGCCCCCACAACCCAAAGATGTGCAGGGTAGGTGGATTGAACATGCTAAATTGGCACTTAATTGGAAAAAATTAATTGGGTACTCTAAATTTATTTTAAAAAAATATTATGACATGGATTACGAAGGAATAGCTTTTTATTCCATTTGGAACACTTTTTGATTGTGTTCGTATCTTGGATCTGTTAATCATGCCAGGGCAGCGTGAGCTGCTACTCCCGTTAGGCAATCGCTGCTTTATAAACTTGTACATAGACTTAGAACCCAGGTAAGATTAATTTTCAATAGTGCTGCACATTACCCCATGAATGAATCAGATTATTTAATTACGTGCTGTGTTCCATCCTGTAATTGAACTGTTGCTATTTGTCTCACTGAATTATGACTCAGTTTGGCCTCTCAGCAGTTTCTTAACTCCGCCCGAGGGTCTTGTCCACGGCGCAGTGTGTGGCAAACTTAACACTGAGTTAGGAATTCCTGGGGCTAAGTCTCATTCCAGGACTTCGCATAAAAATGTAGACTAGCACTCCCAGTGCAGTATCAATGGAGTGCTGCACTGTCAAAGGTGCTGTGTTACAGGTTTAATGTTAAACCAAGGTCCTGTCTGCCCTTTCAGCTGGACATAAAAGATACCTTATTTTGAAGGAGACTCCAGTGTCCTCGCCTATATTCACCCTTTAACCAATGTGACAACATCAGGTGATCTGGTCATTATCACACTGCTTTGAATGGGAGCTTGCTATGTGCAAATTGACTACCTCATTTTAAAAAATTATCTGTTCATGGGACGTGGCTGTGCCAACATTTATTGCCCACCCCTAATTGCCCTCAAGGAGGCAGTTTACAGTCAACCACATTGCTGTGGATCTTGTCACAAGGAGGCCAGGCCAGGTAAGGATGGCACATTTCCTTCCCGACAGGTCATTAGTGAACCAGGTGTTTTTTTCCAATGATCAACCATGGTTTCATGGTCGTCATTAGACTTTTCTAATTCCAGATTTTTATTGAATGAAAATTTCACCATCTGCCATGGCAGGATCTGAACCTGGGGCCCAGGAGCGTTATTCTAGGTCTCTGGTTTATTAGTCCAGTGACAACACCACCTCCTCCTCTGCATCATTTCAGCAGTGACTGTGCTTGGGAAGTTCTTCATTATCTGTGACATGCTTTGAGATGCCGGGTGGTCCTGCTAGATAAATGCAACCTTTCCTTTTTCGTACTCCTCCGCAGTTTTCTGGGACATCTTCCCAAGCATTCCAGGTAACTTGTCCTTTAACCATTCCCTGACATTGGCTTTGAATGATCCAATTAAAGCAAAGGATGATGGAGAGGAGTCATTCACAAGCCCCATTGCTCCCTGAGACCGTTAAAATATGTACGTATTTGCCCAGATGAATGTGCGGCTGGAGTGAAACAATTTTAAAACCCATCATTCGTCGGAAATCAAAAAATATTGTCTCTTTCAATCTTTATTATTTCGGTTATGATTCGAGTCCAAACAGCTGCAAATGATTTCCCAGTGGGTGGCAAATTTACGACCAAGTTTTGCAGGAGTTTTATATGGCCCTTGTCAGATTAACCATTAAGACTTTCTTCCCTATGGGTAGCAAAATGACAAATGTAACTGGTGGGTGGAGGAGTAGCATAGCCACTGTGTTAATGGGTTACTAATACAGAGCTGTGAGTTCAAATCCCACCATGGCTGCTTTTCGTTTGAAAAACGTGCCTGTTGTGGATCACGACTTTTCTAATGTAATAAGTAAAACTGAAAATCAGGAGTTGTAAGGAAATAGCTTTGGTTTACAGAACATGTGCCCAGTCCTAAACCCTCCAACCAGCAACATAATTTTTCTCTGCCATCTGTTCCCCTTACTATCTTGAAAACTTCAGTCATATCAGCATGGTAGCACAGTGGTTAGCACTGTTGCTTCATAGCTCCAGGGTCCCAGGTTCGATTCCAGCCCTGCTTGACTGGAGTCACAACACAGGTGGAATTAGATTTGATTTTAAATACACGAGGTCCTTGGTTGAGTCCAATAAACTGCAGTCACCTGGGTTTGTCACTTTAAACAAGTAACCTTTTTGTTATGTACAGTCTTATAATTAAACAGACAGAAAATGTAACTGACTATCTGATATTCCTTTCCCAATTTCCCCACCCTAACTACCCCCACTCTAGACACACACAAACAGACAAACTTATGTTAAAGACGCTATACACAGTTGCTTCATAGCGCCAGGGTCCAAGGTTCGATTCCTGGCTTGGGTCAATGTCTGTGCGGAGTCTGCACGTTCCCAGCTAGTTGATTAATGCCCTTCTGAGAGGAGAGTCTGCCATCATTTGTGAGTCTAGACTCGCTATGCAGTTGGCTCTCAATGGCCTCCGACCATCGTGATGGTGATCGTGGCATCAGCAACAACTTGCATTTATATTTTTGCACAGTCGCCAGTAACAAAGCAGAGCCATCACCACTTTCTCAGGACACCTGATTGTCACTCACATCCCAAGACGAAACAATTGCGTCCGCTCAACTTCTTGATATCTATGACTTCCAAAATGCTGAGTGCAGTATTGTCAGCCATTCCTCTGTGGTGGCCTTTGAGTCGGGTGGTTGTGGGATTCAATCCCATTCCAGTGCGGAATCAGAGGAGTGCTGCACTGTTGGAGGTGCCAACGTTTGGACGACACCATCTCAGGAGCACCTATCCATTGGCACTATTTTGAGGAAGAGCAGTGGAAGTCTCCCTGGTCTCCTGGCCAATATTTATCCCTCAATCAACATCACAAAAATAGATTAACTGGTTATTGTGAGAGCTTGCTGTGCATAAATTGGCAGCTGCATTGTTTACATTGCAACAGTGACTTGACTTAAAAAGGTGCTTAATTGATTGTAACATGTTTTGAAAAGTCCTGAGTTAATGAAAGGCACGATATAAATCCAATCCTCCTTTCTTCGACGTGAACTTGTAGACTTGGTTGTTGTTGTGCTGAAGCCTCATGAACAACTGTGCGCGAACCGTGCAAGAAAAAGCCAAAGCTCACACACAGCGCAATTATAATGTACAGATTGAAAGAAGTTTGACAGATTTAAGGCTTCCAAGTTAGTTCTAACGAGATTGCTTGCACAACACTAAACAATATGGAACAAAGGGAGGTGATTGTGGAGAGCGTGCTTGGTGCTGTTTGTAATGACTGTGTTGCCGCACATTATTTTGACATTCTTCTTAACCCATTGAAAGCTATATTACTTCAGAGACTTTACTCCATTAGAATCCTACGGTTATGGTTATTCATTATGAGAACGCCCTGATATTCCACTTATGCCTGTGACACCCATTAATTCTGACTTTTACACTCCACTGTATCATATATATCCTTCTCCCCATTACAGCCACTTTAGCATCCCTGTCCAATAATATAATTGTAGAGTGCATACCGCTAGCTAATTTATTACACAATTACATTGGACACACTCTGGTTAATGCTCTGCCCCAGTGGCAATAATGGTCCTTCCCTCCTTCATGTCTACATCTTGAAAAGGACATTGACACGCTCGACAAGGGGTAATTTGCAATGGCTCTTACTCTATTGTAATACAAATGCTGACTGAGTGTTAAGCTCACAGTCCCATGCGGAGCTAACACGGTGGACAGTGCTTCCAACGCATTTGTCTCGCATTGTGTATGCGTGGATGCAATGAAAATCAAAGTGCACAGGTTCGAACATGGACTGACACACCAGGAAGCCACTGGTTAAAGCTCAGATTCTCTCGAACATTACCGTGTTAAATGGGGTTGGAATTTTTACTGCCAAAAGCCTTCCTTCTGCACTCAGCAATTCAACACCTTTGTAATTGAAGGAGATTTGTTTACCAAAGAATGAACTATTTTAGAATAACTCCTTTGAGCAAACGTGAAACATGCAGAGACACAGAACATTTCAAAATTCAAAGGCATCATTCAATGGACTACAGATTTCTATAAGTTTTGATTTTGATGTAACAGTGTTACATGTGGGAGTAATATTACCATATGTTTTTAGAAAAACAGTTTACAGCTACACAATTGTATGCCAAACTTCTTTAAAAGCTCAACAGGTGAATAAATTACCTGGGGTGGTACTGAGTTATACAGACTAATGAGGTCCCATGTTTAAACCACGAGTCTGTGCTGAATTAACTTTATCGCAGCCAGGGTTTCTGTAAGAGCACTGCATGTTGGAAAGATTAATAGGAGCTCAGGAACAGGAGAAACTCTTCAGCCTCTCGAGCTTGTTCCACCTTCCAGTGAGATCCTGACCCCACAAACCCACCTTTGCCCCAGACGGACTGAAACCTCCCAAGGAGGGTCAAACGCCGTCAGATCGGCAAGGGGCGATGCATGTTCTCGGACTCCTTCACAGTGCAGGATTTTCAGAGGAAGCTAAGCCATGCCCCATTTTCACCGTATGGATGTCATATTTTGGTACATCTCCATTCACTAACAGTGAAAAGATTTTGGATATTTAAATAGTTTTTCACAGTGCCAGTGAGTACATGGGAGTGAGGGAAGAGAATAGAGTGCGCAGCTTGGGAGGGTGGCTGAATGGTTGGGTGATGAGGTTTATTGGTGGTTTGTCAGGTTGGATTGAGAGGGGGCCGGGGGGTGGAGGGGTGGGGGTTGGAGGGTTGGAGTGGATTCTGGGGAGTAGGTCAATGTGAGTGGTTATCCATAATTACCCAAGAGCTCAAACCATTTATTTTAAGCCCAACATGTCATGGACAGCTCTCCAGGTAAGCATGTCAGACCCCACTCCGATCTCCAATCCTAACTCAGATTTGGAGACTTTCTCTGGACACAGGAGAGTTGCTCATCAGAAGTCCAAACTTCTCAGGGAAATTGTGCGTGGTCAGTTCATTGGGACAGCTAATGGGTCTTATATCGCATTGTGGAGGGGTTCGCCTGGAGAATACCATCCAGACGTTGGAAGTTCAGGGCCTATATTTCCTCTTCCCAGCCTCCCCAGTCAGCAGAAATAATTTTTCTGCATTTTTCCCTATCAGTCCCGGAATAAAAAGTATAGAGAACACAGAAAGAATATCACACACTCAACGTATCCTAAAATTCCTCCTATGACTATTCCTGAAGTGTGGTGTATGCAGGTCCAAGGTACCAAAGGTTAATGAAGTAGCAAAACAAGTAATCTAATAATAATCTTTATTAATGTCACAGGTAGGCTTACATTAACACTGCAATGAAGTTACTGTGAAAGTCACCTAGTTGCTACACTCTGGCGCCTGTTCGGGTACGCAGAGGGAGAATTCAGAATGTCCAATTCCCCTAACAAGCACATATTTCAGGACTTGTGGGAGGAAACCGGAGCACCCGGAGGAAACCTACGCAGACACGGGGAGAACGTGCAGACTCTGCACAGACAGTGACCCAAGCCGGGATTCGAACCCATGAAGCAACAGTGCTAACCACTGTGCTACTGTGCCGCTGTTTTTAGAAGCATAGATGTGGACCAGGACACTGGGAGAGGTCAGCGTTTTGTTTCAAATTTGCCATGGGATCTATTGCGTGAATCTGAAACACCACGGGCGCGATTCTCCGACCCCCCACCGGGTCGGAGAATCGCCGGGGGCCGGCGTGAATCCTGCCCCCGCCGTGTTGTGAATTCTCCGCCACCGGTGATTCGGCGGGGGCGGGAATCGCGTCGCGCCGGTCGGCGGGAATCCCCCGGTGATTCTCCGGTCCGCGATGGGCCGATGTCCCGCCGCTGTCAACCCACGCCAGCCAGCGTGGATTGAACCACCTACCGTACCGGCGGGAGCAGACGGCACGGGCGGGCTCCGGGGTGGGGCGCGGGGCGATCTGGCCCCGGGGGGTGCCCCCACGGTGGCCTGGCCCGCGATCGGGGCCCACCGATACGCGGGCGGGCCTGTGCCATGGGGGCACTCTTTTCTTTCTGCCTTCGCCATGGTCCCCACTATGGCGGAGGTGGAAGAGACCCCCTCCACTGCGCATGCGCGGGGATGCCGTGAGCGATCCCTGACGCTCCCGCGCATGCGCCGCCCAGCAAAGTCATTTCCGCGCCGGCTGGCGGGGCACCAAAGGCCTTTCCCGCCAGCTGGCGGGCCGGAAATCAGTCCGGCGCGGGCCTAGCCCCTCAAGGTGAGGGCTCGGCCCCTCAAGATGCGGAGAATTCCACACCTTTGGGGCGGCACGATGCCGGACTGATTCGCGCCATTTTTGGTGCCGGTCGGCGGACATCGTGCCGATTATGGAGAATCCCGCCCCACATGTGACCCTAACAACTCACTTCAAAAGTGGCAACCTTTTCAGTGCCACCTGTGCTAAGTGAAGTGTCAGCATAGATTATATACTCAAGTCCTGGACTTCACTTTAATTCCACAGACCTCTGACTAGAGGTGAGTGTGAAACTAGCCAAGGCAAGCTGACAATTTCTAACCTCCCTGGGGTAAATATCAATGAATGGATTACAGGTCCGCATTCCAGATTTCTACCTCGTGACTTCAATTTCGAAGGGGACATTGGATGAGGATAATATCGTGCATTCCAAGATACTTCACATAGTTACCTTAACTGCATTAGTCATTATGTAGACATTGTCAGGCAGGATGATAAAGATCGAGAGCCACAGCACAAGTGTAATAATAATAATTATAATAATCTTTATTATTGTCACAAGTAGACTTACATTAACACTGCAATGAAGTTACTGTGAAAATCCCCTAGTCGCCACATTCCGGCGCCTGTTTGGGTACACAGAGGGAGAATTCAGAATGTCCAATTCACCTAACAAGCACGTCTTTCGGGACTTGTGGGAGGAAACCGGAGCACCCGGAGGAAATCCACACAGACACGGGGTGAATGTGCAGCCTCCGCACAGACAGTGATCCAAGCTGGGAATTGAATCTGGGTCCCTGGCGCTGTGAAGCTACAGTGCTAACCACTGTGCGACTGTGCCTCAACTTAAGTCAACACCACCAGAAGAGAAGGGGAGAAAGTGAATGCTGAGGAACAAACAAACCCCTAATTACTGTCAGCGATGGGGATGTTACAGTGCAATATTGTCACTCCCTCACACTGACTGAAGCAGGAAAATGTTGGTGAGTCCTCTGCAGTCAGTTTATAAACCGTCTTTGGCAATTGACTGAAGGTTGTTTTATCTGAACTGTTTCTTGTCCAACGCACTGTTGGGGGGCAGTGGAATCAAAAGGGAAAAATAGATAAATGACTTACTAAGGATGAGTGGCGTGTTACAGTCCAGTGGGTGGTCACTTGGTGTAAAAAATCAGCGGGTTAATTGTCAGTTTTGTCGCGTGTGAGGTGACGTTGTGGGACCAACCACCCAAATGTAGGGTTTCAATGAAGCAAAAATTTGGGACGTTCTAGTGCGTGCTCCACTCTTCCAGCTTATTGCCGAGGTAGCAAATTAGAACATTACCCCCACATATGGATTGAATGTTTTTAACTCGACTCTGGAGCTCCGTTTATTGGCGTTCAGTGACGTTCTGTAACATTGCTGAAAGTTTTCGTCAAAGTTTGAATGGATTAGATTTCTGGAGATTGCCGGGTAGATTTACAATTCACCTTGAGGTGCGGAAGTGACTTTGGTGGGAATGAGTGGGTGACCTTCGGTGTTAGTTTTACATTTGTTTTGTTATGTTGAAAAACTTTCCCTTAGGCTGGAGGTACAGCACCAGCAGAATTGTACCTGAGCTAAGCTCAGCACCTCTGGGAGAAAAGGGAAGGTGTACTTGCAATCTTGATAATGTAAGGAATGAGTTTCTTGACTTGAAATTTCTTTGTTTCAGCTTTCCAGAAGATCTTCATTCAGGGATGTGGACGAGTTGCATTCGAGGGAAGCCTCCAAACAGGAGCTCAGTAGGGTTCATAGTTAAAATAAACGTAGGAAGATAAATACATAACGTGTCAAATGATGTTAGAAAAAGGAGGAAGATAAGTGAGGAAGAACGAAGCTTGCAGATTAAAGGAGGCAGCAGGAGACAGTGACAAATGAAATATTTTGCTCTATAATGTATCATGGTAATTGCTTCTTTCTTTCTGTCAAGTCCAAACGGAGTGAAATAGCAAGGCTTACTCACGGAAAATGGCCCAGCTTGTTTGGATACAATAACCACAGAATATAAATCTCGGGCTGGGTTTCCAATTTATTGGCCAAATATAAAATTAATGCTGTGGAAGGTCCGCGAATTTTGAAACTGCCCTATTCATGCTTCCACTGAAATCGCTGAACAATGACATGTCGAAAATTTAAATTGTTCTGTCTGAGTGTTCAAACTGTTCAATAGAAAGACAAGCATTGCGAGAGTTTTATTTGCATACACATCATACATTTAAGAGACAGGGGTTTAAATGCAATTTGTTCTCATCATTCTTTGATAAATATCCCCACTCGTATCTTGTTCAAATAAATTGTTGTACACGAAGCCATCAAGGAGTGACAAATAGAGTCATAGAAGCTACAGTGCAGAAGGAGGCCATTCAGTCCATCGAGACTGCACCGGCCCTTGGAAAGAGCACCCTACTCAAGCCCACAACTCCACCCTATCCCCGTAACCCAGTAACCCCACCGAACCATTTTGGACACTAAGGGCAATTTAGAATAGCATGGAGTTAAAGCTGTGGTTTAGTAAAGCTTTCACTTCATTGCCATCTAAAGTCGAGGAAGGTAGAACTTCATCCAACAAGCCACAAAAATACAGCAACATGGGTTTTCTGTGCAATCTATGGGGCTCGCTGCAAATTACCCAGTTTTGGACAGGTGAAGGCACATTCTGGGTCGTAGCGAGTGAGAACCTGGCCACAGGTGTACTCTGAAACATTGAGCTCCAGAAAAGTATCAAGTGCAAAAATTCTAGGACGGGCTTTTGGATGCGATGATACGAAGTGGGACAGAATTACTGAGCACTATTACAAGTTGAAACCTCAAAGCAAGAGGTATATAGATGCAAAACGATAAAAGTCGGGTTTGGAACTGTTGTCAGGCAGTGCTTTTCCCTGCAAAGGATAATAAATATATGAATGTTGATTAATGGAGGCCAAAACTGTAGGATAATTCAAGAACCAATAGATGTCTTGATAGGGAGACTGACGATTTCTACAGCAGAATGAGTGAAATCGATTGCGGATTTTCATTCTCAATATTTAAGTCTATTAATTTAGAATAATAATCTTTATTGTCACAAATAGGCTTACATTAACACTGCAATAACCCTTGGGCCAGATCGGCCCACGTCCCCCCCCAGTACCCCGGAGCCTGCCCACGCCGCCCGTCCCGCCGGGAAGGGAGGTGGTTTGATTTACGCCGGCGGGACTGGCTGACAGCAGTGGGACTTCGGCCCATCGCGGGCCGGAGAATCGCCGGGGGGGGGGGGCCTGCCGACCGGCGCGGGGCGATTCCTGCCGCGCCAAATTTCTGGTGCCGGAGAATTCGGCGGCCAGCGGGGGCGGGTTTCACGCCGCCCCCGGCGATTCGCCAACCCGACGGGGGGGTGGGAGAATCTCTCCCCATTGCAAATTGCTCCCATTGCAAGTCAGGTTCCCTCGGTCCCTTGCATTGGTTTAAAAGCATTGCACCATAATGGCCACCGACCATAATACTCTTCCACTATCCCTCCGCTAAATCCATGCTGTGGAGGTTCTAAGAATTGTGTTTATTTGAAAACTTTTGGTAGGGGTTACCAATCCTTCAGGATTAGTTTGGGATCTGCAGGAATTGAAGATAAATCTTCGCGACACGTTCCTGGTGGAAAAAAAGGTACATCAAAAATTTTTGTTGTCATTTCCTTTGAACATTTTTCTTTATCAGATATAAAATTATTAAAATTGGGCGGGGTGGGGAAGGCTGTTTGGTTGCTAGTCAAGTCTCACCCAATTTTGTGGAGTCTTTTTATTTTCCCATTGGTTTAGGAAGACGGCAGGAATGTGGTAATGTCATAGAATCAGAGAATCCCGACAGTGCAGAAGGAGGCCATTCGGCCCACCGAGTCTGTACTGGCCCTCTGAAGGAGTACTCCACCCAAGCCCACTTCCCCGCCCCATTCTTATAACCCTTTCACCTAACCTACACATGCCTGGACATTAAGGGGTAATTTAGCGTGGCCAATCCACCTAACCTGCACATCTTTGGGCTGAGGGAGGAAACCGGAGCACCCGGAGGAAACCCACGCAGACACGGGGAGAACGTGCAGACTCCGCACAGTCACTCGAGACCGGAATTGAACCCGGGTCCCTGACGCGGCGAGGCAGCAGTGCTAACCACTGTGCCACCATGCCATCATTGAACAAGTAATCCTGAGGCCCAGGCTAATGCTCTGGGCACATGGGTTCAAATCACACATTGATAGCTGGTGGAATTTAAATATAATTAATAAACATAGAATTAAAAAATCAGTGTAATTTCATACAATTTACAGTGCAGAAGGAGGCCATTCGGCCCATCGAGTCTGCACCGGCTCTTGGAAAGAGCACCCTACCCAAGGTCAACACCTCCACCCTATCCCCATAACCCAGCAACCCCACCCAACACTAAGGGCAATTTTGGACACTAAGGGCAATTTATCATGGCCAATCCACCGAACCTGCACATCTTTGGACTGTGGGAGGAAACGGGAGCACCCGGAGGAAACCCACACAGACACGGGGAGAACGTGCAGACTCCGCACAGACAGTGACCCAAGCCAGAATCGAACCTGGGACCCTGGAGCTGTGAAGCAATTGTGCTATCCACAATGCTACCGTGCTGCCCTAATGGTGACCTTGAAACCATTTTGAGTGTCATAAAAGCCCATCTGGTTCACGAATGCCCTTTACGGAAGGAAATCTGCTGCCCTTACCCAGTCTGGCCTACACGAGACTCCAGGCCCAGAGCGATGTGGTTGACTCTTAAATGCCCGCTGTACTGGGCCAGTAAGCACTCAACTGTATCAAACTGCTAGGACGTGTAAAAGCAATGAAACTGCATGGATCAACCAGCATTGGCCTGGGCATTGGAAATGATAAAGGGACACCAACCCTGTCGACCTTAATTGAGGGATCTCTCCCTCAATGCCAGCAAAACTAAAGAGCTGGTAATTGACTTCAGGAAGCAAAGTACTGTACACACCCCTGTCAGCGTCAACGGGGCCGAGGTGGAGATGGTTAGCAGTTTCAAATTCCTAGGGGTGCACATCTCCAAAAATCTGTCCTGGTCCACCCACGTCGACGCTACCACCAAGAAAGCACAACAGCACCTATACTTCCTCAGGAAACTAAGGAAATTCGGCATGTCTACATTAACCCTTACCAACTTTTACAGATGCACCATAAAAAGCATCCTATCGGGCTGCATCACAGCCTGGTATGGCAACTGCTCGGCCCAGGACCGCAAGAAACTTCAGAGAGTCGTGAACACCGCCCAGTTCATCACACGAATCTGCCTCCCATCCATTGACTCCATCTACACCTCCCGCTGCCTGGGGAAAGCGGGCAGCATAATCAAAGATCCCTCCCACCCGGCTTACTCACTCTTCCAACTTCTTCCATCAGGCAGGAGATACAGAAGTCTGAGAACACGCATGAACAGACTCAAAAACAGCTTCTTCCCCGTTGTTACCAGACTCCTAAATGACCTTCTTATGGACTGATTTCATTAACACTACACCCTGTATGCTTCATCCGATGCCAGTGCTTATGTAGTTACATTGTATATGTTGTGTTGCCCTATTATGTATTTTCTTTTATTCCCTTTTCTTCTCATGTACTTAATGATCTGTTGAGCTGCTGGCAGAAAAATACTTTTCACTGTACCTCGGTACACGTGACAATAAACAAATCCAATCCAATCCAATCCAATCCTTAACACCACCATCACCACCCCTGGTAATGCCCTGTCCCACCGACAGGTCAGAACCACCAATGGTGGAGACACAGTGGGACACAGCCAAAAAGGAGGTGCCCTGGGAATTCTCAACATCGACTCTGGTCCTCATGAAATCTCATGGCATCCGTCCTTGATAATATTGATAGGAATGATCACCGGGCAGTACTTGTGGATGCAAAGTCCTGTTTTCTCGTTGGGGACACCCTCCAACTTGTTGTGTGGTAGTATCACCATGTGAAACAGGATAGAATTCGTTCAGATCTAGCAACTCAAAACTGGGCATCAATTAGGGCCATCAGCAGCAGCAGAATTGTGTTCAACCACAATCAGCAACCTCATGGCCCGGCATATCCCCCCCTCTACCATTACCACCGAGCCGGGGGGATCAACCCTAATTCAAAGAACACTGCAGGAGGACATGCCAGGAGCAACACGAGGCATACCTAAAAATGAGGCATCAACCTGATAAAGCTACAACACAGGACTGCTTGCTTGCCAATCAGTGAAAGCAGCAAGTGATAGGCAGAGCTAGAGGATCCCACAACTAATGAATTAGATCTCAGCTCTGCAGTCCTGCCACATTTGGTCAATTGGGTGAGACTTGATTGTCAGCCAATTATTACAGCCTTGGCCCAAACATAGATAAAAGAGCTGAACCCAAGAGATGAGGTAAGAGTGACTGACTGCTTTGATATCAAGGCAGCATTTGGTGGAGTGTGGCATCAAGGAGCCCTCGCTAAATTGGAGTCAATGGGAATCAGGGTGAAAAGTTTCCATTGGTGAGAGTCATACCTGGCACAAAGGAAGGTGGTTGTGGTTGTTGGACGTCGTCATAGCAGGAGTTCCTCAGGGTAGTGTCCTAGGCTCAACCATTTTCATTCGTTTCATCAAGGACCTTCCCTTCATCATAAAGTCAGAAGTGGAGATGTTCGCTGATGGCTGCACAATGCTCAGTACCATTTGCGACTCCTCAGATACTGAAACAGTCCATATCCACATGGAGCAACACCTTAACAATATTCAAGCTTGGACTAAGTGGTAAGTAACATTCTCACCACACAAGTGCCAGGCAATGATCATCTCCAACAAGAGAGAATCTCACCATTCCCCTTGACATTCAATGGAATTACCATTGTTGAATCCCCACTATCAACTTGCTGAGGGGTGACCATTGACCATAAACAGAACTGAAGAAACCATATAAATACTAAAGCTATAAGATCATGCCAGAGGCTGGGAATTCTGTGGGAAGTGACCCACCTCCTGACTCCCCAAAGCCTGTCCACCATCTACAAAGCACAAATCAGGAGTATGATGGAATACTCTCCACTTGCCTGGATGAGTGCAGCTCCAACAATACTCAAGAAGCTCTACACCATCCAGGATAAAGCAGCCCCACTTGATCGGCTCTCCTTCCACAAACATTCACTCCCTTCACCACCAATGTGCCATAGCAGCCTTGTGTACCATCCACAAAATGCACTGCAGACACGGCAAGGCTTCTTAGTCAACTCCTTCCAAACTGTGACCTCAGCCACTGAGAAGGACAAGGACAACAGATGCATGGGAACACCACCATCTGCAACTTCCCCTCCAAATCACTCATGATTCTGACTTGGAAATATATGACCGTTCTTTCACTGTTGCAGAGTCAAAACCCTGGAACTCCCTCCCGAACAGCGCAATGGAAGTTCCTACCCCACATGGACTGCAGTGGTTCAAGCAGGCAGCTCACCACCACCTTCTCGAGGGCAATTAGGGTTGGGCAATACATGCTGGTGTAGCCAGCCACACCCACATCCCACGAATGAACACAAAGAAAACACTTGAGATTGTTCAGCGAGTTCTGTCCAATCGCAGAATCACAACTAACATTAGATATTGTCTTCAAATTAATTAGTTTGTTATTTCATTGTGTTCTCCACCACCTTAAACATTCAGGCCCAGGAATACATTTAGAATCAGTTGGCAAACCCACTTAGAGCAGGTTCCAAATATGAAGCTGGTTCTTTGGACACCAGGACAGATAGGCAGGTTATAAAAGCATTGGAATGATTTTTTTGAACTAAATTTACTGGGGAACTGTCTACTGTATCGCAGTTTATGGCTCTGTGTTGCTTTTAAATTCATATTCATTCGTTTAAACTGGAGTTACCCACAGGTTGTGGATTGAAACTGTGGTGATATTTTATGTTGAATCGTCTTTGATTTGTGCACCAAGTTGTTAAATAAATATATCAGGGAATATTTTTTCAAGCGCCGTCTTCGAGTCACATTGACACCTGGAGCTGCAATGTTGTTTACTGGTGGGTGAATGAACAACCTGTGTGCTCATCCTCGCTTTGATTTCCTCCACCCTGTTTTCCCTGTGTAGCGATATCAGTGGAATCAGTAACATGTGATAGAACCCACACCCTCCTAGTCTTTGGCACAGTTCTCCTCACTTCCACTTGAATTATATATGACCGTATGAAAATAGCAGACCTAACAGAAAGGGGCCATCTGTAAGTAGCACTTGTTCAGGTGCCAGTCCAGGTGACACTCTTGTAAGGTGTTTAATGACTTGTAACGGCTTCACTGCAGCACAGTAATGGCAACGATTATCTTACAGTTAATTACCAAAATTGATCTTCTTCAGTTTCTTCTGTTCATCAATAACAAATTATTCTTCATTTTACCTGTTGTCCTGTTCCTCAGCAACATCGCTCTGCCAACCTGATATCTTTGCTGCAGTTCTTGACAAAATGTCCCCACAGCCGATAGTACGAATGTGGCAACTGACAAACGTTAAAAAGGTCAGGGGTGATTGAAGTCCTTTGAGCGATCGTAGCTGTGGGGAGTAAGCGGTGCAATGGTATTGCCACTGTGTTACGAACCACGCTGATGTTAAGTACGAGGGTATCACATCTTTACGACATGCGACTCCAGGCCCACCGCAATGTGATTGACTCATACATGCTCTCTGAAATGGCCGAACAAGACACGCAATTCAAGGGCCGATGGGGATGGGCAACTAATGTTGGCCCGGCCAGTGACGGCCACATTACATGAATACATTTTAATAAAGCTCACTCCTCCTGCACAGGATTTTCCAATCTCTTCTATGTGCACTGCTCATTTTGAATAAAATGAGGCTTATTGGACATATGCACGATTCCCTGCAAATCCCAATGACAATCTGGAAAGATGCCTAACTGGGCTGTGGCTGAACCTGAATGGATTTCGCCTCACTCTTACACTGTGGGTGTGGAGCAGGTGAGATTTTGGTGTGGGACCCGTGTTATGCGTCAGGGTTTAGAGAATCCCAAAGTGTATCATGGAGTTCACCTGACTCACAACTTTTAATAGATTGTGCTATGGGGAGCACACGGCTCACTCCACAGGCATGGTACTGCAGAAATGGACCAGTATTTAAAAAAATGAAACAATGTTTATACTATGAACTCAAGTTAACTTTTTTAAAACAAACAGTGAATATCTTAGCAACCATTAATTCAAAGATAACCCCCAAAGAATACAACACTAAGTAACCTGTATGCTGTCCTTTTACACCCAAAAGACTTAACAAACCTTTAAACAGAAGCACATCAGGGTTTACATTCAATACCGAAAACATTTATCATTCTGAATTCACCAAATGATTAAGAGATAGTCCTTCATGGCAGAGAGCTCAGCAGTACAGCTGCTTTTTCTGACTTCAGCTGTAACACACTGAAAAACAAAAACAAAAAGACAGACACACACACGCTTTTCTCAAAGTTAAACTAAAAAGCAGAACCAGAGCTCAGCTCCACCCACACTCTGACAGCACTGCAGTAACATGAGCAGCCAAACATTTCTTAAAGGTACCTTTCTTAAACACCCATTTCTTCAAGGTACTGTCACATGACACCTCCCCCCAAGAAAAAAAAATAAACCATCAACTTCAAGATGGTTTCATTATTCACCTTTTTACCATTCTTTAAGAAATGCACACAGTAATTATACTTTTTCGTTTTAAAAAAGACAACACGCAAACAGGTGTAATAATATAGTCCATTTTCTTTCCGTTCTTCTTCCTCCAACTGAAATCCTTCATGATTGACAGTCTCTTTGAACAAGAAGGTCTCTGCACGATCCTTCCATTCCTCTACGCCTCAGCATTTCTCTTTAAAATCAGATACTTTAGTTCAATCTGATCACAGAGTCCCTTGCAATTCTCCAACACAGGAGCATCGGTTATCACAGCTTTCAGGCAGTCAAATGCCTGTTGAAAGTCCACTGTCCATTGAAATTTTTGATGCTTCTTCAGCAAGTCCATCAGTGGAGCAATCACACTACAAAACGTTTGCACAAATTATCGATCAAATCCACTCATGCCAAGAAATCACATTTTTCCCTTTGTCTTGAGGGTATCGAAAACTCCTCAAGGAAAGTGACTTAGGCTTTTCCAAATTCACTTTTGGCTCGGTTTATCACTAAACCCGTCCCCTGAAGTCAATAAAATAACTCCATCAGATGTTTTAAATGTTCTGTCCATGTCTGGCTGAAAATTACCAGATCGTCGCTGTATACCGCACAATTGGGTAATCCTGAAATGACTTTGTTAGTTAACCATTGAAATGTGGCTGGTGCGATTTTCATGCCAAATGCCATAACTTTGAATTGGCATATACCATCTGGAGTCACAAAAGCAGAAATCTCCTTCGCCCTTTTGGACAAAGGTACTTGCCAGTAACCTTTAAGTAAATCCAGTTAACAGCTGATTGTCCAACTTTCTCAATGCAATCCTCCAAACGTGGGATAGGATAAGAGTCCATTCTTGTAACTGCATTAATCTTTCTATAGTCCACACACAACCGTTGGGTACCGTCTGGTCACCATGACTATGGGTGAGCTCCATTGGCTGCAACCCACTTCAAGTATGACATTTTTAAGCATACTCTCAATCTCTTTGTTAACCTGTGCCAATGTTAAAGGGTTAAGTCTATATGGATGTCGTTTGATTGGAACAGCATTTCCCACATCGACATCAGATATAGCCATTTTAGTACTTCCCAATTTATCTCCACAAACTTGCCCATGTGATATCAATAACTCTTTCAGGTCAGTTCGTTTTTCCTCTGGAAGACAACACAACAATTAATCCCAATTTTTAAGAACATCCTCATTTTCCAATTTAATTTGAGGTATGTCAAATTCACAGTCATCTGGATTTGGTTTGTCACTTTGAGTTAGAATCATTAAAACCGTCTCCGTTTTCTCTCCTTCCCTTTCAAAGTACCTTTTAAGCATATTCACATGTCACACTCGGTGATTCTTCCTTCTATCTGGTGTTTTTACCACATAATTCACCTCACTTAATTTCCTTTCAATCTGCTAAGGTCCACAAAACCTAGCTTTTAAAGGCTCCCCTACCACTGGTAAAAACACCAAAACTTTATCTCCACTGGCAAAACTACGAACTTTGGATTTCTTGTCCGCGACCCGTTTCATCACATTTTGTGCAACTTTCAAATGTTGTCTGGCCAATTCACCTGCTCTATTTAATCGGTCCCTAAAATTTGACACGTAATCCAATAGTGTAATTTCCGATTTCTCACCCACCAATTTTTCCTTAATCAATTTAAGTGGTCCTCTTACCTCATGACCAAAAATTGCAAACAATACGAATGGAATTCCTTTATCCCAATCCTCTGGATAATCTTGACAATAAGCCCTCAACATTGTCTTTAATGTCTGGGTCACATTGTGATCCAAAAAGACGAGGTGTTGGGTGTCTTAAAAAATATTAAGGTAGATAAGTCCCCAGGGCCGGATGGGATCTACCCCAGAATACTGAAGGAGGCTGGAGAGGAAATTGCTGAGGCCTTGACAGAAATCTTTGGATCCTCGCTGTCTTCAGGGGATGTCCCGGAGGACTGGAGAATAGCCAATGTTGTTCCTCTGTTTAAGAAGGGTGGCAGGGATAATCCCGGGAACTACAGGCCGGTGAGCCTTACTTCAGTGGTAGGGAAATTACTGGAGAGAATTCTTCGAGACAGGATCTACTCCCATTTGGAAGCAAATGGACGTATTAGTGAGAGGCAGCACGGTTTTGTGAAGGGGAGGTCGTGTCTCACTAACTTGATAGAGTTTTTCGAGGAGGTCACTAAGATGATTGATGCAGGTAGGGCAGTAGATGTTGTCTATATGGACTTCAGTAAGGCCTTTGACAAGGTCCCTCATGGTAGACTAGTACAAAAGGTGAAGTCACACGGGATCAGGGGTGAACTGGCAAGGTGGATACAGAACTGGCTAGGCCATAGAAGGCAGAGGGTAGCAATGGAGGGATGCTTTTCTAATTGGAGGGCTGTGACCAGTGGTGTTCCACAGGGATCAGTGCTGGGACCTTTGCTCTTTGTAGTATATATAAATGATTTGGAGGAAAATGTAACTGGTCTGATTAGTAAGTTTGCAGACGACACAAAGGTTGGTGGAATTGCGGATAGCGATGAGGACTGTCTGAGGATACAGCAGGATTTAGATTGTCTGGAGACTTGGGCGGAGAGATGGCAGATGGAGTTTAACCTGGACAAATGTGAGGTAATGCATTTTGGAAGGGCTAATGCAGGTAGGGAATATACAGTGAATGGTAGAACCCTCAAGAGTATTGAAAGTCAAAGAGATCTAGGAGTACAGGTCCACAGATCACTGAAAGGGGCTACACAGGTGGAGAAGGTAGTCAAGAAGGCATACGGCATGCTTGCCTTCATTGGCCGGGGCATTGAGTATAAGAATTGGCAAGTCATGTTGCAGCTGTATAGAACCTTAGTTAGGCCACACTTGGAGTATAGTGTTCAATTCTGGTCGCCACACTACCAGAAGGATGTGGAGGCTTTAGAGAGGGTGCAGAAGAGATTTACCAGAATGTTGCCTGGTATGGAGGGCATAAGCTATGAGGAGCGATTGAATAAACTCGGTTTGTTCTCACTGGAACGAAGGAGGTTGAGGGGCGACCTGATAGAGGTATACAAAATTATGAGGGGCATAGACAGAGTGGATAGTCAGAGGCTTTTCCCCAGGGTAGAGGGGTCAATTACTAGGGGGCATAGGTTTAAGGTGAGAGGGGCAAAGTTTAGAGTAGATGTACGAGGCAAGTTTTTTACGCAGAGGGTAGTGGGTGCCTGGAACTCACTACCGGAGGAGGTAGTGGAGGCAGGGACGATAGGGACATTTAAGGGGCATCTTGACAAATATATGAATAGGATGGGAATAGAAGGATACGGACCCAGGAAGTGTAGAAGATTGTAGTTTAGTCGGGCAGTATGGTCGGCACGGGCTTGGAGGGCCGAAAGGCCTGTTCCTGTGCTGTACATTTCTTTGTTCTTTGTTCTTTGTTGTCTGCTGCCACCTTTCTGAAGCTCCCTGCGATTCTGGATGGTACACAGTTGATTTAACTTGTTTTATTCCTAAGCTATCCATAACTTCTTTGAATAACTTTGAGGTAAAACTTGATCCTTGATCCGATTGTATTTCTATGGGTAGTTCATATCTAGTAAAGAATTGAAGTAACTCCTCCACAATCATTTTAGCTGTAATATTACATACTGGAATGGCCTCTGGAAACCTAGTAGACACATCCATTATAGTCAAAAGATATTGATTCCCACTTCTCGTTTTAGGAAACGGTCCTACGCAATCAATTAGGTCCCTTGTAAAAGGTTCCTCAAATGCTGGAATGGGTATTAAGGGCACGGGTTTTATCACTGCTTGAGGTTTCCCTATCACTTGACATGTGTGACATGATTGACAAAATTTAACTACATCTTTATGTAGTCCAGGCCAATAAAAATGTTTTTGGATTTTAGCTTGAGTTTTCCTTATTCCCAAATGACCTCCCACTGGTACCTCATGTGCAACTCGCAACACCTCCTTTCTATACCCTACCGTCAATACTACTTGATGAACTTCTGCCCACTTTTCATCTGCCTGCACATGTAAAGGTCTCCATTTTCTCATCAAGACATCACTTTTACGGTAATAACACTTTGGTATACACACAGATTCCTCTTCCGTATATGCTTTCTGATACATCTGTTTTATTTTCATATCTTTCTGTTGTAACTCCGCCAATTTTCCTGAACTAAAAATATCTGCCTCATCCTCCACCTGTTCTTGTTCTTTTTCAACCATCTGATCAAAAATCGTTTCTGATAATTGCACTTCAACTTCATCTTCACTCTTTGATTTCTCCTCTTGTCTTAACCTGTGACTTTGCGACCTTGTTACTACACAATCCGGAAAAATCCCAGGATATTCGTCCTTCAACACTTCAGTTGTCTGATTTTCCACTAGCTTATCAACCACAGTAGGCATCACTCCCACCTGCGATCCAGCTATATCATTACCAAAGATAAATTGTATTCCTGGACAAGATAGTTTCTCTATTACTCCTACTACCACTTCACCACTGTTCACTGGACTTTCCAACATTACCTTATATAATTGAACACTACTCCTCTCACCCTGAATTCCATATATTACCACCTTTTCTGGCAACATTCTTCCCAAACTGCATAACTCCTCACCTCTTACCATTAAAGATTGACTAGCTCCCGTATCTCTTAAAATTATAACTTCTTTACCTGCTCCTCCTGATACACATGAATAAACTTTACCCACACAAGTAAATTATTTAAAGAGATCTGGCACCTTCTTATCAATCACCTTTTGATCAGGCTGTACAATCTTTTGCACTTCCTTCGCTTCACTTGGGCTTTTCTTCACCACTTTAACAAACCCCACTGTCTTGTACTGTTTTACCACATCAGCCTTCCCAGTGCTTTTCTCCAACCACCAACATTGTGACTTTACATGGCCTAGTTTATTCCAGTGAAAACATTTGAAACTTTTCATGACTCTTCCACCCTCCTGGATTTGTTTTTTAATCTGAGGTACACTCTCCTTATTATCTCCCATCAGATCACCTTTACCTTTACCACTTGAGTATTTCTCATGTCCCCAGTTTCTATCCCTCACCGGCTGAAACTGATGTCGGAAACCAAGCTTTGATTATGAACTAATTCATAATCATCTGCCATTTCTGCTGCTAATCTCACAGTTTTAACCCTCTGCTCTTCCACATGAGTTCTCACTACATCAGGAATTGAATTTTTAAACTCCTCCAAAAGTATAATTTCTCTGAGAGCTTCTTACGTTTGGTCTATTTTCAAAGCCCTTATCCACCTATTAAAATTACTCTGTTTGAGCCTTTCAAACTCCATGTATGTTTGACCAAATTCTTTCCTTAAATTTCTAAACCTTTGTCTGTAAGCTTCAGGCACTAGCTCATATGCACCTAAGATAGATTTTTTCACCTCCTCATACGTCCCAGATACCTCCTCCGGTAGTGATGCAAACAATTCACTAGCTCTACCTACCAGCTTTGTTTGAATCAGTAACACCCACATGTCCTGTGGCCATTTCATTTGTTTAGCTACCTTCTCAAATGAAATGAAAAAGGCTTCCACTTCCTTCTCGTCAATCCTTGGCAATGCTTGGACATATTTAAATAGATTCCCACCAAGCCTACGACTATGACGCTCTTTCTCACTATCCTCATCACTATCATCCAACTGTACATTTCCCTTTATGTCTGCCAATTTTAACTGACTGTCATGTTTCATGGCCATTTTCTGAAGTTCAAACTCTCTCTCTTTATCTTTTTCCCTGATCTGCATCTCCCTTTCTCTTTGTTTTTGTTCTGTTAGGGCTATTCTTTCTTTTCTCCTTTCTTCTCTCTCCTTTTCTTTTTCCTCTCTCTCTCTTTCTTCTCTATCTCTTTCGTATTCAAGCTGCTTTAATTCATTCTCATGTTCCATCTGTTTAATTTGCAACTGAATTTTTGCCAATTCCAATGAGTCAAACTGTATCTCAGGCAACTTTAAATGCTTAACCACCTCCATAATTACCTCATCTTTTTGCATTTTGTCAGGTAATGTTAATGAAACTGTTTTTGCCAAATCTAACAGTCTGCTTTTAGTCTCTGTCCTTAAGGTACTGCGTGTGATCTTCTCCACCCCCAAAAACTTCTGAACCTCTGAAAGAGCCATTGTCCACAACACACTCCCCACTTAAACTAAAATACCACACCTGAAAAGCAACCACAATATGCTCACCCCTCACTGTCTTTAAGTTCACTAAGCCAATCCAATAGATATACTTTTATCCCGGACGAGCCCCCAATTGTTATGGGTCAGGATTTAGAGAATCCCAAAGTGTATCATGGAGTTCACCTGTCTCACAACTTTTAATAGATTGTGGTATGGGGAGCACACGGCTCACTCCACAGGCATGGTACAGCAGAAATGGAACAGTATTTTTAAAAACAAAACAATGTTTATTCTATGAACTCAAGTTAACCTTTTCTAAAACAAACAGTGAATATCTTAGCAACCATTAATTCAAAGATAACCCCCAAAGAATACAACACTAAGTAACCTGTATGCTGTCCTTTTACACCCAAAAGACTTAACAGACCTTTAAACAGAAGCACATCAGGGTTTACATTCAATACTGAAAACATTTATAATTCTGAATTCACCAAATGATTAAGAGATAGTCCTTCATGGCAGAGAGCTCAGCAGTACAGCTGCTTTTTCTGACTTCAGCTGCAACACACTGAAAAACGAAACCAAAAAGACAGACACACCCAAGCTTTTCTCAAAGTGAAACTAAAAAGCAGAACCAGAGCTCAGCTCCACCCACACTCTGACATCACTGTAGTAACATGAGCAGACAAACATTTCTTAAAGGTACCTTTCTTAAACACCCATTTCTTAAAGGTACTCTCACATGACACTCGGGTGAACTGAAGAAAAAATGAATGTGTGGGAACAGGTGAAGCTGACACCAGATGAGTAAAATGTGCCTGAGCAGAGAACCGCCAAATATCCATTAATTGACAGCACCTAACAAAACAACCAACTCTAGCACCCAAAAGGACAAGGGCAGTAGATACATGGGAACAGGATCACTTCCAAGCTCCCTAGCAAGTCATATACCATCTCACCATGGAAACATCTGGTGCGGGATTTTCTGTCCCGTCAGCCCCGTTTTCCGGCACGGTGCGCCCCCCCCCCCCCCCCGCCGGCAATGGGATTCTCCGTTCCCACAGCCGGCCAATGGGGTTTCCCATTGCGGCCATCTCCTCGCCGTCGGGAAACCGGGGTGGGTGCGATGCCAGCGAAGCCGATGATCCCACCAATGGAGAATCCCGCAGCTTGTTCTTCCTTCACTGTTGCTGGCTCGAAATCCAGGAATTCTCTGCCCAACAGCACTGTGGATGTACCTACTGCAGTGGTTGAAGAAGGTGGATTAGCACCACCTTCTCAAGGGATGCCAAGAAATGCTGGCCTCGCCAGCGACTCCCTCATTGTCGGACTGAATAAAATCAAACATCGGCAGTTTATGAGGGCAGAAATACTCATATGAAAGATTGTTGGAGATATTAAACAGGTCATTGAACTGAAACACTAACTCAGTTCCTCCTATCACAGATGCTGCCACACCTGCTGAATGTTGCAGTATTTTCTGATGTTATTTCTGAGTCCAGCTTTCGCGATAGTTTGCTTGTGGACACTTGCAAATTGTTGTTAAAATCAGAAACCATCAAACCAGTCAGTTATCAACCACTAGAATAAGGCTGACCGCTTGTCAATCCAAGTGCTCAACATTACTCCCTCAGCAAAATCTGGTCTGATACATAGGCAGGTGACACAAGTTCATGTCCCAGGCAAGAAGTCCCCTGACATCCCCCTGACTCTGCAAAATTAAACCTTCCTATTTTGTAGACGTCTGTTCACATTATGTTTATTGCAGTTTCCTGTTTGTCGTTGTGGGTCCACATATTTTTTTTCATGGGACATGAGCATCGCAGGCTGTGCCAGCATTTAATAATAACAATCTTTATTGTCACAAGTCGGCTTAGATTAACACTGCAACAAAGTTACTGTGAAAAGCCCCTTGTCGCCACACTCTGGCGCCTGTTCGGGTACACTGAGGGAGAATTCAGAATGTCCATTTCACCTAACAAGCACGTCTTTCGGGACTTGTGGGAGGAAACCGGAGCACCCGGAGGAAACCCACGCAGACACGGGGAGAACGTGCTGACTCCGCACAGACGGTGACCAAAGCGGGAATCGAACCTGGGACCCTGGTGCTGTGAAGCAACAGTGCTACCCGCTGTGCTACCATCCCACCCACATTGCCCATCCCTAATTGCCCTTGAGGGGGCAGTTAAGAGTCAACCACATTGCTGTGGGTTTGGAGTCACATGTAGGCCAGACCAGGTAAGGACGGCAGATTTCCTTCCCTAAAGGACATTAGTGAACCAGATGGATTTTTGTGACAATCGACGATGGTTTCATGGTCATCATTAGATTTTTAATTCCAGATATTTTATCGAGTTTAAATTCCACCTCCTGCCATGGTGGGGTTTAAACCCGGGTCCCCAGTTCATTGTCCTGGGTCTCTCGATTACTGGTCAAGTGACAATACCACTCTGCCATTGTCTCCCCAAGTGGAGAAATACTTGCCGTATAATGTTTACATTATTTATGTGTATCTGCTGCTTTGGGCATGACAAATATACCTGATATATTCATTGTAGATTCAACACCCTGCTTTGTATAAAATTCATAATAGTTTATGCACTTACATATTGGATGGGATTTTGCATTCGGAGGAAGAGTGACACAATCAGAGTGTATTAAAGAGCAGCTTGCAGCATCCGTGCATCTGCAGTTAAATGTGAAAATCAGGGAGTTGCTGCCCGACTTACTCTGCAGAAACGTCACTGAACTGCTACTTCACCGAGCGTCTCAATATTGAAACACATGAAGAGGTGAACCGCTGGATAACCAGTAGAGAGACCAGAAAAAAACAGGGTTGTCCATTCAAATGTAAGTGAAATTTTAACAACGTGATAAGACACCACTGTCAGCTGTGCCCCTCGATTCGATTTGAGGTTAACATCTGCTGTCACGGCCTAACCATGTAACTGGACAGGGTGATTCTCGGCCTACAGATCTTTGGGAACATGGGGCCGCATGTCCCATGATGTAGTGGCATCCGGAATACAGGATTTGCTTCCTTTTCTTCCCTTCTCAGCCGCTGCGCTGCCTCATTACTAAGACTTTGTGACTCAAAGCGCGAGGCGGCTTCATGGACAAGTTGTCGTTAATTTTGAACGATTAGTAGCAAACTCCTTCCAGTCATTTATGTCCATGCGGCTAAGCTTCAAGGAGAAGTTGAGAGCCCCTTTCAAACATCTTCTTCGTCCCTCTCTGGAATATTGACCAAGTGAGCATTCAGAAAACAGGACCTGATTTGGGGGGGGGGGGGGGGGAGGGGTAGATGGTTTTTGACCATCCGGACACAACTGTCAGTCCATCAAAGTTGATTTTGCAGGATTTTTGCCTGAATGCTTGTGGAGCTGGCTTCAAGAAAGACACTAGCGTTAGTTCTATGGTTTATCCGTTGAATCTGGAGGGTGTGGAGGAGACATTGCTGATGGAATTTCTCTCCCGCTCTTGCGTGTCGCTGATAAACAGTCCAAGTCTCACTGCAGTGCAGCATAGTGACGACAATCGCTCAATCGATTAGGACTTTAGTTGACTTGTGGAGGTCCCTGTTGTCAAACACACACAGCCGTAATTTGTAAAAGGACAGGCTGCTGCAGCTGATGGAGTGTTTCTTTCCTGTCCAAAGCAAGGGGAAGCCCTGACACACATTCTCCTGAGTCGCCCACTTCTCCAATTCCTGTGGCTGAGGAAATCCTCCCAGTGATTTTAGGCTTTGCACAGGAGCCTCCGACATGATCTTTGTTGCCAGATGTTGTTGTCTAAGAAAAATGCTGAGCTCAACACCAGGAACTCTCTGTTGCATTTATCAACATGACCAAAGCATTTACCTTATTAAATCATGAGGCTCTATGGATTTATTTCTATTCTTTCATGTGGGTGTGGGCTTCCCGGGTTAGGTGAGCAACTTTATTGCAAATCGCTGATTGCTCGAGGAGATTATATTGAGTTGCGTCATTGAACCACTGTAGTTCATATAGTGTAGGTACACCCACACTGCAGTTAGGGAGCGAGTTCCAGGATTTTGACCCAGCAACAGTGAAGGAACGGTGATATATTTCCAAGTCAGATAAAAGCAAATTACTGCGGATGCTGGAATCGGACACAAAAACATAAAATACTGGATGACTCCCAGACTCGGAACGTTAGCTCCCTTCTCTCTCTCCACAGATGCTGTCGGACCTGCTGAGATAATTAACTATTTCCTGTTTTTACTCCCAGGTCAGGACGGTCTGTGGTTTGGAAAGGAAAGCACAAATGATGGGTCTCCATGTATCTGCTGCCTTTCTCCTTCCAGGTGGTTGTGGCCATGGCTTTGGAAGATGCTGCTTCAGGGGCCTTGGTGAGTTCCTGCTGTGCATTTTGTGGATGGTAAACACTGCAGCTACAATGTATCGGCGGTGAAGGGAGTGATTGTTTGTGGAAGGGGTGCCAATCAAACGGGCTTTGTCCTGGATGGTGTCCCGCTTCTTGAGTGTTGTTGGAGTTGGGCTCATCCACGCAAGTGGAGAGTATTCCATTCCACTCCTGACTTGTGCCTTGTAGATGGTGGACAGGCTTTGGGGAGACAGGAGGTGAGTTACTCTCCATAAAAGTCCAGCCTCTGACCTGCTCGGGTAGCCACAGTATTTATATGGCTAATCTAGTTCAGTTTCTGATCAATGGTAACCCCCAGGTTGTTGATAGTAGGGGATTAAATGATGATAATGTTATTAAGAAGTCTTACAACACCAGGTTAAAGTCCAACAGGTTTGTTTCGATATCACTAGCTTTCGGAGCGCTGCTCCTTCCTCAGGTGAATGTTCCAGAAACATATATATAGACGAATTCAAAGATGCCAGACAAGACGCGCCAGATCATCGACATGGATACCACCATTACACGTGAGAACACCACCCACCAGGCACGCGGTACATTTTCGTGCGACTCGGCCAACGTTGTCTACCTCATACGCTGCAGGAAAGAATGCCCCGAAACGTGGTACATTGGCGAGACCATGCAGACGCTGCGACAACGAATGAACGGACATCGCGCGACAATCATCAGGCAGGAATGTTCCCTTCCAGTCGGGGAACACTTCAGCAGTCAAGGGCATTCAGCCTCTGATCTCCGGGTAAGCGTTCTCCAAGGCGGCCTTCAGGACACGCAGCAACGCAGAATCGCCGAGCGGAAACCTATAGCCAAGTTCCGCACACATGAGTGCGGCCTCAACCGGGACCTGGGATTCATGTCGCATTACATTCATCCCCCACCATCTGGCCTGCAAAATCCTACCAACTGTCCTGGCTTGACACAATTCACACCTCTTTAACCTGGGGTTACCCCATCTCTGGATCTGTAAAGATTTAATCAACTGCTTATGCTCGCATTCCAAGCATTGTCTGGCATCTTTGAATCTGTCTGTATACATGTTTCTGGAAATTCCTGAGGATTCACCTGAGGAAGGAGCAGCGCTCCGAAAGCTAGTGTTTGAAACAAACCTGTCGGACTTTAACCTGGTGTTGTAAGACTTCTTACTGTGCTCACCCCAGTCCAACGCTGGCATCTCCACATCATGGATAATGCCATTGAATGTCAACGAGAGATGCTGGAGATGGTCATTGCCTGGTACTTGTGTGGGGCAAGTGTTACTTGCCACTTATCAAAGCTGAATGTTGTCCAGGTCTTGCTGCATTTGGATACGGACTGCCTCTGTGTCTGAGAAGTTGTGAAAGGTGCTGAATATTGTGCAGTCATCAATGGACATTCCTACTTCTGGCCTTATGATGGAGGAAGGTCATTGATGAAGCAGCTAAAGATAGTTGGGCCTGGGGCACTATCTTTCTTTCTGCGAAGTATAGAAACATAGATTCATGTAATCTCTACAGTACATTCAGCCCATCGGATCTGCACCGACCCTCTGAAGGAGCACCCTATCCAGGCTCAATCACCCACTTACCCAGCCTTAACCCCGTAACCTAACCTGCACATCCCTGGACACTAAAGGACAATTTAGCATGGCACATCTTTGGACAGTGGGAGGAAACCAGAGCACCCGGAGGAAACGCACGCAGACTTGGGGAAAATATGTACACTCCACACAGACAAGGCTGGGTCCCTGGCGCTGTGAGGCAACAGTGCTAGCCACTGTGCTACCATGCCGCCTGTATGATTTCAACCAGCAGATAGTTCGATTCCCATTGACTCCTGTTTTCCATGGCTCCATGACATAATGCTTGGTCAAGTACTGCCCTGATGTCAAGGAAAATCACCCTCACCACACCCCGTGAGTTCTGCTCTCCTATACATGTTTGCACAAAGGCTGAAATGTGGTCAGCAGCTGAGTGGCCCTGGCAGGACCCAAGTTGAGCATCAGGTAGCAGTTTATTGCTGTAAGCACAATTGAAGACACCTTCCATCCCTTTGTTGATGGTGCATTTAACACATTTCCAAGAAACTTCATCCCAATTCTACAATTGCTTCACGATGATGTGAATGAATCTGTCGATTGGGAATCTGCCTTGAATCTGAAACAGACGGCGTCAGAATCTGGATTGGGCTCACACAAGGCTTTGTGATGACTTTCACACCGTTTACACTTTCCTTGATGGTTGCTATTCCCCTCATCAAAGAGAAGCTGCTTTCTGGTGTCAATATTAACATTGAAACATAGAAAATAGAGCAGCAGGAAGCATTCAGCCCTTCTAGCCTGCTCCGCCAATCATTATGATCGGCTGATCATCCAACACAATAGCCTCGTTCCGCTTTCCCCCCATATCCTTTGAACACCCTTTGCCCCAAGCGCTATATTTAATTGCTTCTTGGAAACATAGGGCTGGATTCTCCATTTCAGTGGCTAAGTGCTGGCTCGAACGGAGAATTTTGGGCTTTTTACGATGGAAAAAAATCATCGCCAAACCCTCACCAATTCCGGGATGGGTGAGGGGCTAGCAGTGGCGCCGGTTGAAGCTCCCGCACTGAAAACGGTTGGGTTCCTGGCCGCGCATGCGCACAGCGATGACCTGTAGCTGTCGCGCCATACAACATGGTACCAGACTTGCGTGGACCTCACCTGCCATCCGCGATTCCACAGCTCACCCCCTGGCTACTCCCCACCTGTCCCACAGCCCTCACAGAAGCATGGATCCCGGCCGAGTGTGGTGGAGCTGGACACAGTCCGCAGTGGTCACACCGGGTTCCGGACCGCTGAGACCACACGTCCCCCATGCGGTCGGGAACTTGGTTCATCGGGGGTGGAACATCGTGAATGGGCCTTCCGATGATGCGGCAACTAGTTGCAATGGCGTGCAACGTGATGATGCCATTTCAGAGGGGGCGGTGCATGGATGACCGGCATCAATCTGGCGCCGTTTATGATATTGGCGTTGGGCAACGGAGAATCCAGCCCACAATGTTTTGGCATCAACTACTTCCAAGTTCCACAGGCTGACCACTCTCTGGGTGAAGAGATTTCTTCTACTCTCTGTCCGAAATGGTCTACCTCGTATCCTAGGACTGTGACCCCTTGGTTCTGGACACCACCACATTGGGAACATCCTTCCTGCATCTCCTCTGTCTAGTCCTGTTAGAATTTTATAGATCTTCATGAGAACTCCACCCATTCTTCTGAACGCCAGCGAATTCAATCCTAACCGATTCAGTCTCACTGCGTACATCAGTACTGCCATCCCAGCAATCAGTCTGGTGAACCTTCGCTGCACTTTCTCCGTAGTTAGAACATTCTTCCTCAGATAAGGAGACCGGAAATGCACACAATATTCCAGGTGTGGCCTCATCAAAGCCCTGTATAATTGCAGCAAGACATCCTGCTCCTGTACTCGAATCCTCTCGCTGTGAAGGCCAGCATCCCATTTGCCTTCTTTACCGCCTGCTGTACCTGCATGCTTACCTTCAGTAACTGGTGTACGAGGACACCCAGGTCTCGTTGAACATACCCCTCTCCTAATTTATGGCCATTCAGATAATAGTCTGCCTTCCTGTTTTTGCTACCAAACTGGACAACCTCTCATTTCTCCAAATTGTACTTCATCTTCCATTCATTTGCGCACTCACTCAACTTGTTCAAATCACACTGAAGGATCATCATAGAATAGAATTTACAGTGCAGAAGGAGGCCATTCGGCCCATCGAGTCTGCACCGGCTCTTGGAAAGATCACCCTACCCAAGGTCAACACCGCTACCCTATCCCCATAACCCAGTAACCCCACCCAACACTAAGGGCAATTTTGGACACTAAGGGCAATTTATCATGGCCAATCCACCTAACCTGCACATCTTTGGACTGTGTGAGGAAACCGGAGCACCTGGAGGAAACACACGCACACACGGGGAGGATGTGCAGACTCCGCACAGACAGTGACCCAAGCCGAAATCGAACCTGGGACCCTGGAGCTGTGCAGCAATTGTGCTATCCACAATGCTACCGTGCTGCCCAATCTCTGCATCTCTGCGATCTCTGCATCCTCCTCACAGCTCATCCTCTCATCCAACTTGGTGTCATCTGCAAATCTGGAGAAATTACATTTTGTTCCCTCATCGAAATCATTAATATATATTGTGATTAGATGGGCTCCTTGCACCGATCCTGGTGTTACTCTATTTCTCATTGCTGGCCAATCTAGTAATAATAATTTTTAAAAAATAATAATCGCTTATTGTCACAAGTAGGCTTCAATGAAGTTATTGTGAAAAGCCCATAGTCGCCACATTCCGGCACCTGTTCAGGGAGGCCGGTACGGGAATTGAACCCGCGCTGCTGGCCTTGTTCTGCATTACAAGCCAGCTGTTTAGCCCCGTAAATTCCTACTCTTTGTCTCCTGTCTGCCAACCAGTTTTCTATCCATCCCAATACACTACCCCTAATGGGAGATTTAGGAGCAAGAAGTTGAAATTGGACAGAGGAATATGTTTGTCAGTCTGGGCTAATGTCCTGAGATTTGACTGGGGAAAGTGCCTGGGGAGTTAATGTGCTTTCAGTCCCTGGAGAGATCATTATTCTTTCAGCTTTGGGAGATGATGTCATTAGTGGGAAGGTCTAAGGAATCCAGGAACATTTTCAGAAAGCTTTGGAGAAGAGTTGAAGTCTGATCTGGCAACCTTTGTGTTGACTATAAGTAAATGCAATTTTCTCTCACACCAACTGAGTTGGAAAAGTGTAATAATAAAATAATATTTAAAGTAGAGAAGTTTTGTCTGGGGACAAGCAAGAGGCTGAAGCACACCAGGTGAACCGGATTTTCAGCCAGAGTCTCAAGGGGTTCTAACAGGAACCAAATCTGTTCTGTGAAGCAAGTATTACTCTATGTTACGCCAATTTTAAGATGGATTGAGAGCTGTCGGTTTCATTTCTTGTTGTTTCATGGGGAATTGAGTAATAGTGTTTTTTTAAAAATTCCAATTAAGGGGTAATTTAGCGTGGCCAAGCCACCTACCCTGCACATCCTTGGGTTGTGGGAGTGAGACCCACGCAGATACGGGAAGAATGTGCAAACTCCACATGGACAGTGACCAGGGCAGGGATCAAACCCGGGTCCTCGGCGCTTTGAGGCAGCAGTGCTAACTATTGTGTCACCGTGCCACCGGAGTAACAGTGTTTTGGGGGCAATTGTCAGCTGTTTTTTTCAGACATGAAGTTGAAGAGTTTAACATTGTATTCGGAATAATGTTTTGTTTTCAAGATACAAAATCCTTATTTCTTCACACAATCACTCCTGGAGCGAACCCTTCCACACAATCTTACAATAAACTAAAATTTTGGGGTTTTGGTTCAGTATCCTAGCAACCATCGGGGTCTGGTCTGGGAATGTAATAGATGCCTGCAGAATAGACCCCTCCCACCCGGCTTATTCACTCTTCCAACTTTTTCCATCGGGCAGGAGATACAAATGTCTGAGAACACGTACGAACAGATTCAAAAATAGCTTCTTTCCCGCTGTTAACAGACTCCTAAGTGACCCTTTTATGGACCGAACTGATATCTTTGTACATCTTCTCTACTGAGTAATACTACACTCCTGTATGCGTTATCCAATGCCCGTGTCTATGTATTTACATTGTGTATTTTATGTTTGCCCTATTATGTATTTTCCTTTCATGCACGGAATTGATCTGTCTGAGCTGTACGCAGAACAATACTTTTCCCTGTACCCCAGTGCACGTGACAATAAACCAAACCAACCAGTGTTGTTGCTCACTCTATACTTGATTTGCAAGCCACTCTCAATCTCTTTAATTCTGCATCCAAGAAACCCGACCAGTCCTTGAATATTGCCAAAACAAAATTCACATATTAATGCACAGCTAGCGACAAAATTATTCCACTTTGCATATATGTTGAAGGATTGATACAGCGCCAAGGATCCGGGTTCGATCCCAGCCCTGGGCCATTGTCCGTATGGAGTTTGCACATTCTCCCCGTGTCTGTGTGGATCTCAACCCCACAACCCAAAGATGGGCAGGATAGATGGATTGGCCACCTAAATTGCTCTTCAATGGGAAATGCTCTTCCTGTACCAGCCTCCCCAAACAGGTGCCGGAATGTGGCGACTAGGGGCTTTTCACAGTAACTTCATTTGAAGCCTACTTGTGACAATAAGCGACTTTCTTTCTTTCAAAGAAAAGTTGAAGGATTGACTGTGGAATATGTTGAGGAATTTCATATCTTGGAAGCCACCGCTCTCAAAAAGCCACCATCGATGGGGGTAAGTTTTAATTGCAGGGTATTTCTGAACAATCTCTGAACATGATATTTTTCAAAAAGTGTGGAGTCTCATTCCTTTCTATTTTACTTATTGTTGGAAACTTAAACAAAACATGGTGTTGTTTACTTTTTCTTCCTGAATCTTTATATCTGTCTTTTAATCCCATTATTCGTTCCACCGCTTCACTTCCCTCTCTGTGCATAACTCTGATAATGAATTAAATATCCTAGATTGAATTTCTTGGCTTAGACTCTCCATGGCCCATTAAGGATTCTTCAAGAATTGGTTGAGGAGACATGGCGTTGCTCGACTTGTTCGCACAGGCCACTGATCCCCTGCAGAGGGCGCTATGCTGGTTTGGCTCCTTCATCACAGCAAGTTCCGATGCAAATGTCAACGGAATATCTACGGGCAAGCTTTAATGTTATGAACAGCAAGTGCTACTCGTTCACTGCTAACCCCCAAAGCCAAATGGATTATGATGAATATGCTACAAAAGTTTGCATCAATGTTTAGTGTGCTGGTAATGTATTTGTTTCATAGAATCATAGAATTTACAGTGCAGAAGGAGGCCATTCAGCCCATCGAATCTGCACCGGCTCTTGGAACGAGCACCCTACCTAAGCTCAGACCTCCACGTTATCCCTACACCTCCACCCTATTCCTACACCTCCAGCCTATCCCCGTAACCCCACCTAGCCTTTTTTGGACACTAAGGGCAATTTATCATGGCCAATCCACCTAACCTGCACATCTTTGGACTGTGGGAGGAAACCGGAGCACCCGGAGGAAACCCACGCAGACACGGGGAGAACGTGCAGACTCCACACAGACAGTGACCCAAGCCGGGAATCGAACCTGGGACCCTGGAGCTGTGAAGCAACTGTGCTAACCACTATGCTACCGTGCTGTCGACGTACGCTACCATGTGTACATTGATGTATAATGTTCACGCTGTGCTTATAGATTGAAGGCCTACACATTGCTGTGTATCTGTGCTGACTCTTTCAATTTGTGTTGATGTTCACTTTATTTTCTTTCTAACAAAATTGAAACAAAATTATCCCTGTCACACGGTTCTCAAAGCAGTTTGTTTAATGCGCAGCAGCTTACTCGGAGTAAATCTGCTTTAACTCAACAAGTCCCGCTATCGTATTTGATTTCTGTCAAAAATCACAAGTTTTCTTTTCAGCAAAATTATCTAAAAGCAGAGTTGGAACCAGAAAAGAGAAGCTGAGGATATGCAGCATGGGGATTAGAAAATGAAAACGGGACATGGACGTGATCGTAACGTGACACTCTGGGGTGGAAAGCTGTCCGCAGTTTGACAGTGGGATTCTCCGGTTCCCCATCCACGTGTTTCTCGGGAGCGTGCCTTTCGATGCCGGCGGGAACAGAGAATACCAACGGCTGGAGAATTCCGGCCCTGAACCAAAGGTGTCCCCATTTACCACCCGAGTTAATTACCCCACAAAGAGCGGGACTCCCAAATGCGAACACACGGTGATTGGAATGGATGCTCAGCTATTGAATGAAAAAGATGTATCCTGGCCACGGCTCATTTGGCAGTTCCATGCTCCTGAATTGCAAGGTGAAAGATTCAAATCCAGCTCTCAGGCGTTAGTGTGAACATCAAGCCTGACAGTCCAGAGTATACGGAGGGAATGCTGCACTGTCAGAGGGTCAGTACTGAGGGAGTGCTGCACTGTCAGAGGGTCAGTACTGAGGGAATGCTGCACTGTCAGAGGGTCAGTACTGAGGGAGTCCTGCACTGTCAGAGGGTCAGTACTGAGGGAGTGCTGCACTGTCAGTGGGTCAGTACTGAGGGAGCGCTGCACTGTCAGAGGGTCGGTACTGAGGGAGTGCTGCACTGTCAGAGGGTCAGTACTGAGGGAGTGCTGCACTGTCAGAGGGTCAGTACTGAGGGAATGCTGCACTGTCAGAGGGTCAGTACTGAGGGAGTCCTGCACTGTCAGAGGGTCAGTACTGAGGGAGTGCTGCACTGTCAGAAAGTCAGTCCTGAGGGAGTGCCGCACTGTCAGAGGGTCAGTACTGAGGGAGTGCCGCACTGTCAGAGGGTCAGTACTGAGGGAGTGCTGCACTGACAGAAAGTCAGTCCTGAGGGAGTGCCGCACTGTCAGAGGGCCAGTACTGAGGGAGTGCTGCACTGTCAGAGGATCAGTACTGAGGGAGTGCCGCACTGTCAAAGGGTCAATACTGAGGGAGTGCTGCACTGTCAGAGGGTCAGTACTGAGTGAGTGCTGCACTGTCAGAGGGTCAATACTGAGGGAGTGCTGCACTGTCAGAGGGTCAATACTGAGGGAGTGCTGCACTGTCAGAGGGTCAGTACTGAGGGAATCCTTCACTGTCAGAGGGTCAGTACTGAGGGAGTGCTGTACTGTCAGAGGGTCAGTACTGAGGGAGTGCTGCACTGTCAGAGGGTCAGTACTGAGGGAGTGCTGCACTGTCAGAGGGTCAGTACTGAGGGAGCGCTGCACTGTCAGAGGGTCAGTACTGAGGGAGTGCCGCACTGTCATAGGGTCAGTACTGAGGGACTGTTGCACTGTCAGAGGGTCAGTACTGAGGGAGTGCTACACTGTCAGAGGGTCAGTACTGAGGGAGTGCTGCACTGTCAGAGGGTCAGTACTGAGGGACTGCTGCACTGACAGAGGGTCAGTACAGAGGGAGTGTTACACTGTCAGAGGGTCAGTACTGAGGGAGTGCCGCACTGTCAGAGGGTCAGTACTGAGGGAATGCTGCACTGTCAGAGGGTCAGCACTGAGGGAGTGCTGCACTGTCCGAGGGTCAGTACTGAGGGAGTGCTGCACTATCAGAGGGTCAGTACTGAGGGAGTGCTGCACTGTCAGAGGGTCAGTACTGAGGGAGAGCTGCACTGCCAGAGGGTCAGTACTGTGGGAGTGCTGCACTGTCAGAGAGTCAGTACTGAGGGAGCGCTGCACTGTCAGAGGGTCAGTACTGAGGGAGTGCCGCACTGTCAGAGGGTCAGTACTGAGGGACTGTTGCACTGACAGAGGGTCAGTACTGAGGGAGTGCTACACTGTCAGAGGGTCAGTACTGAGGGAGTGCTGCACTGTCAGAGGGTTAGTACTGAGGGACTGCTGCACTGACAGAGGGTCAGTACAGAGGGAGTGCTACACTGTCAGAGGGTCAGTACTGAGGGAGTGCTGCACTGTCAGAGGGTCAGTACTGAGGGAGTGCCGCACTGTCAGAGGGTCAGTACTGAGGGAGTGCTGCACAGTCAGGGGGTCAGTACTGAGGGAGTGCCGCACTGTCAGAGGGTCAATACTGAGGGAGTGCTGCACTGTCAGAGGGTCAGTACTGAGGGAGTGCTGCACTGTCAGAGGGTCAGTACTGAGGGAGCGCTGCACTGTCAGAGGGTCAGTACTGAGGGTGTGCCGCACTGTCAGAGGGTCAGTACTGAGGGACTGTTGCACTGACAGAGGGTCAGTACTGAGGGAGTGCTATACTGTCAGAGGGTCAGTACTGAGGGAGTGCTGCACTGTCAGAGGGTCAGTACTGAGGGACTGCTGCACTGACAGAGGGTCAGTACAGAGGGAGTGCTGCACAGTCAGAGGGTCAGTACTGAGGGAGTGCTGCACTGTCAGAGGGTCAATACTGAGGGAGTGCTGCACTGTCAGAGGGTCAGTCCTGAGGGAGTGCTGCACTGTCAGAGGGTCAGTACTGAGGGAGAGCTGCACTGCCAGAGGGTCAGTACTGTGGGAGTGCTGCACTGTCAGAGGGTCAGTACTGAGGGAGTCCTGCACTGTCAGAGGGTCAGTACTGAGGGAGTGCTGCACTGTCAGAGGGTCGGTACTGAGGGAGAGCAGCACTGCCAGAGGGTCAGTACTGAGGGAGCGCTGCACTGTCAGAGGGTCAGTACTGAGGGAGTGCCGCACTGTCAGAGGGTCAGTACTGGGGAAGTGCTGCACTGTCAGAGGGTCATTACTGAGGGAGTGCTGCACCGTCAGAGGGTCAGTACTGAGGGAGTGCCGCACTGTCAGAGGGTCAGTACTGAGGGAAAGCTGCACTGTCCGAAGGTCAGTACTGAGGGAATGCTGCACTGTCAGAGGGTCAGTACTGAGGGAATGCTGCACTGTCCGAGGGTCAGTACTGGGGGAATGCTGCACTGTAAGAGGGTCAGTACTGAGGGAATGCTGCACTGTCAGAGGGTCAGTACTAAGGGAGCGCTGCACTGTCAGAGGGTCAGTACTGAGGGAGTGCCGCACTGTCAGAGGGTCAGTACTGAGGGACTGTTGCACAGACAAAGGGTCAGTACTGAGGGAGTGCTACACTGTCAGAGGGTCAGTACTGAGGGATTGCTGCACTGTCAGAGGGTCAGTACTGAGGGACTGCTGCACTGACAGAGGGTCAGTACTGAGGGAATGCTGCACTGTCAGAGGGTCAGTTCTGAGGGAGTGCCGCACTGTCAGAGGGTCAGTACTGAGGGAATGCTGCACTGTCAGAGGGTCAGCACTGAGGGAGTGCTGCACTGTCCGAGGGTCAGTACTGAGGGAGTGCTGCACTGTCAGAGGGTCAGTACTGAGGGAGTGCTGCACTATCAGAGGGTCAGTACTGAGGAAGAGCTGCACTGTCAGAGGGTCAGTACTGAGGGAGCGCTGCACTGTCAGAGAGTCAGTACTGAGGGAGTGCTGCACTGTCAGAAAGTCAGTCCTGAGGGAGTGCCGCACTGTCAGAGGGACAGTACTGAGGGAGTGCCGCACTGTCAGAGGGTCAGTACTGAGGGAGTGCTGCACTGACAGAAAGTCAGTCCTGAGGGAGTGCCGCACTGTCAGAGGGCCAGTACTGAGGGAGTGCTGCACTGTCAGAGGGTCAGTACTGAGGGAGTGCTGCACTGTCAAAGGGTCAATACTGAGGGAGTGCTGCACTGTCAGAGGGTCAGTACTGAGTGAGTGCTGCACTGTCAGAGGGTCAATACTGAGGGAGTGCTGCACTGTCAGAGGGTCAATACTGAGGGAGTGCTGCACTGTCAGAGGGTCAGTACTTAGGAAATCCTTCACTGTCAGAGGGTCAGTACTGAGGGAGTGCTGCACTGTCAGAGGGTCAGTACTGAGGGAGAGCTGCACTGTCAGAGGGTCAGTACTGAGGGAGTCCTGCACTGTCAGAGGGTCAGTACTGAGGGAGTGCTGCACTGTCAGAGGGTCGGTACTGAGGGAGAGCAGCACTGCCAGAGGGTCAGTACTGAGGGAGCGCTGCACTGTCAGAGGGTCAGTACTGAGGGAGTGCCGCACTGTCAGAGGGTCAGTACTGGGGAAGTACCGCACTGTCAGAGGGTCATTACTGAGGGAGTGCTGCACCGTCAGAGGGTCAGTACTGAGGGAGTGCCGCACTGTCAGAGGGTCAGTACTGAGGGAAAGCTGCACTGTCCGAAGGTCAGTACTGAGGGAATGCTGCACTGTCAGAGGGTCAGTACTGAGGGAATGCTGCACTGTCCGAGGGTCAGTACTGGGGGAATGCTGCACTGTTAGAGGGTCAGTACTGAGGGAATGCTGCACTGTCAGAGGGTCAGTACTGAGGGAGCGCTGCACTGTCAGAGGGTCAGTACTGAGGGAGTGCCGCACTGTCAGAGGGTCAGTACTGAGGGAGTGCCGCACTGTCAGAGGGTCAGTACTGAGGGAGTGCTGCACTGACAGAAAGTCAGTCCTGAGGGAGTGCCGCACTGTCAGAGGGCCAGTACTTAGGGAGTGCTGCACTGTCAGAGGGTCAGTACTGAGGGAGTGCTGCACTGTCAAAGGGTCAATACTGAGGGAGTGCTGCACTGTCAGAGGGTCAGTACTGAGTGAGTGCTGCACTGTCAGAGGGTCAATACTGAGGGAGTGCTGCACTGTCAGGGGGTTAATACTAAGGGAGTGCTGCACTGTCAGAGGGTCAGTACTGAGGGAATCCTTCACTGTCAGAGGGTCAGTACTGAGGGAGTGCTGTACTGTCAGAGGGTCAGTACTGAGGGAGTGCTGCACTGTCAGGGGGTCAGTACTGAGGGAGTGATGCACTGTCAGAGGGTCAGTACTGAGGGAGTGCCGCACTGTCAGAGGGTCAGTACTGAGGGACTGTTGCACTGACAGAGGGTCAGTACTGAGGGAGTGCTACACTGTCAGAGGGTCAGTACTGAGGGAGTGCTGCACTGTCAGAGGGTCAGTACTGAGGGACTGCTGCACTGACAGAGGGTCAGTACAGAGGGAGTGCTACAATGTCAGAGGGTCAGTACTGAGGGAGTGCTGCACTGTCAGAGGGTCAGTACTGAGGGAGTGCCGCACTGTCAGAGGGTCAGTACTGAGGGAATGCTGCATTGTCAGAGGGTCAGCACTGAGGGAATGCTGCACTGTCAGAGGGTCAGTACTGAGGGAGTGCCGCACTGTCAGAGGGTCAGTACTGAGGGAATGCTGCATTGTCAGAGGGTCAGCACTGAGGGAGTGCTGCACTGTCCGAGGGTCAGTACTGAGGGAGTGCTGCACTGTCAGAGGGTCAGTACTGAGGGAGCGCTGCACTGTCAGAGGGTCAGTACTGAGGGAGAGCTGCACTGCCAGAGGGTCAGTACTGTGGGAGTGCTGCACTGTCAGAGGGTCAGTACTGAGGGAGCGCTGCACTGTCAGAGGGTCAGTACTGAGGGAGTGCCGCACTGTCAGAGGGTCAGTACTGAGGGACTGTTGCACTGACAGAGGGTCAGTACTGAGGGAGTGCAACACTGTCAGAGGGTCAGTACTGAGAGAGTGCTGCACTGTCAGAGGGTCAGTACTGAGGGACTGCTGCACTGACAGAGGGTCAGTACAGAGGGAGTGCTACACTGTCAGAGGGTCAGTACTGAGGGAGTGCTGCACTGTCAGAGGGTCAGTACTGAGGGAGTGTCGCACTGTCAGAGGGTCAGTACTGAGGGAGTGCTGCACAGTCAGAGGGTCAGTACTGAGGGAGTGCCGCACTGTCAGAGGGTCAATACAGAGGGAGTGCTGCACTGTCAGAGGGTCAGTACTGAGGGAGTGCTGCACTGTCAGAGGGTCAGTACTGAGGGAGTGTCGCACTGTCAGAGGGTCAGTACTGAGGGAGTGCTGCACAGTCAGAGGGTCAGTACTGAGGGAGTGCCGCACTGTCAGAGGGTCAATACAGAGGGAGTGCTGCACTGTCAGAGGGTCAGTACTGAGGGAGTGCTGCACTGTCAGAGGGTCAGTACTGAGGGAGAGCTGCACTGCCAGGGGGTCAGTACTGTGGGAGTGCTGCACTGTCAGAGGGTCAGTACTGAGGGAGTCCTGCACTGTCAGAGGGTCAGTGCTGAGGGAGTGCTGCACTGTCAGAGGGTCAGTACTGAGGGAATGCTGCACTGTCCGAGGGTCAGTACTGGGGGAATGCTGCACTGTCAGAGGGTCAGTACTGAGGGAATGCTGCACTGTCAGATGGTCAGTACTGAGGGAGCGCTGCACTGTCAGAAGGTCAGTACTGAGGGAGTGCCGCACTGTCAGAGGGTCAGTACTGAGGGACTGTTGCACTGACAGTGGGTCAGTACTGAGGGAGTGCTACACTGTCAAAGGGTCAGTACTGAGGGAGTGCTGCACTGTCAGAGGGTCAGTACTGAGGGACTGCTGCACTGACAGAGGGTGAGTACAGAGGGAGTGCTGCACAGTCAGAGGGTCAGTACTGAGGGAGTGCCGCACTGTCAGAGGGTCAATACTGAGGGAGTGCTGCACTGTCAGAGGGTCAGTACTGAGGGAGTGCTGCACTGTCAGAGGGTCAGTACTGAGGGAGAGCTGCACTGCCAGAGGGTCAGTACTGTGGGAGTGCTGCACTGTCAGAGGGTCAGTACTGAGGGAGTCTTGCACTGTCAGAGGGTCAGTACTGAGGGAGTGCTGCACTGTCAGAGGGTCAGTACTGAGGGAGAGCAGCACTGCCAGAGGGTCAGTACTGAGGGAGCGCTGCACTGTCAGAGGGTCAGTACTGAGGGAGTCCCGCACTGTCAGAGGGTCAGTACTGGGGAAGTGCCGCACTGTCAGAGGGTCATTACTGAGGGAGTGCTGCACTGTCAGAGGGTCAGTACTGAGGGAGTGCCGCACTGTCAGAGGGTCAGTACTGAGTGAAAGCTGCACTGTCCGAGGGTCAGTACTGAGGGAATGCTGCACTGTCAGAGGGTCAGTACTGAGGGAATGCTGCACTGTCCGGGGGTCAGTACTGGGGGAATGCTGCACTGTCAGAGAGTCAGTACTGAGGGAGCGCTGCACTGTCAGAGGGTCAGTACTGAGGGAGTGCCGCACTGTCAGAGGGTCAGTACTGAGGAAGTGCTGCACTGTCAGAGGGTCAGTACTGAGGGACTGCTGCACTGACAGAGGGTCAGTACAGAGGGAGTGCTACACTGTCAGAGGGTCAGGACTGAGGGAGTGCTGCACTGTCAGAGGGTCAGTACTGAGGGAGTGCCGCACTGTCAGAGGGTCAGTACTGAGGGAGAGCTGCACAGTCAGAGGGTCAGTACTGAGGGAGTGCCGCACTGTCAGAGGGTCAATACTGAGGGAGTGCTTCACTGTCAGAGGGTCAGTACAGAGAGAGTACCGCACTGTCAGAGGGTCAGTACTGAGGGAATGCTGCACTGTCAGAGGGTCAGTACTGAGGGAATGCTGCACTGTCAGAGGGTCAGTACTGAGGGAGTGCTGCACTGTCAGAGGGTCAGTACTGAGGGAATGCTGCACTGTCAGAGGGTCAGCACTGAGGGAGTGCTGCACTGTCCGAGGGTCAGTACTGAGGGAGTGCTGCACTGTCAGAGGGTCAGTACTGAGGGACTGCTGCACTGACAGAGGGTGAGTACAGAGGGAGTGCTGCACAGTCAGAGGGTCAGTACTGAGGGAGTGCCGCACTGTCAGAGGGTCAATACTGAGGGAGTGCTGCACTGTCAGATGGTCAGTACTGAGGGACTGCTGCACTTTCAGAGGGTCAGTACTGAGGGAGTGCTGCACTGTCAGAGGGTCAGTACTGAGGGAGTGCCGCAGTTTCAGAGGGTCAGTACTGAGGGAGAGCTGCACAGTCAGAGGGTCAGTACTGAGGGAGTGCCGCACTGTCAGAGGGTCAAGACTGAGGGAGTGCTTCACTGTCAGAGGGTCAGTACTGAGAGAGTACCGCACTGTCAGAGGGTCAGTACTGAGGGAATGCTTCACTGTCAGAGGGTCAGTACTGAGGGAGTGCTGCACTGTCAGAGGGTCAGTACTGAGGGAATGCTGCACTGTCAGAGGGTCAGCACTGAGGGAGTGCTGCACTGTCCGAGGGTCAGTACTGAGGGAGTGCTGCACTGTCAGAGGGTCAGTACTGAGGGAGTGCTGCACTGTCAGAGGGTCAGTACGGAGGGAGAGCTGCACTGCCAGAGGGTCAGTACTGTGGGAGTGCTGCACTGTCAGAGGGTCAGTACTGAGGGAGTCCTGCACTGTCAGAGGGTCAGTACTGAGGGAGAGCTGCACTGCCAGAGGGTCTGTACTAAGGGAGCACTGCACTGTCAGAGGTTCAGTACTGAGGGAGTGCTGCACTGTCAGAGGGTCAGTACTGAGGGAATGCTGCTCTGTCAGAGGGTCAGTACTGAGGGAAAGCTGCACTGTCCGAGGGTCAGTACTGGGGGAATGCTGCACTGTCAGAGAGTCAGCACTGAGGGAAAGCTGCACTGTCCGAGGGTCAGGACTGAGGGAGTGCCGCACTGTCAGAGGGTCAGTACTGAGGGAGTGCCGCACTGTCAGAGGGTCAGTACTGAGGGAGTGCCGCACTGTCAGAGGGTCAGTACTGAGGGAGAGCTGCACTGTCAGAGGGTCAGTACTGAGGGAAAGCTGCACTGTCCGAGGGTCAGTACTGAGGGAGTGCCGCACTGTCAGAGGGTCAGTGTTGAGGGAGTGCCGCACTGTCAGAGAGTCAGTACTGAGGGAGTGCCGCACTGTCAGAGGGTCAGTGTTGAGGGAGTGCCGCACTGTCAGAGGGTCAGTGTTGAGGGAGTGCCGCACTGTCAGAGGGTCAGTACTGAGGGAGTGCTGCACTGTCAGAGGGTCAGTACTGGGGGAGTGCTGTGCTGTCAGAGCTGCTGTTTTTCAAATGAGATATTAAACTGAAACTCCGTTTGTCGGTTTGGGTCACGGTAAAAGATCCATCGACCGATGGGGAGCTGGGGGGTTGTGGTAAACCACTGTAATAGGAGGTGTAAAGTAGGACCTGCACTACAGGTTCGCCGGTAGCTCCTGCCGGCTGGCTCCGCCCACGGAGAACTGTATAAATATGCATGACCTCCAGTGCCCTGCCATTTCGCCAGCTGCAGCAGGAGGCCACGCATCTGACTGTAATAAAGCCACAGTTGTCCCCAACTTTAGTCTCTGTGCAATTGATCGTGCATCAGGGGTGTAGTCGTAATGGCAAGGACTAGTAATCCAGCAGCCTGGACCAATGGGGACATGGATTCAAATCCCAACTAAATTAACAAGATCTGAAATGAAAAGTTCATATCAGTGATAGTGACTTTAGTTTAAACCCAGCTGGAGGAAGTCTGCCGTCCTTACCGAGTCTGGGCTACATGTCACTCCTGATTCACAGCGATGGTGATTTTTAACTGCCTCTGAAATGGCCTCGCAAAAGCCACTCAGTTTAGTGATAGTTAGGAGTCTGAAGTATTAATTGTGACAGGAAGCAAGTGGGTTTAGGTACAGAACGTTTACATAGCGCAGAGTCTGTCCATGTCCCTCCTGGTAAATGCCACCTGATAGCATTGTTTTTTAAAATAAATTTAAAGTACCCAATTCCTTTTTTCCAATTCAGGGGCAATTTAGCGTGGCCATTGCACCTATCCTGAACATCTTTGGGTTGTGGGGGTCAGACCCACACAAACACGGGGAGAATGTGCAAATTCCACAGGGACAGTGACCTGGGGCCAGGATCGTACCCGGGACCTCGCGCCGTGAAGCAGCAGTGCTAACCACTGAGCCACCATGCTGCCCCTCTTGACAGCATTGTTGATGATGCTTTCCATCCCTTTGCTGGTGATCAAGAGCAGTTTGATGGAGTGGTAATTAACTGGGCTGGATTGGTCCTGCTCTTTTGTGGACACTACATAACTGGGCAATCCTTCTCATTATCGGGAATATTTCCGTGTTGTAGCTGCACTGGCACAGCTTAGTTTGGGGCAGCACGGTGGCAGAATGTTAGCACTGTTGCTTCACAGCGCCAGGGACCCGGGTTCGACTCCCGGCTCAATCGAACCCGGATCCTTGGCACGGTGAGGCAGCAGTGCTAACCACTGCGCCACCCCCTCCTGCCATATATTATGGCTTATGATACAATAATCTCGTGGGCAGCACGGTGGCTGAGTGGTTAGCACAGCTGCCTCATGGCGCCGAGGTCCCAGGTTCGATCCCGGCTCTGGTCACTGTCCGTGTGGAGTTTGCACATTCTCCCCGTGTCTGCATGGGTTTCGACCCCACAACCCAAAAATGTGCAGTGTAGGTGGATTGCCAAGCTAAATTGCCCCTTCATTGGAAAAAATAATTGAGTAATATAAATTTTTTAAAAAATGATACAATAATCTCGATCATGTGAGCTGGATTTTTCAGAAGACTCAAGAGAACTCATTTAGATCACTGGGGGTAAGATAAGATCCTTTCTAAAACTGGGTTACATACACAACACAGATAGGTTATTGCTATTTGTCCAGTTTGATGCTTGAGAGTAATATTGATAAGTCACCTGACTTGCTCTTATCAATATCATTGTCACGCATGAAGCGTACAAAGTGGAAATAAATTATAACCAAGTAGCTTCCTTATATGACAATGTATAAAACAAAATGATATTGGCCAGTGACTGAAGAATTAAAACAAAAACACTGACTGGAAAAATCCAGTTGAGGTTGTTATTTGACTCCAGGACAGAAGCGACAAAGGAGGTTCCGATCATGATTTGGAAAAGTGAAATGGATCCATCAGAATAACATCTGGGAACCTCTCTGTGCAAGGATTAATGTTGCAGCAAAGAGGGATCAACATTGTATTGTCTATTATGTCCCGCCTGATTAAATGTCCTGCTGTTTCCAAACTCACCTTGGTGGAAGGGCATTAAATACCACCCCCACTATATGTGGGCTTGTAGATTGAGTGCTGCACTGACATACATTATATTGATATCTAAATGACATGATCAGGGACTAAATTCAATGTGGTGCTGGAAACTGGAACCTGGTTGGCTCTTGTAGAACCAGAAGAAAGTCTGGAATGTTGAATGGAACGTTTGTGCTGGCCTTGGAAAGGGTCCAAAGGAGGTTCCCAATAATAATCCCAGGAATGAAGGGCTTGTTGTTTGAGGAGTGGTTGAGGACTCTGCGTCTGTACTTGTTGGAGTTTAGAAGGATGAGGGATATCTTATTGAAAGTTACAGGATACTGTGAGGCCTGGATAGCGTGGACGTGGAGAGGATGTTTCCACTAGCAGGAAAAACTAGAACCCGAGGACACCATCTCAGACTAAAGGGTTGATCTTTCAAAACAGAGATGCAGAGGTATTTATTCAGCCAGAGGGTGGTGAATCTGTGGAACTCTTTGCCGCAGAAGGCTGTGGAGGCCAAATCACTGAGTGTCTTTAAGACAGATGTAGAAAGGCTCTTGATTAATAAGGGGATCAGGGGTTATGGGGAGAAGGCAAGAAAACGGGAATGAGAAAAATATCAGCCATGATTGAATGGCGGAGCAGACTCGATGGGCCGAGTGGCCTAATTCTGTTCCTATGTCTTATGCTGCAATGTTCCTCGGAGTGAATGTTGATGGGTTGCATGGCTCCCCTTATCTATATTTATCATTCAGTAATCTATCAAATTTTGTGATTGATTACACTCACCAGTTAACCTACTGAAACCTACCGAAAAATCTGTGCTGTTGGGTTTTACTGAGAAATAAGAGCCGGAGTTGGCCATTTGGCCCATCCAGCCTGACCTGCCATTCAATAAGATCTTGGCTCATCTTCCACCTCAACACTACATTCCGGCACTATCCCTGGCCTTCCAGCACTGTCCCCGTATCCCATCAGTACTCAGAAGTCTATCACTCCCATTCTGGAATGGACTCATCGCCTGGACAACTATTGCTCTCTGAGATCGAGAATTCCAAAGATTCACAACCCTCTGCGGCTGAAAGAAATTCCTCTTCATTTCAGTCCTCAGTGTCCCCGTTATTTGAGCCGAGCTTTCCTGCTTCCACCTCCAATGCTCTGGGGACTGGGTTCCCCGTCAAACGGTTACAGGAAGGAGAGCAAGCAAATGTTATGTAAATATTCGGTAAAAGCAAATTACTGCGGACGCTGGAATCTGAAACGAAAGAGAAAATGCTGGAAAATCTCAGCAGGTCTGGCAGCAGCTGTAGGGAGAGAAAAGAGCTAATGTTTCGAGCCTGATGACTCTTTGTCACAGCTTTGATGGGGAGTCATCGGACACGAAACGTTCGCTCTTTTCTCTCCCTACAGATGCTGCCAGACTTGCTGAGATTTTCCAGCATTTTCTCTTTCGTTATGCAAATACTATTCAGTCTTTCTCTTCTGCACTCTGTCTGGATTCTCAGTGCAAGCCTTTCGCACGAGTAGAGCAGTGCCGGAGTACACTTTCACCCATGTTTCGCTTTAAACACTGGCGCTTTAAATCATTCGTTCTCCCTCAGTGCATGCGCGGGCCATTAAAAAGGTTTCAGACTTTGTAATCAAGCTGAAGCAGTTCAGTAATATTAGTAAATATCCCATTCAGGTCAGGAGGGATCAGGTGCAGAGCACTGTGCAGTACACAAGGCCGGGCAATGCATTGCATTGTTCGACAGATTAAAGGAGCAGTCGATACAACACATTCCTCACAATCAGATTGCATTATTGGAACTGCCAGTACAGAGGAAAGAAAACTGATGAGATGAGCATTGGCCTTTGCGAGAAATGGCCCTGTCGGTTGCATTAATGCCACCACTCTCTAATGGACACTGATTCTTCCAGTCCTGCAATCTGACATAAAGTCAATAAATATGTGACTGGTTCTAATATTAAAAAAAATGTGCTGGGTGAATCTACAGCAAAACCACCGACTCACGCTTGAGAAACAATAATTGACAAACACTTGGGTTTATGGGAACCCATTATTGCCATTCTTAGACTATAATTACATTTATTCAATAGGTATTATTGTCTTAAAATGAAAACGCACAATACCGGGTGAAACACATGCAAAATCGTTTATTGATTGCCCCAGTTCTCCATTTAATCTCAACTTTGTTTGACTCACAACTTCTTACCGCAGCAGATCTTATCCGATTGTTTTAGTGTGTACAATATTTCAATCAGGCCATTCTGACCATTGCTTGGCCCGTCGGCCCTAATTGCTGTTCGCGATGCTGATTGGGGGTCCCCTGTATCTTTTATTTGAGGGGGGGGGGGGGGCAGGCGGCGTGTGCTGGAATGCCGAGGTCAGGATCATTTTCGGGTCCCAACCCCACGCGACATGGGCGACCTTTGTTGGGTTGACTAGTTACGGCGCACTCGCCGTCATATTGAGGATGGTGGGCAGGCTGCCAAGGTTGAAGGGCCAAAAGGAGGTCCTCCAGTGGTGAGAAAGCGGCAGCCGTCCGATGTAGCTCAAGGCGTACGTCTCAGCGCTTTGAAAACCTTTGAGAATAGCCACCAGGCCAACTTGATGGGGGTGGCAACTCCCCCACAGGGCGGCCTGTGGCTGTAATGTTCTTTGATTGGGCCGATGTGAACAAAGAACAGACTTTGTTTTATAAACAAAGCTATTAATTACTAAAACTACATTAACGAATGAGGCACGATCAATTTGGCTGGAGACGAAGTTGAATCCAAATCGAGGCTTTATTAGTATCTGATGTGTGGCCTCCGACAGCAGCTGACAAAATGGCTGCGAGCTGAAGGCCACGCATATTTATAACCCGACTCCTGGGCGGAGCTAGCATGCAGGGGCCCAGGTGAACCTGTAGTGCAGGTTCTACCGTACAACCCTTAATATAAGAACACAGTGGTTTACCACAATGAATACCTAAAATGTTTACGTCGAATACAGTTGGAAATAAATATCTCTCACTAACTTCCACTAAAATACAACAAAGCTGCTCTGATATACGACTGCTATCAACTCCTTACAAACACCTTGTGAAGGACCACATGGTACATCCGGGTCCCGGGACTTCGTACTCGCTCCGCCTGCTGGTTGGATGGTAGAACTACAACAGTAAAACATATAACTTATAGTGCACATGCAGATTATAGAACATAGAACATACAGTGCAGAAGGAGGCCATTTGGCCCATCGAGTCTGCACCGACCCACTTAAGTCCTCACTTCCACCCTATCCCCCTAACTCAATAACCTCTAACCTTTTTGGACACTAAGGGCAATTTAGCATGGCCAATCCACCTAACCTGCACGTCTTTGGACTGTGGGAGGAAACCGGAGCTCCCGGAGGAACCCCACGCACACACGGGGAGAACGTGCAGACTCTGCACAGACAGTGACCCAGCAGGGAATCGAACCTGGGACCCTGGCGCTGTGAAGCCACAGTGCTAACCATTAGGCTACCGTGCTGCCTCTAATCATAGAACCTAGATCATAGAATTTACAGTGATGATGAACTATTCATGTCGTACACAGATGATAGTCTGCCTTTCATCACAGTGGCTGCTTGTCAGTCAGCGGTGGGAGATGCTCCATTTGTGAAGCTGAGTACCAGGTCATTAGCCTGTTGCCAGGAAGCTACCACATTTCTCTGGTCATGTCTGGCCGCTGCTGGGGTGCCGCTTGCCGTCTGTCGGTGCTGGGGGGCGGCGGGGGCGGTCTATTGAGACCCCTTAATTATTCAAGCGGGTATCTCCCCTTTGCAGGTGGGTAGGCTTCCAACCGCCCGAAAAAGGGCCAGAGACAGGACCACAGCAGCCAGCGGCCTAAAATTCCAGGCCCACCCGCCTCCAATGCCAGCTGTGCAGAGGATTAAAATGTCAGTCCGAACCTCTGGACCACGAGTCCAGACCTCTGGCTTACCAGTCCAGTAACATAAAAATAATGGTACTCTACCCAAAGATCATATCATGAATTGTAATCAATAATCCAGACAATTATGTGCTTAGTTGTAATCAATCATGTTGCTGGAAAGCAAGACAGAGAGTAGTCATATAATTGTGGGTGGTCGATAGGAAACCCTTCAATCTCATTAAGGTTGGAAAGGTGATATGATTGAATTTCGCCCCCATGATTGTTTCGGTAATATGCATACCATTTCTAGAATCACATTGTATCATTTCGAGACTGTTTTTAAAAAAAAAATAGTTCATTTAAACATTGGCTCATTTTACATTTCCAGCTCGAAAAATTAAGATTGAATAAATAAATGATCGCTGTCGACCGAGGTGCCTTGTGATGATGCGGCTACTTGAAGCGTCATGCGCCGGAAGCATGGGCGTTCCCTTCGGAGTGAGGTCAGAACAGTCGTATGTAAGAGCTGCTCAGTGTGCTGACGAAGCTACTTGTTGTTAATTTTTCAGTATTTCTCGGTACTTTTCAGAAATGAACATTCTCGGCTTCTGGTGACGTGGATGTGCCGAGTGGACGCACGAAAGGCGGCTCTCCTCCGGAAAACCTGGATTCAGGCACCTCAAACTGAAAATAACCCTCTAAAACCGGGAAGAAACACCCGCCTGTCATGATATGCAGACATGCACATAATGAGATACAAACAGGCAGCTAATGAATACAGAGAACAGGACATAACCAATCAGCAGGCAGAACACTTGCGGGTGGTATCTCACTATAAAAGGCACGAGGCACTCACACTCCGCCTCTTTCCACTGGTGACATCTACAGTGTGAGTCAGGGTGTACATGATATAACTCCTACAACACGTGACTAAGAGCTAGTCTGGTTCAGTCAGACAGATTAATCACATTAGGTTAGCAGAGAGGCGAACTCAGAGGATTGAGCTAACTGTGTGACAGGTTCAATAAATCATATTGAACTAACTTCAAGGTGTGGAGTATCTCTCAGGTAAAGCTGCATCCAGTTGCAGCCCGTGTTATCTTACTGTGCTTAACACGACACCGCCCACCCTCCTCTAGCACCAACAAGGTGAGCCATGCCAAGTGGCAGCAATTCCAGACGTCGAAAAGACGGCAGAGGCAACAACAAAAGCCGGCCCCAGAAAAGGCGGAGAAGCGGCCGGAGATGCGACAGTCAAGAAGCTGGAGAAAGCCTTGAGCGATCAGAGCGACTGGCTTTGGAAACAGAAGTGGCAAGGTTGGCGGCGGCACAAGGGACATCTAAGGCGAAGGTCGAGGACCAGGAAAATCCGTCGCGACGCCAGAACCTCCGCAGAGTGGGCCTTCCGGAGGGCAGGAACCCCATGGAGTATATGGCCCATATGCTGGATAACATGGTGGGATGAGACAGCTTCTCAAAACCCCTAGAAACAGACAGAGTCCACAGGACACTCCGGCCAAAGCCGGGAACAACTGAGGGCCACCATTGCAAAGCTGTATGGGTACCAGGACCCGGAAAGAATCTCAAACTGGGCCAGGCAGACAAAATCCTGCAACTGGGAGGGACACCCAATCCGGGTGTACCAAGACATTGGGGGCAGACCTGACCAAGGGCTGGGCAGAGTTCAACAGGGCCAAGGCAGTCTTTATAAGGATAGTGTAAAATTTGGAATGCTGTAAGAACAAAAGAACGTAAGAACTAGGAGCAGGAGTAGGCCATCTGGCCCATCGAGCCTGCTCCGCCATTCAATGAGATCATGGCTGATCTTTTGTGGACTCAGCTCCACTTTCCGGCCCGAACACCATAACCCTTAATCCCTTTATTCTTCAATAAACTATCTACCTTTGCCTTCAAAACATTTTGTTAAAATAAATTTAGAGTACCCAATTCATTTTTCCAATTAAGGGGCAATTTAGCGTGGCCAATGCACCTACCCTGCACATCTTTGGGTTGTGGGGCAAAACCCACGCAGACTCGGGGAGAATGTGCAAACTCCACACGGACAGTGACCCAGAGCCAGGATCGAACCTGGGACCTCAGTGCCGTGAGAATCATAGAATCATAGAATTTACAGTGCAGAAGGAGGCCACTCGGCCCATCGAGTCTGCACCGGCTCCCGGAAAGAGCACCCCACCCAAGCCCACACCCCCAACCTATCCCCATAACCCAGTGACCCCACCCAACACTAAGGGCAATTTTGGACACTAAGGGCAATTTAGCATGGCCAATCCACCTAACCTGCACATCTTTGGACTGTGGGAGGAAACCGGAGCACCCGGAGGAAACCCACGCACACACGGGGAGGATGTGCAGACTCTGCACAGACAGTGACCCAAGCCGGAATCGAACCTGGAACCCTGGAGCTGTGAAGCAATTGTGCTAACCACTATGCTACCGTGCAGCAGTGCTAACTACTGCACCACCGTGCTGCCCGCCTTCAGGACATTTAACGGGGTAGCATCAACTGCTTCACTGGGCAGGGAATTCCACAGATTCACAACTATTTGGGTAAAGAAGTTCCTCGTCAACTCAGTCTTAAATCCCCCTTATTTTGAGGCTATGCCCCCTAGTTCTAGTTTCAACCACCAGTGGAAACAACTTCCCTGCTTCTATCCTGTAATTTTATATGTTTATGTAAGGTCCCCCCTCATTGTTCTAAATTCCAATGAGTTCAGTCCCAGTCGACTCAGTCGCTCCTCATAAGCCAATCCTCTCAACTCCTGAACCAACCTAGTGAATCTCCTCTACACCCCCTCCAGTGCCAGTCCATCTTTTCTCAAGTAAGCAGTCCAAACCTGTGCACCCTATACAGCTGCAACACAATCTTCCTGCTTTTAAACTTCATCCCTCTGGCAATGTAGGACAAAATTCCATTTGCCTTCATAATTACCTGCTGCACCTACAAACCAACTTTTTGTGATTCATGCACAAGGATACCCAGGTCCCTCTGCACAGCAGCATGCTGCAATTTTTTAATAATTTAAATATTAGTCCATTTTTCTGTTATTCCTACCAAAATGGATGACCTCACATTTACCAACATTGAACACCATCTGCCAGGCCCTTGCCCACTCACTTAAACTATCTATATCCCTCTGCACACTTTGAGTGTGCTCCACACTCTTGGCTTTACCACTCACCTTAGTGTCAGCAGCGAACTTTGACACATTACACTTGGTCCCTGAAGTAAACGGCAAAGGGGGAGTCCGAGGAACTCCTGAGAAAGACATTTATTCAGCATAACAGCAGTATTTACACAGGACCCAATTACACATCTCAGGGTCCTCACTCTTTCCTGTTAGCTGTTACAGCAGCGGACCTGTTATACTGACGCTGGTTAACTCACAACCCAATCAGCACTGGGGAACAATCATTCCCAGCTGGAGGACTCCCATGCAGGGTTATAACATTCCTCCCCTCCAAAGTCCCAAACTCTCAAAAACAGCCATGCAGGTGAGGGTCCAAAAAACATTTGAAGAGAGCAAAGAAGACAAAACTTGAATGGTCAGATGACTGATGTGTTGGGTATGCCGGGTCTGCGAGGACTGCGTTTACTGCAGCAGTGAGAGAGACAGGCTTCCAACACTTGAAGAAATACAACTCGATTTTATAGAACTCTTAACTATCATACATAGTTTAACTGTGGGTTGACACTATGCTAACCTGACTGGAGACCTGAGGCTAACCTGACCAGACTATCTTACTACCACATGGTGTCTGTTCTAGTTGTTGCTCACGGGCTCTGACTGTCTCAGAGGCTGCATCACAAGAGAGCGGGAAAACTAGTGCCCTCTGGCTTTATAGTGGTCATGTCCTGTCTGGTGATTGGCTGCTGTGTTCCGTGTGTTCACTGGTCATCCTGTGTGTCAATCACTGCCTGTCTGTGCACCATCATATACCTGTGTGTATATTATGACAATAACAACAACAAAAAGCATCACAGGCCCAACAAGGTGCCACCAAAACGGGGGAAGAGGGTGGACAGGCGTACACCCCGCTGAACATTACATCTGGCCCAACACCCCACCAACCACACAAAGGCGAAGCCACTCACAGCCAAGCCTGGGGACGGTGCGCACCATGACATCTGACCCATCGATCGAAGAGCTTACCGATACCGCGGAAATTCTAGCCACAAGGGGACCAGATGAGGGGGAATCATCAGACAACGCCCAACACTACACCCCATATACCCCCAAAATGCCCGGCTCAGTGTACAGAAAAACAAAGGGGAATTAACGGGGTCCCACCAAACACCCAGGGAGCTGTTGCCCCAGAATTTATACAGTACCGATCCAATCAGGCACATCACACAAAAGAACAATACAGGGTCCACACTCCCCAACAGGGTCTGCAGGCAAAAGACTTGCAGCCTTGTGGCAACATCAATAGCCCACTGTCGCTGGCAGGGAGACTGCGGGTGAGCGAAACAAATGTACTGCCCAGGTTCCTCTTCCAGTTCAGATCCCTCCCGATCTACATCCCCGAGGCCTTCTTCAACACAATAGACAAACTAATCGTGCCGTTTGTGTGTGTGTGGGGTGGGGGGTTGGGGGGGGAGGGGGGGGGAGACGGAGGGGGGGGGATGGATTAGCAACCGAGGATCCAAAAAAGGGTCCTCCAAAGGAAAAGAAGTATGGGAGGCCTGGCCCTCCCAGACCTACAATTCTGCCACACGGCGGCCACGGCAGAGAGAGCGAGAGGATGGGTGAAGGAGCCGGAGACGGAATTGGTGAGGATGGAGGAGAGTTCCCCCGAGCACCAGTCGTGACCATACACCCATTCCCTCCAACCAAATACTCTTGGGGCCACGCTCCAAACATGGTGTCAGATGAGACAGCACTTCGGCCTAATCGAAATGTTAGCTAGAGCCCCGATCTGTACCAACCACAGATTCACGCCCGCAACAGTGGGCCCCACCTTCAAAAGGTGGAGACAGGACGAGGGGACACTGACAGTTAGCAACATGGCAGGATAGCGACCCTGGAGGAGCTCACGGAAAAGTTCCAACTGCCCAAATGGAACGAGATGAGGTGCAGACAGGTCCAGAACTAACTCCGCAGGGAAACTACGAACCCCCCCCCCCCCCCCCCCCCCCCAGATACCGAGCGGTGGGAACGGCCCCGTCGAGTTCCGCGGGCTGCAGGCCGGAGAATCGCCCGAAACACCCAAAATGGCGATTCTCCGGCACCCCTGCTAATCTCAGGCCCGGATGGGCCGAGCGGCCAGCCCAAAACGGCGGGTTCCCCCCGCCGCCGTCCACACTTGGTAGCTGCCACCAGGAACAGCGTGGGGATGCTGGGGGGGCGGCCTGCGGGGGGGGGGGGATCCTGCACCGGGGGGTATCTCAAATGTGGGGTGGCCCGCGATCGGTGCCCACCGAACGTCGGGCCGTCCTCTCTGAAGGAGGACCTCCTTTCTTCCGCAGCCCCGCAAGATCCGTCTGCCATCTTCTTGCGGGGCGGACTCGGAGAGGACGGCAGCCACACATGCGCGGGTGACGCCAGTTATGGAGTGCCGGCCGCGTCATGTATGCGGTGCCGCCTTTACGTGGCGACAAGGCCTGGCGTGTGTAAATGACGCGGCCCCGCTCTTAGCCCATTATCGGGCCCTGAATCGGTCGGGATAGGGGCCGTTTCGCGCCGTTGTGAACCTCGACGGCGTTCACGACGGCGTGGGCACTTCGGCGCGGGAGTGGAGAATCGCGCCCCATGTGTGCCGATGATGCATGTAAACTCATCGTACAAACTGAGATATGTAACATACAAGTTGTGAAAACCAATAAAAACACTTTAAAAAAATGAAATGAACATTCACTCACGTCTTGGGGGCGATTTTCTGTCCACGTTAGAAATCAGCGAGAATGGCGGACAATCGCACACAAATCGGGAAACGCGATTCTCACCGGCGGGAGTTCTCACCCCGAAAGGACAGAAACCGCTTTTCAATACATTTCAATATACTTGCCGAGCCTCCCCCCTCTCCTACTCCCCCCCGCTCCCCCCCCCCACCCCGAGCCTGGTGAGCACCCCCTCACAGAGGATTCATTCCTCGCCAATGTGACGTCACGTTGGCGAGGTTTGCAACACGTTTGGAAAAATGTGAATCAGTCGATGGTAACCCCCAGGGGGCACCAAGGAGCCCCCACTGGGGAGAGGGGACATGCCTGGGCGATGCCAACCTGGCAGTAACCACCTGGCCACGCCAACCTGTGCCAGTGGGTAGTGGCTGGAATGGACCCTATGGGAGCCCCATTGGAGGAGGTGTTATGTTCATTTGTGGGGGGGGGGGGGGGGGGGGGGGGGGGGAGGGGGAGGGGTGCTGATGCTAGTGTCGGGAGTTGGGGCGAGCCCCAGTGCTGACGGGGCGGGGTGGGGTTGAGAGCCTCGATGCTTGTGGTGGTGGTTGGGGGAGGGGGGGCAAGGGGGTGGTGAGAGTCCCTGATTCTGACGGTGATGGGTGGCAATGTGAGAGTCCCTGATTCTTGTGGTGGGTGGGAGAGTGGGAGCCCCGATGCTGGTTGTGTTGTTTTGGGGGGGTGGGTGGGGGGGATTATTCTCGGTGCTGATTGAGGCGCCCTTTATATATCAGGTCCCGCTCCGCCACAGTGAATTCACGGACACTTGAATTGTTTTTCAGAAAGGCTCAGAATCTGGGCTAAAAACCCGATTGTGCAGCTGGGAGAGAGGGAGACGCTGGGTTTCAGTCAGAGCCTGGCACTCGGACAGAACAGGGGAAAATTCCACCCCTTGGGCTTGAAGAATGACCATAGGAAGAGGAGGAAGCCATTTTGCCCCGCGAGTGTGTCCCACCATTCAATGACGTTACGGCTGACTGGCATTTAACTGCATCCACCCAACCTGGCTCCATATCCCTCACTACCTTTGACTAGCAAGAATCTATCAACCTCATTCAGATTTATTAATTCAACTGGCAACTATTTCATGGGGGACCGTTTAGTACTTCCAGTACCCTTGGTGTAACAACTTTTTTTTAAGCTTCTGTGATGAAACTCTTGACTTTGATTTTAAGGTTAGGGCTCCAGTCATAGACACCCCTCACTGGGAGAAAAAATGTCTCTTTGTCTACCTTGTGAACCCCTTTCAAATTCTCAAAAGAGTCAATCCAATTACTCTTTAACTTGCTATATTCCAGGGAACACGGCAGGGCTGCACAGTGGTTAGCACTGTTGCTTTACAGCGCTGGGATCCCGGTTTCGAATCCCGGCTTGGGTCACTGTCTGTGCGGAGTCTACACGTTCTCCCCGTGTCTGATTGGGGTTTCCTCCGCGTGCTCCGGTTTCCTCCCACAAGTCCCGAAAGACGTGCTGTTAGATGAATTGGACATTCTGAATTCTCCCTCCGTGTATCCGAATGGGCGCCGGAATGTAGCGACTGGGGGCTTTTCGCAGTAACTTTGCAGTATTAATGTAAAGCTACTTGTGACAATAATAAAGATTACTATTATTATTATTACACAAGCCTAGTTTAGCTAGTCTCTCCTCATAATCTAACCCTTGGAACCACCAACGTGCTGGTGATTGTGCACGGTCTTCCTCCAAGGCCAATATATCTTTTCTATGATGCGGCACTCAGATCGACGCACAGCGAGCGAGAAGGGTTATTGCCAATGAAAACCAAACCCCAGCATGAGTCACTGCTTTCAGGAGAGGAGAGAAGAAATAAAGAAGTTATTTCCTTTTAAACAGAACCATGAAATTGGGAGGATGATGAAAATAGATCTACGCACAAGAGCACCTTTGTGTAATTTTAGATTCGGAGTTTGGAGAGGGACCTGTCTCAGGCAATGAAGTTGAGCCCTATTTTGATCAATTATTCCAGTTTTGTAGCATATTGTGGCTAAAAGCACTTGCTAAGTGGAGAGTATTTCTGTGTCAGTGAGTTGAAGCCCTACTCAGCAAATGGTAAAAATACGATTTGAGATGCAAAGTGAAGGAGCAAACAACGGCTGTCATTTAAAAATTCCATCAAATCTCAGCATTTTCAGAAGTTTCCCTTTCCCCTTACAGATATGATGGCATTTGTTCAGTTTGCGTTTAATAATAGATAACTCATTGCTGATGTGTATATAGTCGGTGATCTTAAGCGTCTGTGCGAGCATAATGGAGAGAGTACTGCTCCAATTACCACTCCGATACTTACTCCAATGTAGGAACATTGTTATTTCACAGTAGAATGAAATAATAATGGTTCTCCGATGACTCTTTGCGTTAAAACCTGCTGTGCATTAATATAATTGTGTGAAATTCTCATAATGTGGGCATTAACCTATTTAAAGCAGATAGGTTACTGCATCTCTTAAATGTAGAATTTCATACGAATGCCTCATTGAATAAGTTATTAATATCATACAATGTGATTTCAATTCCTTTGGAAATTAAGTGATATAGTTAAGGTGATTATTATTTTCCCTTTCTCATTTGAGGTTGGTTCGTAATGCGCATACCCCCATTTCATAGGTTTCTATCTGAACTACTAATGCTGCCCTGGTGGGTGTGGAAATTGTCCCGGGGTAATGCTGCTCTGTACATTCTGCAAAAATCATTAAACTCCAGCTTGTAACCATCCCCCAACAAGTAAAGACAAAACTGCAATTAAACAGCAACTTTCATTACCACAGAATGGGCCAAAGAGCTCTGCAGACAATGGAGTGCATCTTAAAGTGCAGTTGCTAGGGCAAAGGAATGGCTGGTAGTGCAATGTTATATCGCACAGGATATACAGCACAAAAAACTGGCCTGTGTCGGTCTGCTCCACACGGGTTTCCTCCCATCCTGCCTCCTGCAACCGTGCCAACATATCTTTCAATTTTTGACCCCATCATGTGCTCAACTGACTTCCCCTTCAAAGCGGGTATGCGGATGACCTCGGCTGCTCCTTGAGTTGGCAGGTTCCTCACTCTAATCACTTCTTGGAGAAGAGGATTCTCCTGAATTTTGTATTGGGCTCATTGGAGACCACCTTCTTTTTGTAACTCCGTGCTCCATAATTTTCCAGACCTCTAATAGTTCTTGATTAACAGGGCTTATGGGGAGAAGGCAGGAGAATGGAGATGAGAAACATATCATAGAATTTACCGTGCAGCAGGAGGCCATTCGGTCCATCGAGTCTGCACCGGCCCTTGGAAAGAGCACCCAACTTAAGCCCACACCTATACCCTATCCCTGGAACCCCACCTAACCCTTTTGGACACTAAGGGGAATTTAGCATGGCCAATCCACCTAACCTGCACATCTTTGGACTGTGGGAGGAAACCCACGCAGACACGGGGAGAACGTGCAGACTCCGCACAGACATTGATCCAAGTCAGGAATCGAACCCAGGTCCCTGGCACTGTGAAGCAACAGTGCTAGCCACTGTGCCACCATGTCGCTCACATATCAGCCATGATTGAATGGTGGAGCAGACGCGATGGGCCGAATGGCCTAATTCTGCTCCTATGTCTCATGGTCTTGTGGAACCCTCAGCTATTTTCTTCAGAAAACAGCCCCTGCCTGTTTTGTCTGTCTGGAAAGATAAAAACTCTAAACTTTGTTTATCTTCCTGTGGATATGTATTTATCTCCTCCAATGACCCAGTATCCTTTTTTTGACAGAAGACCAGAGCTCCAAATACTTTAAGCGTGATCTAACCGAGGGTAACTAACTTCTCTGCTTTTCACACTTATTCCTTTAGATCTTTTCTTAACTCAATTGTGGAATGTGGGAGTTGCTCCCAAGGGTGGCATTTATTGCCCACGGCTAATTGAGCTTCAGGAGATGGTGAAGTTCCGCCGTCGTGAACCGCTGCAGACCATGTGGTGTAGGTCACAGTGCTTTTAGGGAGACTGGATTATGATGTTTTGTAGCAAGTTTGGTGCAGCCGAGTGGTTTCTTAGACCATTTCAGAGCGCAATTTCGGATCAACGCTAATCCTGCGGGGCTGGAGTCACAGAGGCCAGAGTGGGTAAACAAGGCAGGATTCCTTCTCTGAAGGACACCAGTGAATCAGGTGGGTTTTATTGACAAACCACGGGTTTCATGGTCGCCCCCCATTGCTGATTAGTAAAATCAGTAAAGGAGGGAAATAGGTCTGGGGCCTTGTCCTCACCCCCCACAGCCTCATCTCCCCCCCTCATTCCTTCCCCCTGCCCCCCACCCAACCCTGCCACACCTTCCCTGATCACCCCATCAGCAATGCACATGGCTATCCGAGAAGGATCCTTGGCATCACCAGCAATGCATGGGCAGCAACATCAGAGTCACACCAGAAAAATAATATTAGGCCTCATCACCTGAGCTTTCCACCACCATTTTGCCCCATGTCAAGTTAGAATCCACCAGACTCTGACTTCATTTTTCATTATTTTTCCCAAGGACTCTTCAGTGGCCAGAGAGCAGTCCATGGTGTGAAGAAAGCAGATTCATTACAAAGTAAACTCAATACAAAGTACACTACAGGTCCCAACCGGGACTATAGATGCTTGGCTCTCACCTTGGGCTGGTTTTTATGGACCCCAGCCCCACAGCGGGGAAGCTCATATTTAATGAGATTCATGGGGAGGCCAATTGGTCTACCCCGTATGCCTCGTGCAGGTTATAACATCCCCTTCCCTGAAAGTCCGGAGACCGGTCGGAGGAAGGTGGAGCAGGTGGGCGTCTGCTCTTCCCCGCCTGCGGTTGTGCATCTTGCACCTGTGGTACTGGATCAGGAAGTGTATATCTGAATGGCGAATGCCGTTTCCTTGCTGATCGTCGTGGCAGGGGAGGGGCACCACTGACCAGTTCACCATCAGAAATGTCCGATGCCTAGGGCTCCATATCAAAGTCTGAGTCCTCAACCTCCCGCATCTCTGCGTCCGGTCCCTCAGGGGGCAACACCCTTGGATTCGCTGGTTGCGAGGCTGCCTCACTTGACCGTGGAGGAGCTTCACGTGGAGCTGGTATCTTACATCTGAGATGGTCGACGTACTTCTTCATCACTTAGTTCTGAGCTCGAACTTGGTACGAAACTGGCCCTGTCTGTCGAATACCGCCCCTGGGACCCACTTGCCGCCATCGCCGAAGTTTTGAATGTAAACTGCGTCACCTGGTCTGAACTGTCTCTCTGGGCAATGTCCCTGCTGCTTCTGACTGCGGTGTACTTACCGGCCAATATCTGGGAACGCGAGGCTGGGACGGGTCCGGGGTCTACGGCCCATTAAAAGTTCAGCCGGGTACTAAGCCGATTGCGGCATGTGGGGTGGTACAGTAACAAAATAAATATCTGGTCAGTCATGTGTCGAGACACCCCGAGGTCTGCTTCTTCAAGCCTCTCTTAAATGTTGGTACTATACATGCTCGGCTCTCACCTTGAGTTGGTTTTTATGGACCCCCGCCCCACTTTCGGCCAGCCCATTTGAAGCCGGGTGGTATGGGGCTGTGCGGATGTGTCGCACCCACTTTGCCTGCCTGAAACCCCCAAACTCTTCGCGAGTAAAAGGCCTGCCATTGTCAGTGACCAACACCTCCGGGATACCTTGTGTACGGAACGACAGCCCCAGTTTTTAAATCGTCACCCTCAAAGTAGGTGGATAACATCATGTGGACCTCTAACCACTTCGATGAGCATCCGCTGCAACTAGAAACATGAAGCCCTGGAAAGGAGCATCAGAGTCGGCATGAAGCCCCACCCAAAGCCGTCTTGGCCATTCCCGTGGTGAAGAGGCACAGCGGACAAGAGCTTCTGCTGCTCCTGGCGAACACCGCATTGCTGGGCTAGCCGCTCTATCTCCGCATCCAGGCCTGACCACCAGGCGTAGCAAGCATTTGAAATTTGGACATGCTTGGGTGCCCGATATGCAGGTCTCGCAGTATAAAGTTCTGACCCTTGTGTGGGACCCTGAAGCGAGTTCCACACCAAAGGATTCCGTCTTCCACATTGGACTCTGATATATTAAAAAACCTTTACCTTGTTGGGTGGTTTCCGTTGTTGATCTCCATATAGCACAATATGGCGGACATTAGACAATAAAGGGGCTGTCTCTGATCATGCACGTATTTGGCCCGCCGTGACTGGCCATGTGTCCATGAAGTTCAACTTGACTACCACTTTGTCAGCTCTGGGGGGCGTCGGGGGTCGTGTCGGCAGACAAAGCCGACTCAGTGCACCTGCGTTTGCAATCTGTGCGCCGGGTCGATGCTCGAACGCGTATTCATACATCACCAAGAAGAGAGCCAACTGTGGATACTAGCGGACACAATGGGCGGTATAGCCTTATCCTCCTTGAAAGGTTCCAACAATGGTTTCTAGTCCATCAGTGTTGTAAAATGACACCCGTATATGTATTGATGGACGTTTTGTACTGCAAAACCTGCGGCCAATCCTTCCTTCTCGATTTGTATCCAGTTCCTCTCCATCACAGCCAACAGCCAGGAGGAAAATGCAATCGGCCACTCCCGACCATCGTCCATGCGGTGGGACAATATGGCGCTAATCCGTACAGCGAGGCAGCGCACGTGATCATCAGTGGTTTGGGGGGATCGTAATGCATGAGCAGACAGGACAAAGTCAGTTTCATCTTTTCTTGTGTGAACGCATCTTTTAGGGGTGCCCTCCACAACCACAGCTGTTTTTTCTCCAGCAAGACGTGCAGCGAGTGGCAAGGTTTCGAGTGAAGGGATGAATTTGCCGTAGTAATTCACAAGCCGCAGAAACGAGCACAGCTCCATTGTGTTCTCCGACGTGGGGCCTGTTGGGTCACTCGCACCTTCTCTTCCACTGGGCATAGTCCATCCTGGTCTACGCGGTAACCAAAGTAAATGACCTCCCTGGCGAGGAAAGCGCACCTCTCCTTTTTTAGACCATGCCCGACTCTGAAAAGCAGCGGAGCATCTCACCAAAGTTGCTCAAGTGTTCTCGCTCCGTCATACCCGTGACCAATGCGTCATCCAAATAAACCGCCACACGTGGCAGGCCCCTCAGCATGTTTTCCATGACGCGCTGGAAAATGGCGCTGGCTGAAGATACACCGAAGGGCAGGCAGTCCTGTGTACTGATAAAGGCCCCTTTGGGTATTTATGGTCACGTGTTGTCTGGACTCAGGGTCTAACTCCAGCTGAAGATGGGCATGACTCATGGCAAGCTTTGCAAATGACTGACCAGCAGCCAGATTCGCATACAAGTCCTCAACGCCATGGCATCGGATCCCTGTCCAATCGGGAGACCCTATTTACTGTCAATTTATAGTTGCTGCAAAGACGAACAGTCTTATCCAGTTTGAGAATGGGGACTACTGGTGTCGCCCAATTAGTGAATATTAGCGGCCTATTGATCCCCAGGCCCTCCAGTCAGCTGAGCTCTGCCTCAACCTTCACCAATAGTGCATAGGGGGCTGGGCGGACCTAAAAGTATTTAGGCTGCACTTCAGGGCCGACATTAATTTTTGCCATGGCTCCCTTGATTTTTCCAAGCTCAGTTTGGAGAACTTCGGGATATTTTCCCAACACCTCAGAGGCCTCCAGAATTCACCTGAAAAATCCACTACCAATCTCGGTGAAGGCGTTGCAGCCAATCGCAGTCCAACAGACTAGGACCATGTTCTTTCACCACAATCAATAACTGTCTTACAGATTGTTGCTCGTATATCACCAGGGACATCATGGTCCCAGCAATGGCAAGTGGTTCCCTGGTGTACGTTGCCAGTCTTACCTCAGTATCACATAAAGTCCAACTGTTGTACTCCTGACTGGATGTTCTCAAATGTTTGTTTGCCTATGACTGAGACTGGGGCTCCTGTGTCCAATTCCATTACACGAGGGTGACCATTTACTTGGATGGTGATCCTAACGGAGAAAGCCTTGGGGGCCGCTATGCAGTTCACAGTGTGCAGTCATCGTCGGGCTGTTTCAAACTCAAAGTGTGGGCTCTGGGTTGACCTCTACCCCGGGTGGGACGGCGGGTTTGCTGACCACCCTGAGGCTTTCGCTCACTGTGATTTCTCCGGTCACATGCCCCACATCATCTGGGATCTCCCTCTAAGGATTCAGGGGACATAACTTGGGTAGTCAGTGAGATCCTAGACCTGTGGCCCCGGCCCCAGCAGTTTTCACCCCAAGGGGGGCAACGGAGGGTTCCTAATCTGGGGGACACTGAATGCCAGAATGGGGTATGCCCCACACTGTTCACTATCCCCCATATCCCCCCCTCCCCCATATCCCCAAGTGAATCCAGCCCTAACCTTAACCTCTGCAATGCACGCGCAACCGATGGCGTGCATTCATATACCTGCCTAACACTGTTGCCTTTTACCCCTGCCACCACCCCCCCCCCCCCCCAGGAGAAGCGCGCACACAACAATAGGGAGCATGTGAGGACTGGAGGAGGGCCCGCTGATGAGAGGCCACAGACCGTACACGAGGAAAGGGCCCTGGAACTGGCTGGCGGACCTGAGGACCGGGAGGTTGCTGATGCAGAGGTCGGGGCCCCACGAGCAAGTGAGCCACCAACAGCCCGTCCCCATATCCCCCCTCCCCTATATCCCCCTCCCCCCGTATCACCTGATCACTGCCTGATGTCTAACCATGCATGCTTCATTGTGTATCGCAGGACCAAACGTCCAGGCACCCACCCCGCAGATGCAGACAGCCCGCAGGATGCCCCTCGGAGACCACAGGAGACGGAGAGACCCGCACCCTCCAGCATGCGACGCCCGCAGGATGCCCCTCGGAGACCACAGGAGACGGAGAGACCCGCACCCTCCAGCATGCGACGCCCGCAGGATGCCCCTCGGAGACCACGGGAGACGGAGAGACCCGCACCCTCCAGCATGCGACGCCCGCAGGATGCCCCTCGGAGATCACAGGAGACGGTGGAGGTTGGGGGGGTGGTCAGTGCCGGGGTGGAGGTTGGGGGTTGGGGGGGGTCCGTGCCGGGGTGGAGGTTGGGGGAGGGGGTCCGTGCCGGGGTGGAGGTTGGGGAGGGGGTCCGAGCCGGGGTGGAGGTTGGGGGGGGGGTCCGTGCCGGGGTGGTGGTTGGGGGGGGGGGTCCGTGCCGGGGTGGAGGTTGGGGGTTGGGGTCCGTGCCGGGGTGGAGGTTGGGGGTTGGGGGGGGGGTCCGTGCTGGGGTGGAGGTTGGGGGTTGGGGTCCGTGCCGGGGTGGAGTTTGGGGGTTGGGGAGGGGGTCCGTGCCAGGGTGGAGGTTGGGGGGGGGGGGTCCGTGCCGGGGTAGAGGTTGGGTGTTGGGGGGGGGGGGTCCGTGCTGGGGTGGAGGTTGGGGAGGGGGTCCGTGCCGGGGTGGAGGATGGGGGTTGGGGAGGGGGTCCGTGCCGGGGTGGAGGTTGGGGGGGGGGTCAGTGTCGGGGTGGAGGTTGGGGGTTGGGGTCCGTGCCGGGGTGGGTGATGGGAGGGCAAATGAGTTGGTCCACCTGGCCAGGTGCCAGCCTCCAACAGTTGGACCCATGCGGTCCATGCCACCTGGCTGGGGGGAGGAGGGGATATGGGCAATGATGACATGTCGTCGTTCCCCTCCCCCCCACCAGGCCGTCATGTTTTCAGACCATCCAGCGATGTTGGCCGCCGTGGTGGCAGCCGCTCATGTCTATGTTGCCCTGGATGAGGAGGAGGAGGAGGAGCATGCCAGAGAGGCGGCGCATGCTGCCGCAGAGGGGCAGGCGGCAGCCGCCCAGGCTGGAGGGACACTTGACCGACAGGACGAGGAGGGGGAGGAGGACGTCGCGGCCCCACGGCAACGGAGGCACCCGAGGGCGCCCCGTGTGTACCGGCCCCGGCAGTCATACCAGGACCTCACGGACCGGGAATGCAGGAGGAGACTCCGGATGAGCCGGGAAACCGTGGCACACATCTGCCACCTGCTGGCACACCTGTCACCGCGTGGCACTGGCGGGGGACACCCTCTCCCCGTGTCCGTCAAGGTTACGGTGGCCCTGAACTTTTATGCAACGGGGTCATTCCAGGCACCGAGTGGGGACCTGTCCGGCATATCGCAGACATCGGTGCATCGGTGCATCCGGGCAGTGACAGATGCCCTTTATGCCATGGCGCACCGCTACATCCGCTTCCCCGTGGACCGGGCCAGCCAAGATGCCCGGACCGTGGGCTTCTCTGACGTTGCCGGGTTCCCCATGGTCCAGGGCGCGATCGATGGGATGCACGTCGCCGTGCGGCCACCTGCAGAGAACAGGGCCGTGTTCACTAATAGGAAGGGGACCTATTCAATGAACGTACAGGTGGTCTGCGACCACCGCATGATGATCCTGCACGCCTGCGCCCGTCACCCAGGCAGTGTACACGACTCATTCGTGTTGTCGCGGTCATCCATCCCCGGCATGTACGATGGACGCCATCCCCGGCTGAGGGGCTGGTTGCTGGGCGACAGGGGCTACCCATTGCGATCGTGGCTGATGACGCCTATACGGAGGCCACGCAATGAGGCGGAGAACCGCTACAATGATGCCCATGTAGCGACAAGGGGAGTGATCGAGAGGTGCTTTGGCGTGCTGAAGATGCGTTTCAGGTGCCTGGACCTCTCTGGGGGCGCCCTCCAGTATCGGTCAGATAGGGTCGGCCGCATCATTGTGGTGTGCTGCATCCTGCACAACATAGCCCAGCAGAGGGGCGATGTGCCGCAGGCAGAGGAGGGCGGAGTGGAGGAGCAGCAGGAAGAGGCCCAGTCCTCCCCAGATGAGGGGGATGGGGGCAATGGTCAGGGCAGACGGGGTAGACACAGGTGGGTTGCTGTCCACCGTTACCGGCTGGCCCAGCGGGCACGGGACAGACTGATAGACGCCCGCTTCACTGACTAGATGGGCGTGGGAATCGGGTAGTATGGCCACAGACCGCACACCATGACAACAGCCGACCACCCACACCCCCCACCCATCCACCCACCCAGCACCCTCACCCCCCTCCCCAACCCCACACACCCCACCCGCATGCACACCACCCCCCACCCCCAATTGCCGATCCACCGGCGGCACAACGGGCCGGGCTCATCCAGTTGCGGGTGGACGCGTGTCTATCGCAGGCCATGGAGAATGATGACAACCCGCCTCCGATGAGCTCCTGGCTCTACATCGTTGGACTATGTCTGACCCATGGCCACAGTACCACCATCCACCCGGACCATCCCTGCATGCGGCTGTGACACTGCAGCGCACGGTCCCGTCCTCTGCCCGGGCGATGTTGATGGCGGCCCAGGGGGAAGGGGGCAGACTCACCTGGGGCTGAGGTAAGACCACCCCTCACACACACACTTGCGCTCAACGTACATGACACCCCCGCACACTTTGGACAGAGCACAAAGGCAGCTTCGGTAGGTGTAACATTGACTTTAATAACCAAAGGAGTTCATGCACGTGCCCTAGCCCCTAAAACTCATCTGTGCCCTGCACCCGTGCCAACTTACTCAGTGTCTAATTGTTTGGCCTTACGGGCCCTTTGACTACGTCTACGTGGTTCCCCAGACGGTACAGCAGAACTGGAGGTGGACTCCTGTGATTCCTGCCCTCTGACACTGGATCCCTTTGGCGGCCGTTTCCTGGGGCGTCCTGGCCTAGATGGGCCAGGCTGCGGCCCGGGCGACTGGGATGGCGAGCTGCCAGCCTGTCCTGCCCGTTGCCCACCCGATGCACCTGGGACGGAAGGGGGGGAGTCCGAGGTGTCGCGGTGTACCGGGACCTCCCCTACAGAGGGAGCCGGGATGGACCACACCACCTCCTCCTCCCTCGGGGTGCCCGATGGCCCCCAGGCCTCTACATGGGTGGGGGATGCGAACGGACTGGCCATCCGACGCGCCCCCGACATCTGGCGCTGCCAGTCCTGGAGGCCCGTGCTGGTATCGACAGGGGTCTGCAGGTTTGCAGCCATGGAGCCCAGGGGGTTGTCGAACCCTGTCTGCGACAGTGCGACGCCAGCTCGCACATGGCCACTGGCGCCGATGCCCTCAGCGATGGCCTGCTGAGACTGGGCCATGGCCTGCAGAGACTGGGCCATGGCCTGCAGAGACTGGGCTATGGCCTGCTGAGACTGGGCCATGGCCTGCTGAGACCGGGCCATGGCCTGCTGAGACTGGGCTATGGCGTTGAGCGCCTCTGCCATCTGGCGCTGGCACTGGCTCATAGCCTCCTGTGAGAGGGCAGCCATTTCCTGGGCCACAGACGCCGCCTGCACGGAAGGCCCCAGGCCTCGCAAACCGTTCCCCATGTCTGACACCGTCGCACCCATTGCCTCCACCGCGGACGCCACCCGTGCGGTGTCAGCCTGGGTGGCACGCATGACCGGGACCACTCCCAGCTCCTGGACGCGGGTGGACTCCTCCACCTGCGACCGCAGCCGCCGCAAGCCGGCCGTCACCCTCTTCGCTCGTCTCCGTGTCGGTGGTTGCATCGGATCTATGTGTGGGTGTGGTAACTGCAGGAACCCGGGATCCATCTGGGCGGCAGATGTTCGCTTGGCTTGGGCTGCCCTCCGACCGCCCGGTCCCTCTGCTGCTCCTACCTCCACCTGCTGTACCGGGACGGCTGTGTTGTGCGCACCAGTGAGTGTACCAGACGCCTCATTACTAAAGTGCCCAACCGTGGTGAGTGTTTCTGCGATGGTGGAGGGTGTTGGTGACAGCAGTGGCGTTGTGTCGTGCTCTTCGTCCCACTCTGAGTCCATGGCACTTTGGGGTGGGGGTTCGTCTCCACCCATCCACTCTGAGTCACTGTCCGGTATTTCGTCTTCCCGGGTAGGGGTGTCCTGGGTAGGGGTGTCCTGGGTATTGGTGTCCCGGGTAGGGGTGTCCTGGGTAGTGGTGTCCCGGGTAGGGGTGTCCTGGATAGTGGTGTCCTGGGTAGTGGTGTCCTGGCTCGGATGTGACGGGGGCCTGTGGCTGCCCCCCTCATCGCTGGGTGGTCGCTCCCGCACGTGACGGGGGTGTCGTCTCCCTGTTGCTCCAGGTCTCTCCGTCTCCCGTGGTCTCCGAGGGGCATCCTGCGGGCGTCGCATGCTGGAGGGTGCGGGTCTCTCCGTCTCCTGTGGTCTCCGAGGGGCATCCTGCCGGCGTCGCATGCTGGAGGGTGCGGGTCTCTCCGTCTCCTGTGGTCTCGGAGGGGCATCCTGCGGGCGTCGCATGCTAGGGGGTCCGGGTCGCTCCGTCTCCCGTGGTCTCCGAGGGGCATCCTGCGGGCGTCGCATGCTGGAGGGTGCGGGTCTCTCCGTCTCCTGTGGTCTCCGAGGGGCATCCTGCGGGCATCGCATGCTGGAGGGTGCGGGTCTCTCCGTCTCCTGTGGTCTCCGAGGGGCATTCTGCGGGCGTCGCATGCTGGAGGGTGCGGGTCTCTCCGTCTCCTGTGGTCTCCGAGGGGCATCCTGCGGGCGGTCTGCATCTGCGGGGTGGGTGCCTGGACGTTTGGTCCTGCGATACACAATGAAGCATGCATGGTTAGACATCAGGCAGTGATCAGGTGATACGGGGGAGGGGGATATAGGGGAGGGGGGATATGGGGACGGGCTGTTGGTGGCTCACTTGCTCGTGGGGCCCCGACCTCTGCATCAGCAACGTCCCGGTCCTTAGGTCCGCCAGCCAGTTCCAGGGCCCTTTCCTCGTGTACGGTCAGTGGCCTCTCATCAGCGGGCCCTCCTCCAGTCCTCACATGCTCCCTATTGTTGTGTGCGCGCTTCTCCTGGGGGGGGGGGGCTGGTGGCAGGGGTAAAAGGCAACAGTGTTAGGCAGGTATATGAATGCACGCCATCGGTTGCGCGTGCATTGCAGAGGTTAAGGTTAGGGCTGGATTCACTTGGGGATATGGGGGAGGGGGATATGGGGGATATGGGGGAGGGGGGATATGGGGGAGGGGGGATATGGGGGATATGGGGGAGGGGGGATATGGGGGATATGGGGGAGGGGGGGATATGGGGGATATGGGGCAGGGGGGATATGGGGGAGGGGGGATATGGGGAGGGGGGATATGGGGGATATGGGGGAGGGGGGATATGGGGAGGGGGGATATGGGGGAGGGGGATATGGGGGAGGGGGGATATGGGGGATATGGGGGAGGGGGGATATGGGGGAGGGGGGAATATGGGGGAGGGGGGGATATGGGGGAGGGGGGATATGGGGGAGGGGGGATATGGGGGAGGGGGGATATGGGGGAGGGGGGATATGGGGGATATGGGGGAGGGGGGGATATGGGGGAGGGGGGATATGGGGGATATGGGGGAGGGGGGGATATGTGGGAGGGGGGATATGGGGGAAATGGGGGAGGGGGGATATGGGGGAGGGGGGATATGGGGGATATGGGGAGGGGGGATATGGGGGATAAGGGGGAGGGGGGATATGGGGGAGGGGGGATATGGGGGAGGGGGGATTTGGGGGAGGGGGGATATGGGGGATTTGGGGGAGGGGGGATATGGGGGATATGGGGGAGGGGGGGATATGGGGGATATGGGGCAGGGGGGATATGGGGGAGGGGGGATATGGGGGATATGGGGGAGGGGGATATGGGGGATATGGGGGATATGGGGGAGGGGGGATATGGGGAGGGGGGATATGGGGGAGGGGGGATATGGGGGAGGGGGGCTATGGGGGATATGGGGGAGGGGGGATATGGGGGAGGGGGGAATATGGGGAATATGGGGGAGGGGGGGATATGGGGAAGGGGGGATATGGGGGAGGGGGGATATGGGGGATATGGGGGAGGGGGATATGGGGGAGGGGGGATATGGGGGATATGGGGGAGGGGGGATATGGGGGATATGGGGGAGGGGGGGATATGTGGGAGGGGGGATATGGGGGATATGGGGGAGGGGGGATATGGGGGAGGGGGGATATGGGGGATATGGGGAGGGGGGATATGGGGGATATGGGGGAGGGGGGATATGGGGGAGGGGGGGTTATGGGGGAGGGGGGGATTTGGGGGAGGGGGGATATGGGGGATATGGGGGAGGCTCACCCTGCCTGCTCTGACGAAGTCGTTCACCTTCTTGTGGCACTGGGTGCCTGTCCGTGGTGTTAGGGCCACAGCAGTGACGGCCTCTGCCACCTCCCTCCACAGACGCCGGCTGTGGCGTGGGGCAACTCTGCGGCCGTGCCCGGGATACAGGGCGTCCCTCCTCTGCTCCACCGCGTCCAGGAGCGCCTCCACATCGCGTGACTCGAACCTCGGGGCTGAGCGACGGCCAGCCATCAAGTCGGGTGTTGCGGTCGGCTGTTCCAGTCGGGTGGGGTGGAGCTGCGCGGCCTTATGAGCCGTCACGCCGTGCAGCGCGTATGACGCTGCACGGCGTGAACCACTGCGCAAGCGCGGATCCCGTTACGTCGCTGCTAGCCCATTTCGGGCCGCAGACTATCGGCCCATTTTTATGACGTGACGCAAGTGGGATTTGCGCCGTTTTTTGCGCCGATCGGCGGACTTTCCGCCGATAATGGAGAATTTCGCCCATGGAGTCGGGGGCTGTGAGAGATGTGAATCTTTCTATCACGCTGAAGGTGGGGGCTCCACAGGCAGTCAAGAGTATTACTGTCTGTCACTCATCACCGCTTATAATGTTAGCCCTGAAAAAAGTATCCTATTGGCTCTGCGTATTGCGTCCAATCCTGCACGCTAGCATCGAACACATCAAGGGTGGGATTCTGTGTCCCGCCAGCCCCGTTCTCCGGACGGCGCACAACTGCCGGCAGCGGGATTCTCCGTCATCGCGGCCGGCCAATGGGGTTTCCCATTGTGGCCACCCCCACGCCGTCGGGAAACCCACGGACATGGGTGCGCTGCCGCCGAATCAGAGGATCCCGCCGACGGAGAATCCTGTACTAAGTGTCGCAAAGAGCGGCATTTTAAAATCAGTGCAAACCTCATTCGGGTAATGTGATAGGAGATGACCATCATTCCAACAGTTAGCAGGGCAGACACTAGCTCCAATATTATCCTCGACGCCAATTTAGTGGCAACAGAGGAGTCCGAACGAGAGGCGTAAAGAAAACAGGTTTCCTACAAAGTAAACTATGTGCACAGTACAGCCCGGTCCCAGCCGGCACTACACGTGCTCGACACTCATCCGGACCCGCGTTTAGGCTAGAGTCCATTTACTCCTCTGATAGGCCTCCGCGCCTTAGCCAGGAAGCTTGTATTCAACGAAACTCCCGGGAGTGGGGTGGGGGGTTAGGAGCAGCTAATCTACCTCAATTTCATTGGACACAGCACAGAATGAGGCTGTACAGCCCATTGTGTCTTTACCTCTTCATTGAAAGAGTCATTCAAGCCGCCACCCTCCCCTGTCCTGTCTCCATAGACCAGCAGATATTTCCTTTTCTAGCTTCAATCCAATATCATGGACTACCAAGATGCGCCTTTGTCCTCTGAATGTCTTTCTCTTCAGGGACATGTCACTTGATACTTGCCCATGAAACGTAGATCAGGAGCAGGATTCTCTGATTCCCTATCCACGTGTTTCTCACTGGCGGTGGGATTCTATACTCTCGCCGCTTTTCAATGGCATTTCCCATTGAAGCCACCCCATGCCGACAGGAAACTGGTGGGCAGGGGTGAACTCTCGGTGGGAACGGTGATTCTCAACGGCCGGAGAATTCCGTCCCAGATCAGAGGCCGAGTGGAGCAGAGGGTCAAACATGCATTCTGATACTCCTATGATTCTAAACGTTTGCATTCAAATACACTCAGAGACACTCATAGAATTTACAGTGCAGAAGGAGGCCATTCAGCCCATCGAGTCTGCACCAGCCCTTAGGAAAGAGCACCCTACTTAAGCCCACGCTTCCACCCTATCCCCATAACCCAGTAACCCCACCTGACCAATCCACCTAACTGCACATCTTTGGCCTGTGGGAGGAAACCGGAGCACCCGCAGGAAACCCACACAGACACGGGGAGAACGTGCAGATTCCGCACAGTCAGTGACCCAAGCCGGGAATCGAACCTAGGACCCTGGAGCTGTGAAGCAACTGTGCTAACCACTGTGCTACCGTGCTGCCCGCAATTGAGTAACCCCGCGCCCAGTAGGGGAGTTCATTGCAAGAAGCATGAGGAAGACAAGCATTTCCACCCGTAGGTCCCATGTAGGATATTACAGTGGCATTCCCATATGTCCGCCATTTCCTTGCTGGTGGTTTGGAAGGTGCTTCTGAGGAACCTTGGTGGTTGTTGCATTAGGACGAGGAATGTTGATGGATGAGGTGCCAATCAAGCAGATTTTTATTGAATTCAAATTTCACCAGCTGCCTTGGGGGAATTTGAAGCCAGGGCTACTGGATTACTTGGACAGTGACAATACCGCTGAGCCATTCCCTGAGCTTAACATCAAAGGGCTCATCCAGGAATTGAACCCGGCACCCCTCACATATTCGCGAAGAACAACCCCCAAAGCGAGAATCTTAGTCCTAGTCCAACGAGCCGGTTAAAACTGTATTAATCTCATTGGATCATCAAATTTACAGTGCATAATGAGGCCATTCAGCCCATCGAGTCTGCACCAGCTCTTGGAAGGAGCACCCTTCACAGCTCCACCCTATCCCCTTCACCCAGTAACCCCACCAAAGCTTTTGTTCACCGAGGGGCAATTTATCGTGGCCAATCCACCTAACCTGCACGTCTTTGGACTTGTGGGAGGAAACCGGAGCACCCGGAGGAAACCCACGCAGACGCGGGGAGAAAGTGCGGACTCCGCACAGACAGTGACCCAAAGCCGGAATTGAACCCGGGACCCTGGAGCTGTGAAGCAGCAGTGCTAACCCCCGTGCCGCCATAACGAGTGATATGCTCTGGCCGTCAAAGCCTTTGGTCAACGGCAGGTTCAGAGGGAACTTTGAAGGTTATCAGAATTATTGGGTTAAATTGCAATCCATCGCCCTCTCCCAGTTATCTGTTTCTCTATCCAGCTTCTCAATTCTTTCCAAACACTTTGTATTATAATGATCAGTTCTAATGATGTGTCTGCCTCCTTTACTTTGCATCTCCTCTGCAATAAATGATGCCTGTGCTTTGATTAAATGCCTTGCAGCCAACAGTCTGAGAATGTAATCAATGCAGGAACTGTTTATTGTCTCATATACTTGGGCAAATGGAAGTTATTGCTTAATTAAACAGCATTCAGGTTTCTTTATGATGTTATGTGACTTTAGAAGGTGTTATGACATCAAGGATGTTATTGAGACATCCTAATGAAAAAAATGACACTATATGGGGGCAAAAAAAATGTAATAAAAACAAATGTAATTACAAATTTTACCAGGCAGCCTAAACCTCAACTGGGGCTATACAAGTGAAGAAAGCAAAGAGCTCAATGGAATTTATAAATGCCCTTATCACATTGCTTAGGGTGTCCCAGGATATAGAGTCATTTGACTATGAAGTGAAGCTATGTAGGCGGAAGGTGGCAGCCATTTTGTGCACAGTAAGGTATCCCAAACAGCACTGGCATGAATAATCACTGGGGCCTGTGTTTAGGTTGTGCTGCCTGAGGAGGAATATTGACCAGGACATCCAAGGAACGTCTTCCTCAAACGTGGGTCGGAGCAGTGGGAGATATTCGCGGAGAGAAGATGGAGAGGATTCAGAAAGAAAATATGCTCCTATCAGGAAAAACAAAAGCGTATGTCAGATGCTAAGAACTCAATACTACGGAAAGCCTTGAGGGACACGAAAGGTGCAAGGGTGAAATTGTACAGCAATTGAGAAAAGCAAAGAGAGAAGATGAAAAAAACATCGGCAATTAAATTCAAGGAAAGCCCAAAGATATTTTATAAATACATAAAGAGCAAAAGGATAACTAAGCAAAGAGTGGGGTGAATGAGAGACCATAAAGGTAACTTGTGACTGGAGGCGGAGGACATGATTCAGAATGCAGATTTTACGTCCATCCTCACAAAAGAGGAGGGAGAAGCAAACATTGTAACTCAAGAGAGAAACTATTTAATATTGGACGGTGGGTTGATTTGTTTCCACTCTGGCTCAAAGGTTTCGGAGATGGCTGACAGGTTCAGTGCGTGACCTGCAGATTCGGTGTCACGTGTGGGGCAGGTGGTGTTGAAGCGTTGGGTAGATGGGTTGGTTGGAGGTTTGTGTGCTCCCTCAATGTCACTTCTGCACATTGCCGACAAAGTCTCTTGATGTGTTCAGTGCCTTCCTGAATGAATGTCTTTCATTTTGGTTGTTCACAAGCCAGTGGCTCCCATGAATAGGTGGCGATGTTTGACCGCTTCAGGGGTGTTTTGAGGACATTGCTAAAATGTTTCCACTGTCCTACTGGGAGTCTCCTAGTTTGATTGTATCCTGCGTAGAGCATCTGCTTCAGGAGACTGGTGTCAGCCATATGAACGATGTGTCCCACCCAGCGGAGTTGGTTTTGAGTGATTAGTGCCTCAATGCTGGCCTTGTTGGTTTGGGAGAGGATGATGCTCTTGTGAAGGCACCAGTCGTGATACTTCTCCAGTGCTTTGAGGAGTCTGCTGTAGGTTATCCAAGTATCTGAAACATGTTGGAGTATGGGAATCACTGCTGGCCAGTAAACAAAGTCTCGGATTTGAAACCCTGGCCCTCAGCAGGTCGAAGTCTCAGCTGGCACTTTAGACGTAATGATGAATTTTGTCTGCTATGTCTGCCTGCGTCATGAGGAGGTCCCCAAAATACAGAAAATGGTCCACGTTGTTCAGGATCTCGCTGTTGATCTTAATTGATCGGGGGAGACGTTGTGCTGTTGAAGCAGGTTGGAAGAGGATCTGAGTGTCCCAATGGTTAGTGAAAGGTCCATTTCCTCATAAACTTCAGAGAAGGAGTCAACAGTGAGTTGGAGCTCAGATTCTGAATGAGTGCTCACACAAGCATCAGCTGTACACTCTCTGACTGACGTTGGAGTGGCGTTGGTTTTGGATTGAAGGCAGCATGGATTGAATAGTTTCCCATCTGTCCTATAAATTACCCACTCACTTGGAAATACAGAACCTGAGTATTGCTGAAAAAAAAAGCTATGCTGTGAAAGCTTTTCAGCATGCAGTCATCAGGACTGGTGCTACAATACCAATTCTCAAAGGAAGCAACAATTTATACTACATGAAAAAAGGGTGCTAATTGGTTGGAAAATTGACTCTGATTGGTCGAAGATTTGCCATGGAGAATGGCATTAGGGAAATGTTATCAAAACTACACAATACCTGGACATGTTCCATTTTTTTTACAAAGGACAGGTCCCTGCATATGAATCCATTTAGCTTCTGTCAAGTGCATTTGCGAGTCCAACTGATAATCTGAAATTCGTTCTTCGTGTAACTTTTGCACAATGTTCAGCATCATTCAAGACTCTTCAGATACTGAAGCAGTCCATGTCCAAATGCAACAAGACCTGGACAATGGTTTGGGCTGACATGTGGCAAGTGACATTTGTGCCACACAAGTGCCAGACAATGACCATCTCCAATGAGAAAGAATCTAACCATTGCCCCTTGACATTCAACATATTTACAAGCGTTGACTACCCCTCTAAAAACATGATGGGGGTTACCATTGACCAGAAGCTGAACTGAACCAACCTTATAAATACTGTGGCTACAAGAGCACGTCAGAGGATAGGAATCCTGCGGTGAGTAACTCACCTCCTGGCCCCCCAAAGCCTTGTCATCATATACCAGGCACACGTCAGGAGTGTGATGGAATACTCTCCACTTTTCTGGATGAGTGTAGCTCCAACAACACTCGAGAAGCTCAACACCATGCAGAACACTGCAGCCCGCTTGATTGACATCCCACCCACAAACATTCACTCCCTCCACCACCGACACACAGTACAAACAGTGTGCACCATCTACAAGATGCATCGCAGCAAATCATCAAGGCTCCTTAGGCAGCCCCTACCAAACCCACAAACTCCACCATCTAGAAGGACAAGGGCAGCAGATAGATGGGAACCCCACCACATGGAAGTTCAACTCCAAGCCACACACCATCCTGAATTGGAAACATATCGCCGTTCTTTCACTGTCACCGGGTCATAATCCTGGGACCCAATTCTTTACAGCACTGAGGGTGTACCTACACCTCATGGACAGCTACAGTTCAAGAGGGCAGCTCACCACCACCTTCTCAAAGGCAACTAGGTATGGGCAACAAATGCTGGACGAGCCAGTGATACCCGCATCTCATTGTTATGACACTCTGTGCCAGTGCACGGTCAATCCCAGCCCCGCGTGCTCCGGAGTCACAACACAAGTCAATTAGCCAATAATTCTTGTGAAAATACACAAACTCTTTGGCCCTTGGGTCAACAGATTTGTAAGTTTATATGATCGGCACAGTGGCTAGCACTGTTGCCTCATGGCTCTAGGGACCTGAGTTCAATTCCGGACTTGGGTCACTGTCTGTGTGGAGTCTGCACGTTCTCCCCGTGTCTGCGTGGGTTTCGTCCGGGTGCTCCGGTTTCCTCCCACAGTCCAAAGATGTACAGGTTAGGTGGATTGGCCATGATAAATTGCCCTTAGTGTCCATTCACAAAGGTTAGGTGGGGCTACTGGGTTAAGGGGATAGGGTGGAGGCGTGGGTTTAAACTTAAGTAGGTTGCTCTTTCCAAGGACTGGTGCAGACCTGATGGGCCGAATGGTCTGCTTCTGCACTGAAGGGATTCTAAACACAATCACTGTTTTTTATAACAAGAACTATAATGATCTGTGCAGTAAATGCAACTGGTTAAGTATTAACTAATTCCTAAATCCCCACTTTAACTTCCCCCACCTCCGACACTCTCACACACACACACACACACACACGACAGACACACACGACAAACACACACACAGACACACACATACACTCACACACACATGACAGACAAACATAGAGGGGTGGAAATGGGTAAAAATAATGAGCAAAAGGAAAATGGATCTTTGTTTCAAATTATGGTTTTTAGCACACCTTCACAGCAAGCTTGGAAGTTAAAGTCTCTGTCTGCAGCCTGTAAAGGTCTTAACTGTAGATTCATTCATCCAGGTCCTCTGTATCTTCAGAAGTATAACAGTCACAGAGTAGCAAGACCTTGGGTGGGATTCCCCGATCCCCCGCCTGGTCGGAGAATCCCCGGGGGGGCGGCGCGAATCCCGCCACACCACTCGGACGCCGGCTGCCGTATTCTCTGGCGTCGGTTTTCGGGCGAGGGTGGGGTTTACGTCGCGCCGGTCTGGGGCCATTGACAGTGGCCTCCCCGGCGATTCTGCGGGCTCCGATGGGCCGAGCGGCCGTCGTTCCCTGGCCAGTCCCGCCGGCATGAAATGGACATGGTCCATCACCGCGGGGCCTGGCTTGTAGGCCGGCTAGGTGAGTCTTCTGGGGGGGCGCGGGGGGATCCGGTCCCGGGGGAGGGGGGGGGAGGGGGGGCCCACAGTGGCTTGGTTCGCGATCGGGGCCCACCGATCTGCAGGCGGGCCTGTGCCTGGGGGGGCACTCTTCCCTTCCGCGCCGGCCTCTGTAGAGTTTCACCAGGGCTGGCGCCGAGAAATACCCCCCTGCACCGGTCTGCGCATGCGCCAACTCGCGCCGGCCCTTCGCTGCACCTTCCGGTCGGCCCGACACCGGAGTGGTTCGCGCCGCTCTTGGCGCCGGCGTCGGGCCATCCGGCCAGTTGTGGGAGAATCCCGCCCCTTGTCATTGTTTGCAGCCTGTACAGGTTTTCCTGTAGGTAGATTCACCCTCGGGTCTGTTAGAAATACAGCACTCACAGGCTCTCTGGAGAGAAGCTTGGAGGAAAGAGAATAGGGTCTTCTCTCTAAGCTACAAGGAATCAAACTGAAACTCCTTGGGATAGGTTCCAATCACCACCCGTTACCAAGCAGAGTACCGCCTTTTAGGCCCAGTCATTGGCCACCAGCCATTCAATCAAACCGAGTCCAACACCATCTCTCTCTCTCTCTTTGGTGCCAACAAGTCTGAAGCCTCCTGTTCAAACCAGCAGGAACTATTATACTCTCCTGTACCTTTTGACTGCTGCTGCTTGCCTTAAATATACATGTCCATTAATCATCCATGGATCAAAAAAATAACGTCAAAATAAAAGAAAGAGGGAAATGAGGGGAACAACAGGAGTGTCCTTATACCATGAATTAATTTACAAAACGCTTGAGATTTTCAGCAAGTGCTGTCCAATCGCGCAATCACATCTAACATTAGACACTGTGTTCTAAGCTTTTTAAGCACAGGTTTTTTGAGTACAGCTGCCTATTGCAGTGGGTGTCATAATATGCACTCATTCACATCATGAGGTAAAGACAGGCAGTGACAGACACCCAGGTTAGCCAATCAACACACAGGACAGAACACAACCAATCACTAGACAGAACACGAGAGGGGGGTTTCCCACTATAAAACACACGAGGCTCAGCACTCCGTCTCTTTCTACAGGTGACAACTGTAGTGACAGTCAGGGTGTATATACTAGTTAGCACCTTCTACACGTGGCTCAGGGCCAGCCTTGTCTAGTTAGTTAGAGTTGGTATACTTAGAGTAGTAGAGAGTCAACCCACAGCCAGCTGTGTGCCTTGTTACAGAAGTTCAATAAATCGTATTGAACCAATGCCTAAGTTTGGTGTCTGCTTCACGGTCTAACTGCATGCAGTTGCAGTCCGTGTTACCCCAGAGTCAATAACACGACAGTGGGGAGGATGGAGAAGAGAGCTGGTGTATTAACACAGCCCCGTTTGACCCCAGTCTGCACTGAAGTAGCGCCCGTGCTGTTCCTGTTGGTGAGGGTCACGGCTTGCATGACATTGGGGAATAGCTGGAGGCTGGTGACAAATTTCTGAGCCACACCAGACTGGTCAGAAAATTCTAAACTCACAGGATCCAAGGGAAAGTGGAAATTGGATCCAAACCTGATTTAACGGCCCGTTTCTGAGGGTGGAAGATTAAATATATGTACATATAATGAATAATCTGGTTGATAATGAGAAAGGAAGCTTTCTGTAGGAAGATATCAATGAGTTCATCGGGTGAGCTGGAAAGCGACAAGTGGGGAGGACAAATAAAGTCGGGAATACACAATCAATGGTAGGATACTGGGAAGTGTTTACAAACAGAGGGATCTTGGACTGTAGATCTGCAGATCCCATGGGCCCCCCAGAATTCCTCTCCTGACCACCAACCAGCAGCCACTTCCTACCCATTTTGGGCCTCGTAACGAAGGGTGAAAATGCCCCGGCCACAAAAAGCTTGGCCGTGAGTTCTTTACACACTCACCCCAACTGCTCGAACCTGCTCCGGGATTGAACCCACCCCCTAAATTCTGCCTGACTCCACAATTTCTCATCAGCTTGCTGCAGCCCCTTCTGCCGCCATGCCTCTTTTTACCTTCTTTGAGAGCGCATAAAAATGTAAAAATTAAGATGCTAGTTACTTTCTGAAATCTTAATTTTAAACAAGTCGACAATTGCATTTATTTTCAGCTTCACAGAAAACATTTATTATATTAAATGTCAGAGTCGTTGACGACGGGGAACTATTAGGATTGACATTTGTGATCAGTTAGAGTTGAGATATACAAACATATTTAAATGTATATATTGGGCGAAATTCTCCCCAAACGGCCCGATGTCCGCCGACTGGCGCCCAAAACGGCGCCAGACGGGCATCGCGTCGCACCAAAGGTGCGGAATGCTCCGCATCTTTGGGGGCCGAGCCCCAACATTGAGGGGCTAGGCCGACGCCGGAGGGATTTCCGCCCCGCCAGCTGGCGGAAACGGCCTTTGTTGCCCCGCCAGCTGGCGCGGAAATGACATATCGGGGCGGCGCATGCGCGGGAGCGTCAGCGGCCGCTGACAGTTTCCCGCGCATGTGCAGTGGAGGGAGTCTCTTCCGCCTCCGGCATGGTGGAGACTGTGGCGGAGGCGGAAGGGAAAGAGTGCCCCCACGGCACAGGCCCGCCCGCGGATCGGTGGTCCCCGATCGTGGGCCAGGCCACCGTGGGGGCACCCCCCGGGGCCAGATGGCCCCCCCCTCAGGACCCCAGAGCCCGCCCGCGCCGCCTTGTCCCGCCGTTCAAAAGGTGGTTTAATCCACACCGGCGGGACAGGCAATTTATCGGCGGGACTTCGGCCCATCCGGGCCGGAGAATCCAGCGGGGGGGCCCGCCAACCGGCGCGGCCCGATTCCCGCCCCCGCCGAATATCCGGTACGGGAGACTTCAGCAACCGGCGTGGGCGGGATTCACGGCAGCCCCCGGCGATTCTCCAACCCGGCGGGGGGTCGGAGAATGACGCCCATTATTCTGTATAGCAAGGCAAGGAGACATTTCTTTACGGAGCTGTTATATACAACCCTAGTTTGATGAAAGAAAGCATTTGAACACTGAGAAATAGAAACATAGAAAAATAGCAGCTGGAGGAGCCCATTCGACCCTGCTCCGCCATTCATGGAACGGAGGCATCCACAGTCGTGAGGTATTAAATAAAAGTTGGAGGGTTGCTTAATCTAAAAGGTAATGAAAGGATCCCCATAAAATGTTATTATTAAAGAAAAATACTGTGGATGCTCCAGATCTGAAATAAAAACAGAAAAGGCTGCAAAAGCTTAGCAGGTCAGGCAGCATCAGGCGAGAGAACAAGATGTTTTGAGTCCGTATGACTCTCCTTTGGAACCCATAAAATCTTGGGCTGGATTCTACGCTGTTTGCCGCCGGTAGCGCATTTCCTGTTCTGGTGGAGAATCGGGCGTTGGCCTCAAATCCAGGTTGACGCCGATGCTCAGGACCCTCGCCATCGCCGCCAGCGAGCTGCACGCCCCACACCAATGGAAAGATGCAAATGGCGGCAGTGTCACTGTAATAATGCCACCTGGACGAGCAATCCAGGGGCCTGGGACACGGCAGCTGGCGGAATTTAAATTCAATAAATAAATACTGGAATTGAAAACTCGCCTGAGTAATGGTGACTGTTAGATTATTATTAATTGTCGTACAAACTCATCTGGTTCACAAATGTCCTTTAAGGAAGGCCAACTACCATCCTTAGCCACATTCAGCCTTCGTGGGACTCCAGATTCAAGCATCTAGTAGACAGTCAGCTTCCCTCTGACATGGCCTAATCCATGCTGTTCAAGGGAAATTAGGGATGGTGAACAAAGGCTGGATCTTCCAGCGATGTTCACACCTCGTGAAATAATTTTTAAAATAGCACTGGCCTTATTTACTTTATAACATTTTCTTCGACGTTGCCTGATTGTTGTCTATAACTAATGAAAGAGTCCCACTAATATTTCACTTTCACAGATTGGGGAGGATCGGGAGTCATGCATTTAATATAGGCCTTAAGTTGTGCTAACTTACATTTCTGTCTTCCCAAAGGACAAGGGCAGCAGGCACCTGGGATCTAGACCACCTGCAAGTTCCCCTCCAGGCCACACACCATCCTGACTTGGAAATATATCGCAGTTCCTTCACTGTCGCTGGGTCAGAACCCTGGCACACTCTCCCTAACAGCACTGTGGGTGTACCTACACCGCGTGGGCTGCTGTGGTTCAAGAAGGCGGCTCACCGTCAACTTCTTAAGGGCAATTAAGGATGGGCAACAAATGCGGGACTAACCCACGTTTGTTAGGGTTAATGAAGTTGATGAAGGTATTTTCTACCCCACCCACCCCCACCCCCACACCACGCGGTGTGTTTTGAAGTGGTGGAGACAGCCTGTCATTGGCCGATGGTGGGATCTCCCCGGACCGCTGCTTTCAACGGGATTTTCCGTTCTTCGTCCCCTCCACCAGCGAGGAACCCATGGTGTATCCCACCCAGAGAAATGGCCGCAAACCTCACTCGATGAGTTGGGAAAGGCTTAATGCTCGGGAGATCAGTTTTTTGCAGGGAGTAGCCAGCCCCTGGGATGCAGTGCCTGGAACGGTGGGTGGTATATCTGCCTTCAAAAGGGAACAGGACAGGTTCCTAACTGAATGTATCCTGTATAAGTTAAGTTGACGCTTGCATCCTTAATGTGATTTACAGGCCTGGTTTTGATTGCGGATCCGAGTGGAATTTTTTCAGCTTTTTTCTCCCTGCTTTTATTTCGGATTTTGAACCTTTGGAATTCTTTACACTTGAAAGCTGTGGGTTCCCAGTAATTGAATATATTTAGTTCTGAGCTTGATATTGTTTGGGCATTAGGTGGACCAAGAGCTATGAGGATAAAGCAGAAAGGAGGAGTTCATGGAATAATAATAATCTTTATTAGTGTCACAAGTAGGCTAACATTAACACTGCAATGAGGTTACTGTGAAAATCCCTTCGTCGCCACATTCCGCCACCTGTTCGGGTACACTGAGGGAGAATTCAGAATGTCCAATTCACCTAACAGCACGTCTTTCGGGACTTGCGGGAGGAAACCGGAGCACCCGGAGGAAACCCACGCAGACACGGGGAGAACCTGCAGACTCCGCACAGACAGTGACCTTGGCGCTGTGAAGCAACAGTGCTAACCTACTGTGCCGCCCGCTAGAACTTCATCCAGGATCTTATTGAATGTTGGCACAGGCGTGATGGACCAAATGGCCTATTCCTGGTCCTAAATTTTCCCCTGTTCTTCTTTGGAAATTAAATGATTGCTGGGAGGATTATGGGGGTGGCTCAAGGTATCAGGCAGGTTGGTATTGTAACCAGTTTTTCAGCAAATGTTGATGAACATTTACCATTGGAAGAGTCTCGAGCTAAATGGTCTAATGTAACACTACTGGTCCCCAGTAACAGGAAATTGCAAGCCATCAATTGAACGGTTAAATAGGACGTGGTGCAAAGATTTTCGACTCTTGCTTTTTTAGGAAAGCAATGACGGTCAGCGTTACTCTTGTGGAGCCGTGAATAGCCCTCATAGAAATTTCTTTCCTGTCCCATTTTGGCACCTGAAAATGCATTTTAACAACTGGATTAGGATCTTGTGGTGAAACAGCACAGAGTGGGAATCAACACAGATATGTAGAAGAGAAGGAGTGAAATTGCTGCTCTTTTTAGTTGCAGTTTAAATAAATCCTCTTTCAATGCAATTAAATATTTGGTGAGGCTGTTGTCATTCATCAAGACTCCCTAACTGTTCAGAGGCCGCTTCAGGCACCAACTGCACTCAACCTGAACCACTGTAACGTACTTGAACAGTACAGGCAGAGCCACAAGAATATGAACCACAGGTAAGGAACTAGACAGACAATGCACGTATCACCGTTCCTCCTTTGGGTTTAAATGATATGTGAAAGCCAATTCCTTTTTGTTATTTTGGAATTTTCTAAGCCTTGGCTGAAGTTGCAGAGCTGTAAAATGTGAACCTAATTGACCCGTGACCATCTCGGACATTAACGAAAGCTGATGCAGCTCTCAAACGATTCAAATAAAGACCTGGGGCTGGATTCTCCCAAAATGGGGCTATGTCCTCAGGCCAACGTACAAAACGCTGGCGTTTCACTCTTGACCTTCCTTGAAAAAGTCCTGAGCGATTCTCCCACCTGCAGGGGGCTGGCAGGGCCCCGGAGTGCTCCTCGCAGCTCTGGCTGCGGATACGGGGCCCCCGCACTTCCGGGTGGGAGTCCGCACATGCGCACCGCGGCGGCCTGCAGCGGCAGCTCCGTGCGCCATGGTGGTCTCGCACCGCGGACCGACATCGGACATGTAGGCCCCCCCTTCGAGATGGCGCGCTCCTGCTCATCCGAGCCACCCGATCGCTGCCCCGGCCGCCCATGAGGCTCCCCCCCAGTGATCGATCCCCCGCCCCCCACCAGGGCGGCCGCGGACTGAGTCCGCAGCCGCCACCGAGATTCCCGACTGGCGATATATGGTTAGAACCACGCCGTCGGGAACTCGGCCAATTTTGCCTGGAGAATCGCTGTGGGGGGGGGGCTCTGTCAATGGACCCCCAGCCGCTCTGTGTAGTCCGCGTGTGAGCAATTCTCCGGGGACCAGAGAATCGCGGGAGCGGCCGCTGGGCACGATTCCCGGGTAAACATCGATTCTCTGCTCCCGCGCCAAAATCGCGGAGAATCCAGCCCCTGGTTTTGGGTTTATGGCAGGTGAAAATAAAGTGCTTCAGTCTGAAAGTACAGCAGGATTTTGGCTTGTTTTAAATTAACATCCAGGTAAAGACAACTGGGCCAGTTTTCCTTTGCTTTGCTCCTCGGATACACCTCATTTCCAGATATACAATAGTGGGGAATAGAAGGGACCCGACCTGCTACATTGGAAACCTGTCTCCTTTTGATTTGAAGCACGTTTCCAGAGCATGGATGAAGAACATTCAGTTCAGTGTTCATAGAATCATAGGAGCCCCACAGTGCAGAAGGAGGCCATTCAGCCCACTGAGACAGCACCGACCCTTTGAATGAGCACCCTACCTAGACCTAATCCCCCGTCCTATTCCTGCAACCCCACCCTCCGGGGCAATTTAACATGGTCAATCCACCAAACCTGCACATCTTTGGACTGTGGCAGGAAACCGGAGCGCCCGGAGGAAACCCACGCACACACGGGGAGAAAGTGCAGATTCCACACAGTCAATCACTCAAGGTCGGAATCGAACCGGTGACCCTGGCACTGTGAGGCAACAGTGCTAATCACTGTGCCACGGTGCCTCACCATTGTGTTGTATGGAAATACCGGAGAAGCCAATTGTTTCTAGGTGTAACTGCAATACCACTGAAGTCACTTGCATGGATTTTAACACAAATCGTCTACACGCTCTCATTTAATACAAGTAAATGCCATCACATGTGGAGCAGCGATTCATGAGATTGGTTCTGGGCACGAGAGGATAGATTGGTAGGCCCTGTTCTCGCAGTGAGTGGTTGGGCTCTGGAATGTACAGCATGAATGTGAGGCAGAGACAGATTCGACTGAGGCTTTCAAAAGGGAATTAGATCTGAAGAGGATAAAATGCAGGGCTATGGGGAATGGGCGGGGGAGTGGGACCAGTTAACTCTTACAAACAACCGGCAGAGGCTGATGGGCCAAATGACCTCTTTTTGTGCTGGAACCATTTAATGATTCTATATTTACATATAGAATTACATATAGAAACGTGCGGAGTCTGCACGTTCTCCCCGTGTCTGCGTGGGCTTCCTCCGGCTGCTCCGGTTCCCTCCCACAAGTCCCGAAAGACGTGCTTGTTAGATGTATTGGACATTCTGAATTCTCCCTTAGTGTAGCCGAACAGGCGCCGGAGTGTGGCGACTAGGGGCTATTCACAGTAACTTCATTGCAGTGTTAACGTAAGCCTACTTGGGACACTAATAAAGATTATTATTGTTATATTATTATTAAAACGGGTGCGGTGGGCTGGAGAAACGCGCCCCATACACTTCAAACCAGTAGCCAAGGTAGCACGCACAACATACAATAACCACTTGTTCAGTCTGCGTTTGTCTCAATATGTGACCAAAAATATACACAAAGAGCTAACGTTTAGGATGGAAACATATCTCTCATTACATTTCTGCAAAAGTTGTGCTGGGGATAAAGAGTTTCTTCTGTCCAAACCACAGTTCGTTTCTTTGAGAGTTTGGGGCATGTGACGTAACATTCTGGGGCCGTTCCCTGGATGCTGTTTGAGATTTGCTGTTAGGGTCAATGGAGCCTTGATCTGGACATCAACACCAACATTAATTTATTTGGTCTCTTTAATGGAGCAAAGCATCCCCAGGTGCTCCACAGGAACATCACAATGTAAGGTTGGACATCCAGCCACATTAGCAGTATGATCAAATAGACAAAAGCTTAGATGAAGAGATTTGTTTTCAGGAGTGTTTTGAAGGAGGAACACAAGAACATAAGCATTAGGATTCATCAGGAGGAGGCCATTTGTCCCCTCGAGCCCTTGGCTGCTCTGCCATTTGATACAAACATGGCCGATCTGATTGTGGCGTCAAATCCACTTTCATGTCCACTCTCCATAACTCTTGACTCCCTTGGTAGTCACAATCTAACTCCGCCTTGAATATATTCAATGACCAGTCGCCACTGCTAGCGGACCTGGAAGAGAAAGAAAATCTCCTCATCTCAGTCTTAATGGGAGATGCCTACTTTCTAAACTGTGTCGTTCTAGACTCTCTTACAAGGGGAAATATCCTTTCAGCATCCATCCTGCCAAGGCCTCTCAGGACCTTCTATGTTTCGGTAAGATTCTTCTAAACTCCAATGGGTATCAACCTACCCTAAGTACCTTTCATCTTAAGTTAAACCCTTCATCCCAGGAATCAGTCGAGTGAACATTCTTTGAACTGCTTCAAATGCAATTATATCTTTCATAAGTAAGGGGGCCAAAACAATGCACGGTGCTCCAGATGCAGTTTGACTCAGGCTCGGTAAGGGAAAGAGGGGAGGCGAGATTCAGAGGGGAAATTCCAGAGCCTAGGTCCCAGGCCGGCGAAGGAACCGCCATCAATGCTGAAGCCATTAAACTCAGGTGAGAATTGGAGATGCACAGAGACCTCGGAGGGTTCCCAGGCTGGGGGAGGTTACAAAGATAGGAAGGGGTGAGTCCACGGGGTGATTTAAGAATTTTAAAATTGTGGCCGTGCGTCAATGGAGATCAGCGAGCACTGGGATGATGGGTGAAATGTCACTTGGTGCAAGCTACGTTAAGGACAGCCGGGCTTTCGATGAGCTCATGATTTTGCAGGAGGTATTCTTATTTTGGGCCGACCCTGGCTCTTTCTATTGAAGAAAACAAATGACATTCAATCCAATAAGGTTTTGGGACCATTTCATGGTTGAGCACAGGCTTCAGTTCAACGTACTTCCAGAGGCACAATAGTGGCATTGCAAATTTTTTGCTGATAAAACCTTGAAATACATCAGGTTCACAATTACTGCTGGGAATGTAGCAGACAAACACTTTCTGCTTTGGTATGACACTCCTCTACATTAACCCCTTTAAAATAAACGTCTTCTGAGTTACGCTGTCAAAAAGGTTTAGTTTCTTGTACCAAGAATAAACATCATTACACAATGCAATCATTACAGCACACACAAAACAGAACTCGCACAGCAGCTGAATTGTGTGTTTTCAGCTGACTGACTGGCTGCGTTTAGCCTGGGGTGCGCCATCTATAATATTCTTATTGATTATTAACGTCACTCCTTGTATTTCCCCTGTAGATGTCGATTGCGCCTCTTGCAGACTCTTCTTTGCATAGTTATGAAGACCGCTCCACCATAATGGCGCAACCAAACTGAAGACAGCTTTGAAAGTTATGGAACATATCGAGTTGAATTTTTACACCACCCCCAGAGTGGGATGGAAGGCAAGGGCGGGGTTTGTGGTGGAGGGGCATGAAATTGGGTGTCATGGCAACGGTGCCGTGCTCATTGTTTTCCTGTCCTCGCGGTTCTTTTACCTATGGGTGACCGGGTTGTCCATATGTAAACTGACACCCTTAAGAAGTCAATTGATGGCCACCTAAGGCCTTCTTCCCTTTGCCACTGGGATTTTTGCCACAGTGGGGGAGACAGAATTTTGCCCGGCCAAACCTGACGGTTTTGTGGCCAGACCAGGATGGGGTGTCTCCAGGAGCTCTCCCCCCAGAGGTGTCCCATCCACCATGTTTCCCCTAGCCTCCTATCCTGTCAATCGTAGACTCTGACTGCCCCGACCCCTGGGGCCTGCCAGCCTGGCTCTGGAGAGAACCCAGGCTTATCCGAAAGGCCTGGCTCCTTCAGCATCCTCTCCTTGGGGCTGCCCGCAGCCCCAGCAGTGACCATCGCTCCTGGGGGCAGTGCGGAGACAAGGATGCTGCCAGTCATTTAATTGGCTGGCAGCCCTCAAAGTGAGACATGTTGACTGATGGGGCGAGGGTCCTGTCTCATGTGAGCTAAGTGATGGACGCTAAGTTACTGCAGACCGAGCCAGCCAATCACAGGTAAGCTTGCCTCCGAACACCTGCATCATAAAATTGAATGGTAGACGTTAAGAATAATTTTAAGTTTTGGGCATTATAAGGGTTAAATGCCCGGGGTTGTAATGTGTTTGACGACAATGGTCATTAAAAAAAAAAAGAATTCTGTTTTGCAGGGCCTGGGCGTTTTTAGCAGCTACAAGGTGAAACTGCCAAAGCAAAGTGTTTTTCAGTCTAAGCTAATGGACTGTGGTTTGACTGGGAAAGTCCCTGGAGAGTTAAAGCATTTTCCAGCCTGCAGAGATAATTTATTTTCAGCTTGGGGAGAGGAGGTCATTGTTGGCTGGAGCTAAGGAAGGCAGAGAGACATTTTGAAAGCATTAGAGAGGCAGTTGGAGGACAAACTTTGGAGAGAGGAGTTGCATTCTGACCTGCCTGATGCCGAGTCCACAATTCTCCCACAGTAAGATAAATTGAGAGAGCTGTATATTTATTTTCTTGTTGTTTCATGGGAAATTGTGTTGTGGTGTTTAAGGTGTAAATTGTAATCTGCTTTTTTTGGGAGTGAAGTTAAACGTTTAATCTAGTAGTTATAATAAAGTTTTGTTTTAAAAATATCAAATCTCTATATCTTCATGCAGTCACTCCTGGAGTGAATCCTTCTTTCTGCAATCTTTCAAATAACCTAAAATACTGGGGTTTTGGTCCAGCATCCTAGCCACTGTTGGGGTCTGGTCTGGGATCAGAACAAAATCTTTTAGTAACATTCCTAATATCCCTGAAGCATTTGTTTTACACTCGAAAGGTCACTAGTCTGTCCTTTCAGGTGAGATGTTAATCCAACATCCTCTCTGTTATTTCAGGTGAATCTAAACGATTGCATGGTGCAATTTCGAGAAAGAACAGAGATTTTATCTCCTAGTATCTTGGTCAATATTTATCCCTCAACCAACGTCAAAATAGGTTATCTGGTCATTATTCTATTCCCATTTGTGGGGGCTTGCTGTGCACAAATTACTATATGTTTCTTACATTACAACCGCGTCTACACTTCAAAAGTGCTTCATTAGTGGTAAGTTTCTTTGGTATAAACCGATGTTGTGAAAGGTGCTTTCTAAATGCAAATCTTATGGTGCGGTAACTGTAGTAGGGCGGCACGGTGGCACAGTGGTTAGCTCTGCTGCCTCACAGCGCCAAGGACCCGGGTTCAATTCTGGCCTCGGGTGACCGAGTTTGCACTTTCTCCCCGTGTCTGCGTGGGTTTCCTCCAAGTGCTCCGGTTTCCTTACACAGTCCATAGTTGTGCAGAGTATGTGGAGTTTCTGGGATAGAGCAGGAGTGTGCGTCTAGGTGGGGTGCTCTTTCAGAGGGTCAGTGCAAACTTGATGGCCTCCATCTGCACTTGTACGGATTCAATGTAGTTATTTTTACCAGTGTCTTGTTTATCTCCAAACCCCTGGCATTTCTCCCAGGGCAGTGGCAGAACAGAGAGCAGATCAGTTGACGTTAATTCGTGCATTCGTACAAAGAACATAATATTTGGGGGCAGAGGGGGTTTGGAGCTTTTGGAGGAGCGAGCAGGTTATTCCTGTCCATCTGCTGGAATGTTGACAAAAGAATCTGCAGAAAACCTTGAGAATGCTGGAATCACTGCTTGCAACGTTTCTCCCTGAAATCTATCACTTTTCGATTAAACCTGCAGCGAACAAGTGGGAGGATTCTGGCGGAAATCCACCACGATTATCTTCAAAGAGTGTTGGGGTTGTGTCTAGTCTCGTGAGAAAGCCTGCACGCAAGGAGAAAACTCCTTTGAAGATAAAGTTTTTTAAAAAGTTGTATTCTTTTAAAATAAAGATGTTGGAACAGTTTACTTCAGTTGTATTGTGAGGCAAGTGATGAGTAGTGTTTGATCAAAACAGTGATTTATTTAACTGAGAAGGACTGTACACACAGAACAGCAGCAACTATTACACAGGTCTCATTCCCACGATTCCCAGGCTAACTCCGACCAAACACCAGCAGTCAGATCCGTGCCGAATCAGCTGATCGGCGCACGTTCCCGCGCTCCAACCCAATGGGCTCAGGGCCTGTCACGTGGCCTGCGAAGTATCACCCCTTAAAGGGGCCACGCTACCACATTCCTTCCCCTTATGTTCCCCTGCTGGTCCCTGAAATACAAAAACCGAAAAACACTTATTTACAGTTATATACAGGCAAAGCGAGTTACAGTGAGGGAACTCAAAGAAAAGTTCATTAGCTAAGTCTGTCAGGTGACTTCCTAGCTCTCGCTGAAGGTCTCAACTTGTCAATTGGCTCGGAGGCGTCCGAGCCGATAGCAAGGGCAGGATAATCGAAGAGTCTGAAGCAGGAGCAGTTCTGACCACCTCTTCAACTCCTTCTGTGACCTCGAATGATGCCCCTTGAGAAGATCTTGATTCCTGGAGTTTGCACAATCTCCCCGTGTCTGCGTGGGTCTCACCCCCACAGCCCAAAGATGTACAGAGTAGGTGGATTGGCCGCGCTAAATTGCCACTTATTGGAATAAGTTTTAAAAAGAGAAGATCTTAGTTCTAACACCATCGTCTCGGCAAGTGGTGTACTGGTTGCTGGGATTGGGTCTCCTCGCCCCTTTGCTGCGAATGACAGATTCTCTTCTTCTCAAATGATCAGCGTGCTCTCTCGCCTCACGTTCTTTTGGGTTTATGACTCAGGATACTGGCCCAGTCCTGGCAACAACTCTTCCAGATAATCATTCTAGTCCTCAACAAAGTTTGGCACGGAAACTAAACCGTCTGTTTGAAACGACCTATCCTTCTTGGCTGTATCCTGGTGACCTTTCTCTGAGGCTTGCTGACCCTCCACCCTCACTGACAAATTTAGAAAGAAATAGGTCCATCTGGGTCCGGAACTGCCTGCCCATTAACAACTTTGCTTGGGCGAGCTACAGGGACGGTATGTGGGATTGAATTGTACCAGAGCAGGAAGTCTGCTAAACAAAGCACGAGTGGCCGATTAACCTGCTTTTTCATTGATGCACTGAGGGTTTAGATGCTTTCTCGGCCAGCATGTTTGACATGGGTGGCCAGGGGGCTGTCCTCATGTGCTGGATCCCATTGGACTTAACAAGGAGTTGAAATTCGACTGTGAAGGCAGTACCATTGTCTGAGACAATTACCTCAGGTGGTCTGTCAATGGCAAAGGTTTGACGCAGCTTGTCCACTGTGGCTGCTGCAGCGGTCGAACGCAAAGGCTGAACATCCAGCCACCTTGAGTGGACATCGACCACAATCAAAAGCAGCATACCCAAAAAGGAACCCACAAAGTTGATGTGGAGCCTTGTCCACAGGTGCCCCAGACACTCCCAAGAGTGCAAACTTGCTGCAGGCAGAGGATTGTGTTAGACTGACACTGCTCACATTAATTGACCATATTTTTGATGATCCCTGGCCACCAACGTAACTCCTGGGCAGTACCCTCGTCTTGGACTGACCAGGGTGACCGCTGCGCAATTATTCAAGAAGGGGTTGCCGCCGCAGGGGTGGCACTGTCACCCTGCCACCCCAGAGGAGAACCCCTGTCTCCACAAGTGATTTCATCCCTAAGTTACATGTGGGGCCTGATCTGATCTGACTTCTCAAAATGCCAACTCGTAAGAACCATCGTTTTGACTCTTTACAACACAGGGAGCGAGATTCTTCCGCAATCGGCGGGGCGGGCTGTACTGGCGCCAAAGAGCGGCGCGAACCACTCCGGCATCGGGCCGCCCGGATGGTGCGGAATCCTCCGCACTTCCGGGGACTAGGCTGGCGCTGGAGAGATTGGCGCCGCGCCAACCGGTGGCGAGGGGCCTCCGCCGGCCGGTGCGAGTTGGCGCATGCGCAGGAGCACCAGCGTGTTCTGGCACATGCGCAGAACCGCTGGCATGATCCCTGCGCATACGCAGGGGGCTTCTTCTCCGCGCCGGCCGTCGCGGAGCCATACAGAGGCCGGCGCGGAGGGAAAGAGTGCCCGCACGGCACGGGCCCGCCCGCAGATCGGTGGGCCCCGATCATGGGCCAGGCCACCATGGGGGCACCCCCCCCCCCCCCCCCCCCGGGGCCGGATCCCCCTGCGCCTCCCGAGGACTCTGCAAATGTCTTCCAGATGTTCCAACTCCACCTCCACGTTTTGGTGAGGAGCATAAGGCACCGGTCTGGTGCTAAAAACCTTTGGTGTCGCTTCTGGCTCTGCATAGATCTTTGCTTTTAATCCTTTGATGCATCCTAACTCTCTCTGGAAGACCTTATGGTATTTTTGTAGAAGTTCCTGGAAAACCCCGTTGGTGATGCTGAATATTTCTAACCAATTCAATTTGCTTTTCTTCAGCCAATCCCGCCCTACAAGGCTTGGCTTTTTTCCCTTCACAATGACTAAAGGCAGCTTGTCTGACTGATGTTGATGCAGTGCTGGTATGGATGCTGTCCTCAATATCTTCAGTGTCTCTCCGGTATATGTGGCTAAGGTGGTTGATGTACTGCTGAGATTCACAGGCTGCAGCCTTCCCTGCAGATAGCAAAACATTTGCTCACCCACTACTGTGACAGCTGCCTCTGCATCAACGTCCATTTTAGGTGGACGGCCATTGACGCCAAGGGCAATCACAATGGGTGTGTTTTGCTTAATCTCAACACGTTGCGCTTATATATTTCTGATTTTTCTTCAGGGTTTTCCTCAAGCTTGTTCACTGAAGTCACTGTCATCTTTTGGGGGGAACTTGTAGTGGACTGTCTGACTAGCAGACTGTCTGTCTCTGTATCTAGTTTGCATTTGGCCGTTCTTATTACATCTGAAACAGATGAATTCCTTATACTTGCATCTGTCTTTGGACAATGGTAAAATGCCTGTAACCCTTGTGACAACCGATCACCTTTCTTCTCTGATTCCCTCACTCCCTCGATTCAGGAATCTCGAGCAGCCGTCGCTTCCCACCATAATTGATTTGCCTCGCTCTGCACATTTTATAATTCAAAACACTCTTTTCAGCGCTATCAGTTGCTCGAGACAACTCAACCGCTTTGTCCAAGGATATCTTGATTTCTGCCAGCAACTTCTTCAGAATGTTTAAGTTGTTGATGCCACAGACCAATCGGTCACACAGCATGTCGCTGAGAGAAGGACCAAGTTCACAATGTTTCACAATGTTCCGACATTTGTCCAAGTCTGGCTACAAAAGCAGATGCTGTTTCTCCAGAACCTCTGATGGCTGTGTGGGATTTACAGCACTGCATCATAATGGAGGGTCGGGGATTGCAATGGTCCCTTACCAGTTGCACCAATGGATCAAAGGATTTGGATCAAACTGATCAATTTTCCCGAAAAGTGGCTATTCAACTGCTGATGATCTTTTACCTTTTCAGGACTGTGATTGGATGTACCTACTGGAAGAAGTGCAACAGAGGAGGACAACATATTAATATCACAGGAGATTCCTACTGTATAGATCACCCCAAGTGAAATGCTCATTTTAAGTATTGAGTTTTTAATGCAAAATGCCTTCCCCTGTCATTGGGAAAATAGCGGTGGAAGCAGAGTGAGGTCCCCGAGAGGCCACTCATTGGTTATGTAAGCACCTCAATGGGCCTCAGGTCAGGTGAACTGCCTGACGCCTTACCCGCCCACTGTACTTGGGGATAAAGCTCAGGGCGGGAAGTCCAAGCGTTTTACTTTACAAGCAACCCCCTCCCCCCTCCCACACACGTTCAAATATTATACGCCAGCGGAATGAGATGGAGTTCATAAAATCTAGCTCCTCAAGTCTACAGTATCCACAACACAAGTACTGTGACTGAAAATGGGACAACGTTAGCAATGGACTATGGAAAGAACTGGCCCCATCACTTGTATCGTGATTGTCAAATTTTCCATGTTTATAATACCCTTCAACCAGAATGCGGGAGTAAAGGTCCTGGCAGCTCAACATTCCGGCTCCAGGTGACGCTCAATCATTTCATCCTGCCTTCACATTTCCGGTTACCTTTCCCGATTTAGCCGAATGGATTTCTCCTCTTTGGTCCGTAACGTTTTGCAGCTTACAGCAGGCAATTCTGATTCTTGTCACCTCAGAACGTTTTGCACGGCACCGCAGCTCCACCTGGCCTGGTGTGTCCAGACATCCGAGCCTCTGCCTCAGCGGCTCGATTGTATGTTCCGTCTGACTTCGAGTGGTGCTGTGAGCCTCATTGTATCTGCTTTCAGCTCCTTTTCAGCAGATTTTCAATAGCGTCGCTAGCTAAGACTCCACTGAGAGGCTTCAATCGCCCACCAGCCAGCCACTCTGTCTGCCTGCCCTTTCAAATAATGGTGGCACAGTGGATCATTTCAAGATGCAGACATTCTGGCTGTTGTCATGGTATCGGGCACTAACTTGAATTATTCTGTTCTTTGGCCCAACACCATCTGCATATGTATGCCTACGAGCCTTTCCATTGACATATCTTGTGGGTTTGTTACCAAGGGCTCCGGTGATTACACGGGGGCATTTCGGAGAAACCTGCCCCCTTTCCATAAGTACTTTGCTCCCTCATGCTGTTGCCTCTTTTCAAGACCTGGCAATTGCCTGATTTCTGCTTCGAGACATCAGTGGCATAACAATTTAAAGCTGGGGCCACCTTCGATGCTGTGAGTGGGGTCATTGGGTCACGCCTGGAGGTTGGACACAAGCAGACGGCACAGTTCCAAAACAGTCTCCTGTGTCGACATTAAGTGTAGGCCCCCTCAGACATTCCCCAAATTCCTCAGATACAATCTCTGTTTGTACTCCAAGTCCAACACAGCCATTCAAAGGCTCATTGGAATTCCTGCGAATGGAGCAGCTGCTATTTACGAACGCCTATCACAACCACTGGACATCTCAAAGCACTTTACACACGATGAAGTCATTTTGAGGTGGAATCGCCGTTATATAGTGTCGGAAACACAGCAGCCAATTTACACACAGCAAGCTCCCACAAATAGAAATGTGTTAACGACAAGATAATCTCTTTGTTTTTTTGCAGTGTTGATTAAGGGATATACATTGGCCCATGGCTCTATCTGGTCCATCAAGGCGGGAGGCGCTTGGGGGCTCAACAACTTGACCGCGAGGCAGAACGGCAGCAGAGGAAGAAGAGGAAAGCCGATACACAGTTGCGAATTCCACTCCCCCCACCCCCCACCCACCCCGGCCCACCTCCGAGCAAAACATTCCACCACTGATGAAGAACTTGTGGCTCCAGGATTGGGCTCCTCAGTCACCTGAAGACTCACCAAGCCTGGCGGACGTCATCGTCGATTTTGAGGGACCGCCGTTGACGAAATATTGGCCAGGAGTCCTTTGCTGCTTTTCGAAATAGTGTCATGGGATCGTCCACGCCCACGTCAGGGGGCAGACAAGACACTGTCTGAATCTCATCGGAAAGATCACAACTCCCTCAGCACCGCACTGGAGTGTCAGCCTTGAAGTCACGCTTGAACCCAGAATATTTGGGCCGAGACGCACAAGTGCTAACAACAGAACCATGGCTGACGTGTTGAAGAAAAAAAGACATCAAAAGATACCCGCAAAACAAGCCTTGAATTGGAAAAACACTGCAGTGAAGAAAAGAGAAATCAATGTCCCAGACAAATGCGGAAACAGGTATTCAAAATGTCAAAAATATGAGTCTTCGCGATGCTTTGAGTGGTGTCGTGCTACTCAACAACTCAGCAATCAAGCTTCTTAATGCCAGAGCAATAATCCCAACAGCTAATACTGTGCGCATTGAAATATATAGAATCTACCACTCAGGTCAGTCAGTACTTATATTCTGCCTGAGCTTCCTCAAAAACTAAGACTGGGATTTTTCATCCCCACTCTGGTGTAATCTGACGTGGAGGTTCGACGGCCCAGCCGAAAGGTCAGCGATCTTTGGCGGGATTGGATGGTCACGATGGTGCGTGGGGCTGGAAGATCCTTCGCCAAGTTACTTCTTGCCTGACCATCACATCCACTACCTCTCCCTCTCATGTGTGCATCAAGACTGCCCTTAAATGCATCCAAGTTCTCTGTTACAACTCCTTCACATGGAGCTAAAGTGAATCTGAGAGAGAGAAAAAGGTATTCAGAAGGAGGATGAGCGATGGTCGGCAGCATTTTCAGGCAAGTATTTTCTTTTATACATATCTATTTTGTGGTGACCGCCAGTTGTTTCTTTTGGTCTGGCCCATGTATTCAGAAACAACTTCTATCCAATTTGTGTACAAACAGATTATCCAATTCCGAGGCTAGGTGCGGAGAATCCGTAATGGTTTACGTGGAAAAAATCGGCGGCCCCCCCTCACCGATGCTGCGACCGGTGAGGGGCTGGCAGCTGCGCCATGTAAAACCCCCCGGCCTCCACGAAATACACGGCCGGAGAATTGCCGGGTCCGTGGCCACGCGCGTGCATGGTGACGACCTGCGGCGGTTGCGCCGTGCAACATGGCGCCGGCCGTGTGCGGACCTGACCTGCGAGATGGACACCCCCTGACCACTTCCCACCAGTCCCCCCAGCCCTCGCGGAAGGCCCTCCCCACCCCACCCCCCTGGCCAGCAGCACGACTCCCGCCCGGCGATGGACACAGTCCGCAGCCACCACGCCGGGTTCCCGCACGGCTGGCACCCCATGCGTCCCGCGCCATCGTGAACTCGGCCCATCGGGGGAGGGCCCTCAGGTGACGTCCTGAGGCCGTCCCAATAGCGTGCTGATCCAATAAATGTTGGTTGCATGTCCAACTGGGGTGTTGGAGCATGTCGTTGTGAGATGGAATTCTTTGTGCCTGCTTTCCACACAAACCGTGAACCATTTTGCGGCAAAATAATTCTTTAGTATTACTGCCTTGTTGCCTTCGTCCAATTGACCGTGAAATTAATTAACATATAAATGTTTACAGTTAGGCATAATGAACTGCCCAGACACTCTAAACCGTACAAATGTTATCCTGTGGAATTCAGCTGAGATCACTGCCCCAAGTTTACCCTCAAATGAATATCTTTAACTGCGACTCTCACAGACCATCTACTCATCTGAAAAGGCTTTGCTCCAGGCTCATGCGCAATCAACGGTGAGGAAAAATTGACAATTGATTGATCAGCTCTGATAGTCTCCAGCCTGCTCTGTAACCTATCTGACTGATCGTCAATGGGAAAATGGCTTTGATACGCCATGTGGGACCAATCTGAAATACGGGTTAGTATGCTAACCTTTAGTATGCTAACCTTTCTGACAGTCACTTATCTATGACATTTCCGAACGAGGTGTTGAACGATTGGGGAAAATTCCGGATTAATTGGTGAATATCTGAATTTTTCTCAGTTTGATCTATCACTTAATCCTGCACAATATCTGGATGCAACACTTCTGTTTCTGATCAAGACAAGAAGTGCTTGCTGGAGTAGAGGTTTGTATGCTTACATTGGGATTGGATCAAATTTTCTGATCTATTTTACCAAATGTTGAAAGTTTTGCACATCTGTGGTTACCGAACCTCGTGATAATGTATTCGAACTAAAATATATTACCGAGCAAGATACATCACACAACAGAACAGGCAGTAAATGGGACTGAGAGTGTAGGACTGAGTGCTTTCTTCCTTATTAGTACTTACTCCCTTGCCCCTGCTCGCCACATTATTATTCTTGGCCCTGGAAGGATTTAATTGATGAATGTTGTGCTTGGTAGGCTTGCATTTGATTCATTCAGTGGAATGATGACATTGCAGAGGCGAGCTGGCATAGAGTAGGAGGTCTGATAAAAAAAAACCAACTGAATTAGAATACCTTCCCTGCCAAGAGAAGCCACTTTATATTTACTGTCTACCTCGATTAAACTTATTGCTGGCAGCTGAGAATAAAATGTTGCTGTTAACTCTTTGAAAATGAGAGCGCTACATCATTCAGGGAGCTGAACAAAGCCGAGAGTCGTCGGGCCCTTCGTCAGCCCTCGGTAACATCATCTGCAAATGTAGCGGTGTCGTTTTTCGAAATGATTAGCTGATTTTGAGACCCGAGTGGTGTCACACTCAGAAACTAAGGGGAAAGCATTTCAACAATTTCACAGTCCAGCAATGCCTCTTTGTTTCATCCATGTTCTCAGTTTGACATTGGAACCCGGATTACACACAGTCATCATCATCTGCAAAGCTCCTGTTCATTGAGTGATCTGTCAAATGGCAGCAGGTTAGAAATAATAACAGCGCGAGTACCTTTCATTATTATCCAAGGTGTGTAATAGGAAATACTGACTTATATTTCACTCCACGTCCTTGATATGTGAAGCTTTTATAGGAAGCAAGTTAATGACACAAGTGAAACCTGGCTGTGCAATCATACATGGCAGTAGACTATGGATTTTTTTCACTGGGGCACATTTGGGGAAAGAAGCTTGCCTTGACTAAGGCTAACAGGAATGCGGAAATTGTCAAAATAAATTTATCTAAAAAAATTCTTTGGCATAAAAGTGCCTTTGATGCCACATCCTCTGAAAAGCTGAGGCCGGAATGGCAATGTATCCCACAGATGTCGTTCCACATAGATTTAGAAGTTAGATCAAATTTTCATCTTGTCGTTTACAAAGCAATCCGGCAGCCCACAGCGAAAAATAATAGAAAGGAAGCGGGGATGGGTGGAAAAATTATCCATCACCACTTGGACATGGGTTTCAAATGCAGTTTAGATTGGTTGGATAAATATCACCCCTCTCCCTCGCTGCTTTAGGAAATCTCGAGTGACATTAATTTGGGTAGTTTTGAGTGAACTGTTGGGGAAATACGGGCCAAAGGTGTTTTCATAAGTTTGTGCTCGATTTCCAGCATCATAAAGACCAGGCAAGTGAGGTTGGTCATTCCGCGGGAGTTGGGAGTTGGTCGTTCAGTTACAACCAGCTCGCTCCACCATTCAATAAGTTCATGGTCGACCAGCGACCTAACTCCAGATGCCAGCCTCTGCTTCATATCCTATAAGACCTTTGTCGAACAAAAATCTATTGATCTCAGTCTGAAAATTAACAATTGAGCTAAGATCAATTAGTGTTTGCGGGAGAAAGCTCCGAACCCCTTCCACCAGTTGTGTGCAGGAATATTTCTTATTATCATTTCTCAAAGCTCTGGCTCGAATTTTTTGATTATGTCCCTAGTCCTAAATTCCCCAGCCAGCGGGAATGGTTTTCTACCTGTCCTGACTTCACATCTTAAAAACCTCGAACAAACCACCCCTTACCCATCAAATTTGAGCGAATATAACCCCAGTTTGTTTAACCTCCCCATACCACTTAACCTTGGGAGTCCAAGTATTATTATCGTACGCCTGCACTGATAATGATACATCTTTCTTAAGGTGAGATGCCTGTGATACTTCAGGTGTGGCCTAACCATAGATTTGTATCGTTGAAGCATTTTTTTTTTTTTGAAAGTACTCCATTTTTTTTTCCCAGTTGAGGGGCAATTTAGCGTGGCCAACCTATCTAAGCTGCACATCTTTGGGTTGTGGGGGTGAGACCCATATAGATACGGGCAGGATGTGCAAACTCCACACGGACAGTGACTCGGGGCCAGGGTCAAACCTGGATCCTCGGGGCAGTGAGGCAGCAGTGCTAACCACTGTGCCACCGTGCCGGCCTGGTGTATGGTTGAAACAAGACTTCTACTCCCTTGTATTCTACTACTCTAGATATATGTGATAGCAGGCATGGTGCCCTGGGACAGTTGTTGGCCCAATTTGAATACAGAAGATGAAAGCACCCTGGTGGACCACATTCACCTCCAGTGTTCAGGCAGTAAACAGCCTGGTGGATCATTCATCCATTGAAGAACTTGACTGATTTTGATCTTGCTCCTGCAGGTTACCAGCTAAGCGGTAAAGGTGAAGGTGGCTCCCATTGTTGGCATAACGGTAACAAAATAAATTGTACCACGTCAAATCTTGTTACAGGTGGTCACATAAGTGGAAAAGTGTCCCCATTTTCAACATGTTAATGAAAACAAATTTTCCATAAAAGTGTCTGTGATGATATGCATAAGGTAAGTTTGTACATAATATTGTGCACGACCTCTGACCACTAGGTGACAGTGTAAACCCATCACTGTGGGTGGCTGGGAGTTGGGAGTAGGTCGTGCTGGAGGATAGACATATTTGGCAGCAGTTCCATAATAGTTAATTAGTGTTAGTACTTTATTATTTTAGTTTCTCTAAGTTATCTTACCATGCAGTTGTTTTACAATAAATCATTTAAACTAGATGTTCTGTTGTTCATCATTCACTTTGGCCAGCCTACAGAACATGACATGGTACCAGGTTTGATGATTTAACAAGAACCAGAAGATTCTGTGCGAACAAATACGAACCACTAAAGATAACTTTGGAGGTGAAGGAAGGAAACGCAGCTGTGCAACTAACCTTGTTAGCTATTGGCATCTGGTGCTCAACCCGCGTTAAAACTTTGAAGCCTGGGATGGAAGGCATCAAGGCATCTCAACAGCTTCAGATTACCGGTAATGTGTTTGGAGGGTGTTTAAGTAGCAGTTTAAACTCTATGTTAGAGCCCTTGGTCTGCAGGCACAGCCCGATGAGAGGCGTATCGCGTTGCTTCTCACTGTCGCAGGTCCCCAAGCCATTGAAAATGTCAACATTTTTGTCTTTGAAAACGAGGCTAACAGCAAAAACTTCGAAGAAGTGCTTAAACAATTCGATCGGCACTGCTCCCCTAAGAAATGAAACAATTGAGCGCTATATATTCCATATGCGCACCCAGAACGCGGAGAGGCATTCGATAGCGTCCACACTGACTTGCGATTGAAGGCGCAGTTATGCAACTCCAGCACACTCCAGTCGTCAATGATACGTGATCAAATAGTTTTGTGAATTTCCAATGATAAAGTGCGCGAGTTCCTTCGCGCATAAGGCAAGTTTGTCCATAATGTTATGCATGACCTCCGACCACTAGGTGAAAGTGCAAACTCATCACGTGACCCAGTAGTCTGGGAGTTGGGAGTAGGTCGTGCTGGAGGATAGACGTATTTTGCAGCAGTTGCACAATAGTTCATTAGTGTTCGTAGTTTATCATTTTATTCATCCTAGTTATCTTACCACATAGTTGTTTTACAATAAATCATTTAAGCTAAATGTTCTGCAGTTCATCATTCACTTCGGCCAGTCTACAGAACATGGCAGTGTCCATTCACACATTTAAAGTGTCGCGTCAGCGTGTGGGCAATAGCTTATTCAACAAACAGAGGGTCTTGCTCACAACCTGTGTTAAGAAAGCAACTCTATTCTTGCCACCATAACATGAGCACAAAGGGGAAATTCTGGCCTAACTGTTGGGAAGAAATGTCTTCTTTTCACAGGATGGCAATGAAGAATGGACTTTCTTTCCCTGGCTTAATCCTCGCGGAAATTAAAGTTGAAAAATAGCTCATGCAAACCAAAGCCTGTGTTCATAAACCAATACTCAAAGTATTCTTTACTGATGACATATCACATTATGTACTGTATTTATGAACTCATTCATCTTAGCTGCTGTCAGATTAACAGGCTGTCAACTGTATTTGGGTCTCCTTTAGGATTTAATCTCCGTGAGTGTGTAAATATTATATTGTTTTTTTGTACCTACCACCTCACCAATGCAGAATAGGAATTTATGGATGCTATTATTCAGTTTTGATCAATTATAATATTATTTTCTGCAGAGCCGGCCAAGAACGATGACAAGTCAGATTACAGCACAAGTTGTTTGTTAAGTTTGTCCGCCGTCCTTTACTTAAGGTGAGTCTCAGACACGTAATTAAACCAGAATAAATTCTATCATAAAATATGCATAGGGTCATCTCGTTGAATTATCGGAGCACATTTCAAATAATTTCATAAGAGGAAGCCATTAAGTGAGTACTAAGAGAGTTGGTAATAAGGCTGCCTCTATGGAATTTTGTTATGTTTGTTGTTAATCCTACCCCTTGCTGGAGCAACATAAAAAGCGACTGCAATGTTTAATTAACATCTGTATTCCGTGACACAAAGCTGGAGAGCAAAGAAAAGACACCATGGAGTGAGAGTCCAGGAAGAGACAAGCCTTTACCTCTGTAATTACTGCAAGTCACAGCGGCCTACCCTCTCATCTCATTACAATCACAGTGGGCTGTGGCACTCGAAGCCACAAACCGGATGCCTGCTCACAGTTGCCACACTGGACTGGGCTGTTTGTCAAACTCTTCGTAGCGCAGCCTACTTGCTATAAGCTCTGTGAGGAAAAACACAAGTCCTGCTCTGACACCTTAGACCGCCGAGGCCGTCGACACTTTCACGTTAGGCGGACCACCGCAGGTGCGCCGTTCCTCCTGCCACAAGACCACATGGGGATCACAGGCCGACAAGAATGTGCATCGGCAGGTTTGCTAACGGACTCCGGTTCCGGCAGACTAAATGTGGGGCATTGGTCTTCCGTATGTCCAGTCCGGCTCGCAATGTTACACGGTGCAGTCTTAACACACCGGCAGAGACAGGCACGCAATGTTAGACGTGTTTGCAGGAGAGCAGTTTGGAGGTCACTCAGCTGAAACTGCAATTAGAAAGCTCACTGAAGGCATAATCATCTATTGTGGGCCTCCCTTTAAACTATTCAGCCCAACGCCGGGAACTAATTATTTGTTTTCCAGGGTGGATGGTTGATTTTCCGTTATTCAACCATTTTTTTAAATAAAGGCAATTTAACTAATTAGCAGCCTGAAATCTCACCAGTTTAACCTGGGCTAACTTCCTGGTATTTCCCAGAATTGGCTCTATAATTAGGCATTTAGGCAAAGCTCCCAGCCTATATTTGGGCCAACTGCTGGGAGCTTGACAAAAGACTAGTAGCGATAGATTGTGCGAAGGAGATTTTCAGGGTAAGTTGAAAGGATGCAGCTACTGAAAGTGGCTGCAGATGTCAGAACCTTGATTACAGGGGCTGCAAATATTTCACAATCTGTTCTCCAAATTTTTCTAAAATTTTTCCAATGAAGGGGCAATTTAGCGTGGCCAATTAATCTACCCTGAACATCTTTTGGGTGGTGGGGGCAAAACCCACGCAGGCACGGGGGGAATGTACAAACTCCACACGGACAGTGACCCGGGGCCGGGATCGAACCCAGGTCCTCAGCGCCATGAGGCAGCAGTGCTAACCACTGCACTACCCCGCCGCCCTCTATTGTCCAACCTTACTGAATGTGGTTTGCGGCAGGAAATATAAATGTTTACATGGATGTCGGGACAGAGACTTGATGGCATAACACACGAGCCCTATGCCCGATGGCTGGGACAGCAGGGGTGCTGCTCCGAAGGTGGGCATGAGATGCCACAATAGCACTTATTGAAGATCTTAGCGATGCCTCACTGGACAAAAGGAGTATTGCAAACATGTCTCCAGGTTGAAAGGAGCTTTCTAAAGGACTGCCGTTGCCTATTTTTACAGCTGAACCAGAATCCAAGATTAGCTGATATTAACAATAGTTGTCTGATATTTGTTTTTGCATTTACTTAATGTTTTTGTTCATAATAAAATATAAATTTTGAGCAAATCTGGTCACACTGGGAAGAGAAGCATTTTTTCCCCCATTGAGTGGCCAGGTGGTATATCACACACACTACTGGCTCCTCAAATGGTGCTGTGTATCATTATGCAGACAGGAGTTTGCCTGTTGCCAAAGTGTTTCAACAATTGCATTGCAAGTGAAAGCCTACTGGAGGAAAAAATATATCTTGGCTGAAGCACTGGATCACACTTACTGTACCCGACAGCAGGGCCCACAGTAAATTTAGTCTGCCAGCCTCATTGGCTGAGCTCTGGCGAGCTGTGGGCGACGCTCCCAGCTCCAGAAGCAGCCAGCTGGTGGTGTTAACTTACTGAGAGCTGTTGGCTGGGTCACTGTCCGCGAGTGGATTTGGGAGTGGAGAAGTTGGGGAGTGGTTGGGGGTGGGGGGGGGGGGGAATGATTTGAAGTAATGGGATGTGGTGATATACATCACTGTAAATACACAAGGGGTTAATGTAAATACACTACGACTAAGTAAACACTAAAGGGAGCACCAGAGACGTCATGATGCACAGACATTCAACCAGTAGGTTAGTAAGATAGGACACGACCAATGGGCAGTCAAGACACCCAGAGGTGACACTACCACAAGGGGGCATTACACAACCCATATATAAGGACAGGGCACACATGCTCTGTCTCTTTCCACAGGCGACACTTAGAGAATAGGACAGGGGCAGATCAGAAGCATCACACCCACCCCGTGGCTTAGAGCAGACTGGTTAGTTAGACTGAGTTACTATAGCAAGATTAGCAGGAGAGTTGAACTCATAGAGAACTGTGCAAATGGTTCAATAAATCACATTGAACTTACTTCAAAAAATCACATTGAACTTACTTCAAAGTCTGGAGTATCTTTTGGTCAAAGCTGCATCAAGTTGCAGCCAGTGTTATCCCCGAGTACATAACACAACATGGGGGAAGGGGTGGATAAATGGTAGCTGACCAACCAGTAGTGTTAACGGGGAGCTGGAGGATGCATTCCTGCATTGTCCTGTTCTACATTTAGGGAGGTGAAAATGTAAATCCCTAACTATTTTTGATCACGGTCTCTTTAAGAATGCATGTAGACCAGATGGTGGCAGCAGTGTCTGCATTCAAGAAAACCAATTCCTGGACATGGTCCTAAACGATATGTGTTTGACCCCCGCATTAGCATATACAAGGAGCTCCTGGGACATCTGAACAATACCTGAGCCACTATGGTGTTGGACACCTTTCTGACACCATTGGGGTGTGAGACGTTTACTTCCTAGGTTGAACACCTTGCATCCACTGTCTATAGAAGCAGGCGTATCGAGGTCCAATTTTACTCCTTTAAATTCACGATAAACCATGGCTCCTTTATTTAAAATTTAAATCCCAATTTTTTTTCAAATTCATTTCATAGAATCACTCCAGTGCAGAAGGAGGCCATTTGGCCCATGGAGTCTGCACTGAGCCTTGAAAAGACCATCCTACCTAGGCCCAATCCCAGTCCCTATTCCTGCAACCCCCACCCTAAGGGACTACCTTAGCATGGCCAAACTGCACACCCCTGGATGCTAAGGGGGCATTTTTTTTAATATTGCAAATCCACCTAACCTGGACATCTTTGGACTGTGGGAGGAAACCGGAGCACCCGGAGGAAACCCACACAGACACGGGGAGAATGTGTAGACTCCACACAGGCAGTCACCCAAGGCCAGAATTGAACGCAGGTCCCTGGCGCTGTGAGACAGCAGTGCTAAGCACTGTGCTACCGTGCCACCCCTTTACGGAATGTAGGCACCGCTGGCTAGGCCAGCGTTTATTGCCCATCTTTAATTGCCCTTGAGAAGGTGGTGGGGAGCAGTCTTCTTGAAGCTGCAGGTACACCCACTGTGCTGTTTGGCAGGGAATTCTGGGATTTTGACCCAGTGACAGTGAAGGAACGGCGATATATTTCCAAGTCAGGATGATGATGGCTTGAAGGGGAACTTGCAGGTGGTGGTGTTCCCCATGTGTCTGTTGTCCTTTGTCCTTCCACATGATAGCGGTCGTGGGTTTGGAAGATGCTGCTCAAGGAGCCCTGGTAAGTTCCTGCAGTGCATCTTGTAGATGGGACATAGGGCTGCCACTGTGCATTGGTGGTGGAGGCAGTGAATGTTTGTGGATGATGGGCCAGTCAAGCGGGGCTGCTGTGTCCTGGATGGTGTTAATTTTCCTGAGTGTTGGAGCTGCACTCATCCAGGCAAGTGGAGAGTATTCCATCACTCTCCTGACTTGTACCTTGTAGACAGGCTTTGGGGAGTCGGGAGGTGAGTTACTCACTGCAGGATTCCCAGCCTCTGACCTACTCTTGTAGCCGCAGTATTTGTCTGGCTAGTCCAGGTGAGTTTCTGATCAGTGGTCTCCTCCAGGAGGTTGACAATGTTTGTTGAAGTGAATCTGTGCTCTTCCCATCAAATGAATTACTCCACTGGATCAAGAAAATAGTAATTCTTCAAAAATAATTTTCAGCCCCCCAAATTAGTTACAAATCCGGAAACTTAAAATGAGTGATTATTACAACATAAACTAAGAAGCACAAGCAGAGAAAACATTGGAAAGTCTAGCCCCTGGAAAAAGCATTTTCTTGAATGTATAATGCTCAGAACAATCAACAAGGCAGAAGACAATGTTCCTTGGTGCAAAGGTTTGAGATTAATTTTAACCATTATGAATGTAAGCCATGAAGTTAGCGCTACAAACAGAATAATCCACACCAGAACTAAGGCAGCGTCATCGTGGCAGTGATGATTCACTGCAATTATTCACAAGGGCCGATACTGACGTGGGTTTTATAAGTCCCATATTGTGGATCGTTGCTGGAGACAGTAGTATGATGGTTATATTAACAATATTAAATTCTGGACCAATAATCCAGAGAAACTGAGTTTAAATGCCACCATGTCAGTTTGAGAAACCTGGAAACAAAACAATTGTTGTTACCAAGAGTGGGCATGGAAATCCATCAAGTGGCTTAAGCTTCTGATTGATTCATGAAGGTCCTATAGGGAAGGAGGCCTGCCTCCCTGACTGTGCTTGGGCCTATTTGTCTCACACCAATGCTGTTGACTCCTAAATGCCAAATAAAGTGGCTCAGGAATCTTCTCAGTTGTATCAAACTCTTACCTCATGGATTTAAGATCAAGGTATGTCATCATCTCAGTTTAGTTTGGGATTAAAGATGAAGGTTAAGAGCCAGAGTTGCACTAATGAGTTGGTAACTTGAGTCGGGAAGTTTCCTGATCCGCAGACCCACCTCGGTTTGAAGGACCATATTGGATCTAATTTTCACTCTCGGAAGGAGGGGGCAGGATTGAGTCAGTCCCGTTCCAGAAGCAGAGTTGAGGTGGCCATGGGGGTGGGCGAGTATTGAGGTGGGTTGGTTAGATGGCTGGTCTTGATTTTCTGTAACCTCATCCCAGTTGTTTTCAAAGAAATAAGACCCTCTCAAACCCTCACTCATCCCTCAACACCCCTCACCTTTCCATATCACCCGGTCAATTTATGCCCCAATCTACCTATCATACTCTGTCACCTCTCTGCCAACACAATGTCCTCCACCACACTTGTCCCATGCCGTCTCATACCTTCATGCCACCTCCATAGCCACTCACGTAATATGCAGCATGGGCAGACCTCCGGAGTCATGTAGGGATGAAAAGATAATAAGCTTCCATCAAATACAATTCTCACACTTACAACTAGAGCCTTCATGCTTTTATATATATCTCTGTTAAGTTTCCTCTTAGCCCCTCTGCTCTAAGGAACACAACCCCAGGTTCTCCAGTCCAACCATGCAAATGTAATGCCTCATCCGTGGAACCATTCAAGTAAATCTCCTCTGTTCCCACACCTGATCCTTCACACTCTTTCTAAAGTGTGATATCCTGAATGTGACTAAATATTCCAGGTTGGGTCAAATGAATGTTTTACAAAGGTTTTGCATAAATTCCTGACTTTACACCATTTAAGGATCCCATATGCGGCATTAACTAACTTGTTTATGTTTCCTGTCCTTTAGTCGAAGGGAGGTACATCTCACAGTGAGAAAGCAGGTGCTTTAGAGCTGAAGGGATGTATCCAAAACATAATAGATCACTAACATCCCTTCAAGCCAGACTAGGAGATTGAACATTAACGGAAGGGTAACTCACCAGCATCACAAATTGCAAGTCAAAACCAGCCTCTGGTTAAAAGAACTTTCATTTGAAGACAAAAAAAATACATTAAATGTACACGTGGGTTAGATTAAATAGAACACAATAATCTAAACTCAATTTTGGGGTCTGTCTTAATTCCATGAAACAAGATTGAGGCCCAGAAAGACAAAAATAAAAAAGCATAAATTTAGCCACAAGGAAGTGGTAACCTTATTGTAATTCCATTCACGGCATTAATGAATGCCAAGTTTTGCAAAAGAGAATTAAATTGTCGACTGACACCAAGGTGCAGATTGCATTGGAAATTATTGAGCTACATTTCGGTGGATTCTATACAATGTGATTTGAGGTTACAGTACACACCATTCACCTTTCGCTCAACAACCTACTTTCATTGTAACTCTGAGATAGAGCACTGCTTTGGCATTGCAAAGAAAAGGTGTCCCTTGTTTTCAAAAAAGTAAAGTGCATTTAATTACCATCGGTTACAGAAGGAGGTAAATGATTGGGAATCATCTGTATATCGAAAAGCAATGAATGGATTTTGAGAACCTTTTGGGTTATAAAGAGGACGTTAAAACACTCTTTGTTGTTCACATGAGGTAATATTTACTGATCGCTGCCTTCTTTCACATTTAAAAAAATGTTTATTTAGTTGAGCATCCTTTTCCACTTTTAATCCCTTATCTGGCCAGATCTTATTGTAACCGAGAGGTTGAGGACATTGACTGCTCCCCATTCACTGCCAATCCCATCTCAGCTAAAAAAGTATCAATGACAGCTCGTCAGGTTTGCTCCCGTTTCAGCGAGACTCTGCTGACTTTGCTCAGGGATTCCTTAGACAATACATGCTCAGAGAGTGACTGATCAGAACAAGGAGCCAAGACTGCATTATCCCTGCTTCTGTCACTAAACATGAGCATAACCGCACTCCCCATTTTGAGAATCGAACATAGGAATTGCCACACAATGAAAGACCAAGGTCTCACTGGTTCACCTTCGGCCTTCTTGGTAGCCTCATAATATGGACGACAGGGCCAGTCATTTTCATCAATCGGCCTACAGCAGACTCAGAAATGACATGAAGAAACTCCTGTACTGGAGAATGTTGGAGGCCACAGCTGCCAAACTACTTTTTGCTCTCACTATGAGCAGTTGCTGGGCTCAGCGAGTCCCTTCGCTTCAGAAGATACAAATTCAGACGTTCTCCATGCATCCTCAATGGAATGCTGAGAGTTTGGTCTGTTGAAAGAGTCTTAAATCCCTTCCCAAAAATCGAACATTGTTTATATTTCACAGGCGTGGGGCCAGGTGCAACAGGCGAATCCCAGGAGACCCCCAAATCGGGTTCCGCACTGGGTGCCGGGCTGATCGCGGGTCACTCGACTCGTTCCGCCCGGCATGATCTGGGTCCAGATCAGCATATGTAATGAGCCTAATGGCTCATTTAAATACCCTGACGGCAGATTCACCCGGTGCCCAGTGCTCAACGGTTGTGCCCGTGAGGCTCGCCAGGGCGTTGTTTAGTATTGGTCCACACACACGTGTGTCAGGTATAACGGCACTTCGGGGGAGGGGGGGTCTCACAGGGCATTAGAGATGGCCAGGTAATCGACGACAAGCAGGATGGTACCCTTGAAGGGCAGCACGGTGGCGCTGTGGTTAGCAGAGCTGTCTCATGACGCTGAGGTTCCAGGTTCGATCCCGGCTCTGGGTCACTGTCCGTGTGGAGTTTGCACATTCTCCCCGTGTCTGCGAGAGTTTCGCCCCCACTACACAAAGATGAGCAGGGTAGGTGGATTGGACACGCTAAATTACCCCTTAATTGGAAAAAATGAATTGGGTACTCTAAATTTATTTTAAGAAAAGGTTGGTACCCTTGCATTCTCCCTGGAACCTGGGCAAATTGGCACTACCAGCTTGGCAGTGCCACCCTGGCACTTCCAGGGTGCCCTGGTGACACAACCGTGGTGCCAGGCTGGCACTGACAGGAGTTGGCCTGAGGAGCCATTGCCAATTCGATGGTGGGGTTCCCAGGGGCCTCGGCAATGTTGGGAGGGTGAGCTGGGGGATTGAGAAGAGGGGAGGGAGATCGGTGCTGCCGATTAAAATGCCGCCCCAATCTGCGAGCAGCCGTTCCTGCTGCCGAATTCAGCTCACCAGCAGGAAATCTCTCTAAGTGCAGCCTCAGCCAAGAGAAACTCCTCGAGGCCAAAACAATATCGGGGTGACTCTCGGCGCCACTTAATTTTAAGTCCGCTGAATCGCACCCAAAACTATAACGGCAAGTACTTTTTAAATTCTTTTTTAAAAATAAATTTAGAGTACCCAATTCATTTTTTCCAATTAAGGGGCAATTTAGCGTGGCCAATCCACCTACACTGCACATCTTTGAGTTGTGGGGGCGAAACCCACACAAACACGAGGAGAATGTGCAAACTCCACACGGACAGTGACCCAGGGCCGGGATTCGAACCTGGGACCTCAGCGCCGTGAGGCAGCAGTGCTAACCACTGTGCCACCCTGCTGCCTCTGTAGTTTTTAAATTCTAAGGGGCCCAGGCAGAGGGATAGAAGCTTTCGAATGGTGCTGCTGTGGATAATTCATTAAGGAAACTGCCTTTGGGTGGCACAGTGGTTAGCACTGCTGCCTCAAGGCACCGAAACCTGGGTTTGATCCTGGCCCTGGGTCACTGTCCGTGTGGAGTTAGCACATAATAATAATCTTTATTAGTGTCACAACTCACATTAACCCTGCAACGAAGTTACTGTGGAAATCATCTCCCGCGTCTGCGTGCGTCTCACCCTCACAATCCAAAGATGTGCAGGTTGGGTTGATTGGCCGCACTAAATTGTCCCTCAATTGGGAACACTTTTAAAAAAGGAAACTGGTTTGAAGTCGTTGTCTCTATTTGGGCTTAGTGAGCCTTTTTGTTTCAGAAAAATTATCTTCAGACATTTTCAGTGCAACCTGAATGGTTTGGTGAGTGGAAGGGGTTTGGTGAGGAGGGGAGAGTGGTCCTCCTTTGCTTTTTCTAACTCTTCCACCATTTAAGAAATGGTTCTGGCTCTGCTACAGTGGAAGAAACTAACTGTTTGGTGAGCACCAGGTACGTGGCTAAGGTCTACTCTTCACGTGTTTCAAAAAAGTACAGGAATTTGTGCTAAGATTAATAAAATAGGTGATTGAATAAAATAACTAAGTGATCAGCTAAAACAGGTAAGGATGGCAGGGCAGGCAATGTACCAAGGCTACAGCATCTGGGATCTCAGTGTGATCCAGAACAAACACATTTTGAGTCAGTGTTTGCAGTTTTGAGGAGTCACTGAGCTGCAGGTTGACTTGCGGACACTGTGACACATCAGGGAGGGGGAAAGCTACCTGGGCACTTTGTACCAGGAGGGAGTCACACCTCTGAGGACAGGGCTCTCTGGGGAGGGTTCAAAGGAAATTGGCTCTCCGTCCAACTAATAATTATTATTGTCACAAGTAGGCTTCAATGAAGTTACTGTGAAAAGCCCCTAGTCGCCACATTCTGGCGCCTCTTCGGGGAGGCCGGTACGGGAATTGAACCTGCGCTGCTGGCGTTGTTCAGCATTACAAGCCAGCTGTTTAGCCCACCGTGCTAAACCAGCCCCATCTCATTACAGGATATTTGTAGTTATATTGGAGAGACAGCTCGGGTACACTTGTGTGGTCAGTATCAGAGTTTAGCTAAGATCTGCTCACATCAATTCTGTCGGAGCCCTGTCCTCTTCTGCTCACGTTGTGAGCTTTTCTCTCTTTCACTGTTTTGCTTCACCTTTTGCCGACACCTTCCAGTGCAAAATCACCGCTTACTCCTCCTGCCAATCACTGATTAAGTGTAGAAAGAAGCATCCTGACTACAAAGCTGGCTGTTAATAACTTCTTCCAGGTGATGTGATATGTCTAATATTCCTGGTGTTGTTGCGCTAACACAGAATATTTACCGAGCCTGCTCAGGTAAGGGGAACTGTGGGCTGGATTCTCCGCTGGTGGCATTCTCCGTCTCGCCGGCAGCAGACCCACACCCGGGGGATTTCCTGACGCCGTGGGGCTGCCCACAATGGATAACCCCATTGGCCGGCTGGCGGGACGGAGAATCCCGCTCTACTTGCGAACTCAGTGGCTTCAGCTTGCCATGAGGGCCGGCCCGTTGGTAGTGGGTTATCGTTGATATTTGCTGACAAAGTTAGCCTGCCATGAGGTCTGAATGAAAAAGCAAGATCATGGGGCACTGCGCCACTTCCTGCGACGATGTACATTGTACCTCCTCAGCATATTGCACAGTTACGTCACAGTAAGATTGGCTGGTCCAGTGTTTCAAACTGAATTTATTCTTCATTGATCACACGCACAAAGTCCGTATCCCATGGAAAGGATCAAAAATATATCACAACTCTCCTCGGAAATACACACAGCTGTATCTAATTATTTATACCTATGAAAATGAATCTTGGTAATTATGAATCCCACACTGGAGACCTGATAGCAACAGGTAATGGCACAGAATTAATTTTGAAATAAACAAAACACCTCAGCGTGACGGCAGACTGCAACTGTTCGTTCACACCTGCGAAAGGATCACTGTGACTAATTTACAGCCGCAGCACTTGTGAGATATGTATTGTAGCCATGCATTATTACCATTAATATATAGATTCATTCACCATTAATATAGATACGATATATTCACCATTATTACATATGGGTCATACACATACAATATATACCATTAATACATATTATTTCTACTGTATATTCATCATTATTATGTATGGGTCATACACATGGGTTATTTTCCATTAATATATATTAGGCTGGATTCTCTGCTGCCTGCCTTTGGAAATGGAGTTCCAAATGTAACAGAGTGTCTGGCGCCATGCAAAAAACGAGATGGTCGTTTGTTCTGATGCAAAGTCCCGTAGGGGCAACAGCATCGAGGTTCACCAATGGGAGGATGCAAATGGGGCCCTCTTATTAACTGGCTGGGCACTATATTCTCTGGGCCCTCGTAATTCTCTGGTCCACTGGGCCGGGAGTCACATGGGCGAGCATTGGAGCAGGTCAGGCAGAGGATGCAGCACCCATCAAATCCTGGGAAGAGAAAACCAGACAGCTGGGTTTATACCTCCTCGGGTCTTTGATTTGCAAGCCTTTCATTCATATCTCTATGAAATTGCTTTCACTAGGCTGTGATTGACAGCTCCCACACACACCCAGCAGTCTGCATGGGTTCCATCCATCTCCCATCACGCTTGAGTGGCTTTGAAGTAGTCAATTGTGAAACTAACCACTTAGGGGCTTTAAGTGCTTTCACTTCCTCATTTTCTCTGCAGAAAGCACATAACTGTCTTTGATGTGCTCCCGGAGCTGTCAATCATAGCTAGACGTTTATAAACATTGCAATTAGCTTCACAACTGGGCACTTCAAAGCCACTGAAACATGAGGGATAAACCACCACCCCTTGCAAATTTCCCTTTCAGATAATCCCCCGAGGGATCTAAATATCTTGATAGGGTTTCCATTACCCTAGTTTTCGGCAACTATATGGGACTAACTTTCCCTAATTGATTGCAGGTATTAGATAATAATAATAATCTTTATTAGTGTCACAAGTAGGCTTACATTAACGCTGCAATGAAGATGGCATCTCACTCGATGGTTGGTGCTCCCGATTTCGCGGCTTAGGAGGACCATCCTAATTAAAATGACGGCATTGCCCAGATTGTTTTATCCTTTACAAATACTGCCTATTCTCTTGTTGGCAAGAGTCGAGGAAGAAGTTAATGGAATGATTAGTTTATTTTGAGGAACAAAAAGAGACCTCTCCTTAAGTTGATTAAGTCCCAGTTACCAGGTGCTGGGAGTGGTGGTGGTGGTGGGGAATGGGGGTTGGGTCTTCTGAATATTAAGCTATACCAACTGGCTTCTTACTAATATTCATTCGTGACTGGGTTAGGATGGACCCGCTATCCATCTGGCTTGACATTGAGGCAGAGAAGTCAATTTTCCCTCTCCAGTTCCTGTTGTTTAATGGTGACATTAAGACCGGCTCCGCCATGTTTGATGATCCTATTATTATTAATATTTTTAGAGTGTGGAGGTTGGTCAACAAATAGAAGGGAGATCCAAACTGACGTCTGCTCTCTTTCCGAACCAGAGCTGTCCAGACTTTCCACCCGGTCGAATCAACCATGAATTTGACTCCTGGAGAGGCAGAGGCATTTGTAAGCTGGGAGGTACCTCCTTGTCATCCTTTGAGCAGCTATGTCAGCAATTTGACTACCCCTTTTACAGCTTAGAGAATGTATTGTATCCTTAACAGGACTTGCATGCATCTTGATTCCTGATTTTCCCCAGTGGAAAGAATCCCGAATTCTGTGATTGGTAAGTTCTGTGTTGTTTTCAACTCCAGGGTCTGTATCACCACACTTTATGCACGGGTAAAGCACTTGGCTCTAAAGATTGGTGAGGGAACTTGGTGCAACATTTGGAAATGTGCCGGTAAAATTTTGGTTTGCAACAAATGAAGCAGACCCACCTCAAGATACTATACCGTATTCATATTCTGCCTAGTCTTAGGCACAGGTTTGATCCTGGCTGATCCCCGATGTGCCTAAAGTGCCAGCTAGTCGAGGGCGATTATATACATCGTCTCTGGGCCTGTGTCAAGATTCAAGCCTATTGGTCAGGGAACTGGAGAGGATTTTTTAGAGAGCCTGCGAGTCTAATCCTGTATTTCCGATTCTGCGTCTTCGGGATGGGAGAACCACAGGTTCTGATGAAAAAAGGCTCTATAACATTCTGACCTTTGCTGCTCCTAAGAATATCCTATGCCAGTCATTTTCAAACTTAGGGCTGCGACCCATGGTGGGTCGAAGGCGGGTATCAGGAGGGTCACGGAGCCAACGGTTGCACCGTTTATGATTAGGGGAAGAAGCGCCCAACGGCCGCGACCGGCTTTCAGAATGCAGGCCGTCCTGTGCATGCGTGCTCCCTCAGCAGTGCACAGGCCCGGAGCCCAGCGAGTCAGCTCCTGACGTCAACGCGCTGTCCCAGGAACAGATTCTTTTTCAAATTTGATGGAATCTTCTCTCTAGAAGCAGAGGCAGAGAGTAGGCCACGCATCCCAGACTCTGATGCTCTGGGCGCAAGAGAGATTCCTCCATTTTGTAGCTGCCAGCAGTGCTGGTGTGAGCTCTCGGGTGTCTGGTGAACAACCCGTGAAAAATCAGCTGAAAATAGGAATAAAGCAACATAAAGATGATTGCTTGAGGTGTGGATGTATTAATTGTGCCGTTGCACATCAGGATTCAAAGTTCATGTGTGTTAAATGCAAGGAAGTACTGGCAAATTGAAGATCAAAACCCCCAAAACTTCAAAAGCATTCATGGCGAGTTCGAGGACAAACTCTTGATTTTTTTTTTTAATGGATGCAGTGAGATCTTAAATTATCAGCTGGAGTCCTTAGCAGAAATGTAACAGTTTAAAAATAATTTAAAGTATCCCATTAATTTTTCCAAATAAGGGGCAATTTTAGGGTGGCCAATTCACCTACCCCACACATCTTTGGGTTGTGGGGGCGAAACCCACGCAAACACGGGGAGAATGTGCAAACTCCAGACGGACGGTGACCCAGGACCGGAATCGAACCTGGGACCTCGGCACCGTGAGGCAGCAGCGCTAACCACTGCACCACCATGCTGCCCAGCAGAAATGTAACATTGAATGACAAAGCAAGTGAGATCTTGAGGGTCAAGCAGGCTCACCTGTCACATTAAGATAAGTGGAACCGGGCAGCAAAGGTCGGCTGGCGTGAGTCCCGAAGGATGGTCGGTTGGTAAAGATGGGTCCCAGGCAAAAACGCTTGAAAAACACTGCCCTATGCTCCTGGAAAATTGGCATCAGCTGATTATGTAATGCATCCCCATGGAATTTTGGACTTCTGTCATCTGCTCTAAATTCAATGCAGTTCAGAAAGTATGGAACCCCTATCTTAAATTCATAGGCTCCACCTTAGCTGACTTGCTTTTGCTAAGCTTTCTATGAGCCAATTTATTCTAGTTTAACTCAATTTAATCCATTTCAAGTTGATAATCTGAATCACAATACTGTGTGCTGTGTGACCTGCATTGTTTTCCCTCTGTATCAATATGATCTTGCCAACTTTCCCCACTCGCTGCAGTATCTCATTGGTGAATTGATCCAGCATTTAAACTAGGAGCTCTGGTTCCTTGGTGGCACAGTGGTTAGCACGGCCATCTCATAGTGCCAGGGTCCCAGCTTCAATTCCGGCCTCGGGGGACTGTGTGGAGTTAGCACGTTCTCCCAGTGTCTGCGTGGGTTTCCTCCGGGTGTTCCGGTTTCCTCCCACAGTCCAAAGGTGTGCAGGTTACATGGATTGGCCATGCTAAACTGCTCCTTAAGATCATAGATCATAGAATTTACAGTGCAGAAGGAGGCCATTTGGCCCATCGAGTCTGCACGGGCTCCTGGAAAGAGCACCCTACCCAAGGTCAACACCTCCACCCTATCCCCATAACCCAGTAACCCCACCCAACACTAAGGGTAATTTTGGACACTAAGGGCAATTTATCATGGCCAATCCACCTAACCTGCACATCTTTGGACTGTGGGAGGAAACCGGAGCACCCGGAGGAAACCTACGCAGACACGGGGAGGATGTGCAGACTCCGCACAGACAGTGACCCAAGCCGGAATCGAACCTGGGACCCTGGAGCTGTGAAGCAATTGTGCTATCCACAATGCTACCGTGCTGCCCCATAATGTCCATAGATGTGCAAGCTATGTAGACTGACCATGATCTCTTTCAGCACTTCAAGTTGTAGTTAAGCGTCTTCTCTCTGATGTGTTGGAACCCTCTGATGTCTCTCTCAGCACATCAATATCAATGATCTGCCAGATGACGGTAAAAGTCTTCTCTCTGTAATCGTAAAACCTTTGACATGCTGAAAGATAGTTCAATGATTTTCAAAGCTTCAGAGGGAAGACCTCCTGACTCGAGCCCATCCAGCTTCTATATAGGTGTCCTACACACACATTATTCACCATTTCTACAAATATATCAGTTCAGGAAAGGACTCCCAGAACCTAACCCATATTACATGCGGTTCAGATCTGCGACCTCATGATAAATTAAGACATCTAAATCCCTCCATTGCTTTGTCCAAACAGCCATTATTGATCCAGTGTCAAATAATGAATCTGGTCATCACGTCAAGTGGGAGGTCAAGCCCATTATAATCGGTGAGATGCAGAAAGGTGGATTGGTAATCCTCTGAAGGAAATTACATCCCCCTTAATGGTGGAGTCACCAAGTGAAGGAGTACGCACACCTTCACCTGTGGGTTTAAGGGCAATTTTGTCAGAAGCCAGTTGTCTACCCAGACTCACAATTGAAAATGTGAGATGATTTAATTAACTAGACAATCATATGAATGACAATCACAGTTAGGTCATAAATTCACTGACTAGATTCGTTATATACAGAGGTGTTCTTGCGTATGCAGTTACAAAGATTTTCTTATAGAATTTGTACAGTGCAGAATGAGGCCATTCGACCCATTGAATCTGCACCAACTCTCTTAAAGAGCACCCTACATAAACCCACTACCCTGCACTAACCCCATAACCTCATAACCAACCTGACCTGCACATCATTGGACACCAAGGACAATTTAACATGGCCAATCCACCTAACCTACACATCTTTGGACTGTGGGAGGAAACTGGAGCACCCGGAGGAAACCCACGCAGACACGGGGAGAACGTGCAGACTCCGCACAGACAGTCACCCAAGGTCGGAATTGAACCTGGGACTCTGGTGCTATGAGGCAGCAGTGCTAACCACTACGCCGTCGTGCCCGCCCATATTTGTGTCGCGTTAATAGGCATTTTGGACTTTGATGCTTCAAATTATGTTTCCAGAATTTAAGTTAAACATCCAGCACCGACTCACAGGAGCTGCAGTGTGTGCCCTCAAAAACATGCAGTGCAACAGCTGACCAATGCTCTCTCTGAAAGCACCTTACCAACCCGCAGCCTCTGCCAACTAGAAGGGCGAGAGGCATATGGGAGTGGCATCACCCCCCCCCCCCCCCCCACTCCAGATCCCCCTCCAAGGCACACGCCATCCTGACTTGGAATCACATCACTGTTCCTTCACCATCGGTGGGTCACTACATCCTGGTACCTCTTCTGTAACCTCATTGTGGGCCCACCCAGACCACACAAGCTGCAGTGGTTCAAAAAGGTGACTCACCACCACCTTGCCCAGGGCAACGCATGTCAACCTTGCCTTCGTACTGTGCTCACCCCAGTCCAACGCCGGCATCTCCACATCAACCTTGCTAATGGCAACATAGTCCATGAACTATATACTTTGAGTCATCAATGAAATTGTACTTCCAACAAACAGGTAAATTTAATCTAGTTTAATCTGAAAATAAAAGTTGGAAACGACGAGTAAAACACTTTTGGAAAATAATTTAAAGCTGGCAGGTCTGTTCATCAAGTTACATACTGAAAGGAGGTCACCAGTGCCTCTGGCCGTGCATCTCATGATACATTCCCCATCAAATTCCATCAGTACCCAGTGCAGTTCATCGAAGGTGCACTGTACTGTGAGTCAGTGTGGAGAGATGATAAAGTATTCACTCTGTTATTCTCTGCGTGCAGCACAGCAGCTATTTATTTGGTCACTACCCTGTCGCCGAAGTGATTCTCTAATGTTTGAAGTGTGGACCAGTGGCACCTATTTATCTCCATATCATTGCCTGTGCGTAACACAAAATAAACAATGGGTCTGTGAGTTTTGTTGGGATTTCAGTCACATTTTGCAGTTCACCTTTTAGGAAGTGAATCTTTACGGTGCCCAATCAACTTCAGTCAAAAACAATCAGAGGCTTCTATATTAATCGCTCGACATTATTCGAATCGATATCTGCATACTTAACATTGGATAAGCAATGAAAGCAGCAAATGCTGGAGATGCCCAGCAGGTCTGGCAGTGACTGTGGACAGGGAAACAGAGTTCACATTCTGAGTCCGGGTGATCCTTCTTCCGAGCTCCGTGGCCTTTTATCAGACCGTCACATGCAGCTGGAATTTGTGCAGATAACTTAAGCCCCACTGTCGTGGCCGAAATCGGGAGGTGACCCCCTCATTTGGGCCATCAGTCGGATCCAGGGAGACATGTTCCCTCCGCTAGCCAATTAAAAGTGGATGTTGCCGGAGCCGCCACCTCTTTTAGGGACAGCTGCGTGCCCAGGAGGTGATGAACCGGCTGCTTCCTTTAGTCTGTGTGGTGTGGGTACGCCCCACAGAACTGTTAGGGAGGAAATACCAGGATTTTGCGACTGATCAAGAGTGAAGGGGGAGGCCCTTTGACGGGACAGGGAGTTCAGCAACCTCAGCCGCCTCACCGTGAACCGTGGCCATTGCTGTGTTTGCAGCTGTGAGGTGAGTGCCCCCTCACCGGTCAGTGTGAATATAAGAGCAGGGATGTACTTCTGAGGCTGTATAAAGCTCTGGTCAGACCCCATTTGGAGTAATGTGAGCAGTTTTGGGCCCCGTATCCAAGGAATGATGTGCTGCCCTTAGAAAGGGTCCAGAGGAGGTTCACAAGAATGATCCCTGGAATGAAGAACTTGTCGTATGAGGAACGGTTGAGGACTCTGGGTCTGTACTCGTTGGAGTTTAGAAGGATAAGGGGGGATCTTAAAGAAACTTACAGGATACTGCGAGGCCTGGATAGAGTGGACGTGGAGAGGATGTTTCCATTTGTAGGAAAAACTAGAAGCAGAGGACATAATGTCAGAATGAAGGGACGATCTTCAAAACAGAGATGAGGAGGAATTTCTTGAGCCAGAGGGTGGTGAATCCGTGGAACTCTTTGCCACAGAATGCTGTGGAGGCCAAATCACTGAGTGTCTTTAAGACATAGATAAATAGGTTCTTGGTTAATAAGGGGATCGGGGGTTATGGGGAGAAGGCAGGAGCATGGGGATGAGAAACATATCAGCCATAATTGAATGGCGAAGCAGACTCGATGGGCCGAGTGGCCTCATTCTGCTCCTATGTCTTATAATGCTCCCTTTTAGGAGGGATAATGGGTTTGCAGTGCACTGGAGCCAGGCAGGCATGCTCTAGCGATTGGTGGAGGGAGAGAGGGTTGTAGTGGTGGTGGTGCTGGGGGGTGAATGGGGGGGGGACGGGGGGGACGGGGCGGGGGGGGGACGTGGTGGGAGGGATGCGCAGAGTTGCATTGTCAGTTGCCCCTCCTGTGGATTGCTGAGTGCCCATAATGGAACTCTTGTGCCACAGAGCAGTGATGAGGTCTTTAAATGCCTCCTTAAGTTGCCCAACTGGGTTTTTGGTGGGCAGCCAATCTGTAACCTTTGCTTAGTTCTCAAAATGGCGCCGGAGCGTGGCGACTTCCTGTGGGCTCCCTCCCACAGATCCTCTTCCTACATCTCTTATAACCGTACTATCCTTTTAGAACTTACTTCTAACACTAACACTTTCTGTTTTATGTTCACTGACAGGTCTGAAGCGACTAAATAGCACTACACCCCATATGATTCGGCCGATGTCCGTGTACTTACGTTGTGTATTTATCGTATGTCCTACGTTTTTTCATGTATGGAATGATCTGCCTGGACCGTACGCAGAGCAATGCTTTTCACTGCACCTCGGGACAAGTGACAATAAATCAAGTCCAAATCCAAACATGACATGGTGATGGGCAGATTTCAGGCTATCCTCCCGCCACCCTCAGGCACCCTTCTTTCAGCTTTCCTGACTCACAGGCCATCGTCGAGGGGCTGGTAAAATTCCAACCATATCTGTTTCTCGATCCACAGGCGCTGACCAGACCTGCAGAGCGTGGCTGGTATTTTCTGTTTTTATTTCAAATTCCCAGCCTCTGTGGTATTTGGCTGTTGTTGTGGTGAGTTAACAATTCTTTCCTTTGTGCTGTGTTCTTGAGATGTACTGGCGGTTTCTCGTAAGTGAGACATTGTAAACTTGCGTGGCTCAAGGGGAAAACTGGGAATTATTGAGAAAAAGAGGCAATGGAGTATTTTATGTCGATTGTCAATTTCCATTGGTATGTGAGGATCCTTCCAACTTCAATTTGAATTCTAAACTTTTGGGATCATGTGAGAGGTAATAAAGATATGCTTTTTCATCCTTTCCCAATGACAGGAGAGCCCCAGTGGTAATCAAGCTCAGGGTGATGTGGAGACAATTCTTCTTTGTGGTTCAATCCTCCATCTGCCCAGGTGCAAAATTAAGAATTGAACATGGATCTGAATTTTATGCTCCCCCACACTTAATGTGTTTAGGGGGGGGGGGGGCAGGGCTGGGAGGGGCATGAAATTGCACAGACAGGATTCCCTCAGGGATGTTGCCTGCCCTGCCCTGGAGGCAATTTAATGGTGGGGTGGGCAGGACCACAGGGGGGGGGGGGGGGAAGAGGAGAACCAGCCCATGCCTCAATTAAGGCTCTTTAAGACTTAAGGGTCTTCCCCATCCAGCCTTAATTTGTAGGGCAGATGGCAAATCAAGTGCCAGAGAATGAAAAAATGTAACAATCCTTATCTTGGGTGAGAAGCAGGGGCACGGGGGGGGGGGGGGGGGGGGGGTTGTTGCCTCCATGAGGGCCTCCTTTCAGATGGAGGGTGCCCTCCCCTGAAGGCTCAGGTACCTTCAGACCTCCTTCCAGCACCCCTCCACCCCCTGACCTATCCTGTCACCCCAATTACACTCCGACCCTCGTGACCCCCGCCAGGTTTCCCGACCCTTCTCTCCCTGGGACCCCTAACAGTGACCTGGCTCTATGTCCCGACACTGAATCCCGAGAACATTCCGCAGTTCCTCTTCTGGCCAATGGAGGGCCTGGAGAACTGCTACGAGGACATAATTTACAGAATGTTATTGGTATTATTAGCTGATGCCCTAAAAAAGTTATGATGGATTTTAAGCAAAGATTTCCGCTGAGAGGAGGGTCATTAACCAGGGAACACAAATTGAAGATAATTGACAGGGCAACCAGAGAAACCCTAGGGCTTTTCCCTAGGGTAGAGGGGTCAATTACTAGGGGGCATAGGTTTAAGGTGAGAGGGGCAAAGTTTAGAGTAGATGTACGAGGCAAGTTTTTTACACAGAGGGTAGTGGGTGCCTGGAACTCACTACCGGAGGTGGTAGTGGAGGCAGGGACGATAGGGACATTTAAGGGGCATCTTGACAAATATATGAATAGGATGGGAATAGAAGGATACGGACCCAGGAAGTGTAGAAGATTGTAGTTTAGTCGGGCAGTATGGTTGGCACGGGCTTGGAGGGCCGAAGGGCCTGTTCCTGTGCTGTACATTTCTTTGTTCTTTGTTCTTTGTTCTTTGATGCCAATTGGATATCTTTGTAGAAAATTCCAGGCCATCAATTGGTTTCCTTGCCAAGTTCAGTCAACCAGTTGACCAAACCTCGATGCTACATTCTTTGCAAATCCCATGAAAAACAGGCAAAAATTAAAATTGCAAGCTACAAGGATCCTCACATACCAATCAATAATAAAAAGCATGCAAGTCTGAGCATTACCAATTTCGCACCTTGATTAAAAAGAAATAAGGACATTTGAATGGTGTACGTTGATTACAATTGTGGAGTACACATGGATCAGTCTAACAATGCCACTCGTGGTTTCAGGTACTGAAAGGTTTATGTTATTTGGTTTCACAGTAAAATCAGGCAGTAAAATTTGAACTTTTCATTGATAGCTTGGGAGCTTTGAACAAATAATTGTAAAAATCATCAATAAAATGAATGATCCACGTATTGGGAAATGGGTTTAAATGAGTAAATAATTCACTAAAGTGGTCAAGTTCATTCCAGTCAAGGATTTCAGATGACTTGAGCATCTTGGTCGACCATTTTTGAAATATCATTGGAAAGTGGATCCAATGCTCAATGTGGTTTGAACATTTGTTTCCCAGGATTGTATGGACCAAGGGCTGGATTCTCCATTGCCGGAGGCTGGTAGTGGGTTTTCCGATCCAGCAGAGAATGGTGTGCGGCCAAAAAACGGGATCGGCCTCCGGTTCCGATTCTCTGGTCGCACGGTGGCGGCGGCAGCAAACTCCACGCCCTGCCCCGGCTACACAGTGCGAACGCACCCATTTACATCTTATTAAAGCCCGATTCTCCAGCCCCTCGTGATGCCCCAGCCCTCTCAGCCGGGAGTGAATTGGTGCCAGTATTTACAAGCGGAATCCGGGCGCCAAGGCCGTTGAGGGGAGCAAGAAGGTGAGTAAACTCTTCAAACGTTTCGGGCTTGCTGGGTGGCGTATGCCTGCACCTCAGTGAATAGCGGGGAACAACTTGATGGCAAGTACGTGGTCTCGGGATGTCCCCTCCCCCTGAGGATCCCAAGCTGTCTCCAAGTCATGCCTGTCCTCCACACCCCTGATCCCATCCATCGTGTCCTGGCCAAGTATCCTGACCATCTCCCTGCCACAACCTGTGTGTGAATCCTCGGCTCCACATAACACTGCAGCAAACACACACATTCCTCGCTCACCCCCATCTGTCGGATGTGCTCGCACACCAGGCACTTAACGTGGAGGTGACTGGTGCAAAAACGACTGGCTGCATCTGCGCGATTCACAACAATCGATCCTTTTGAATGGGACCGATTATCTTCTGCTGCCTTGTCTACAGGGCAGGCCCAGAGTTTCCCCGGCTGGCTGTCTCTGCCCAGTGGATTTGAACTTGGCTGTTCGAATTCGCAGGTCGGCCTGTGATTCGGACTGAATTTCTCGAAGCCGGCGCTCCCAGCGAGAGTGCGCAGTTCCCGCAATTCTAATTGGCCAGCTGCATTTGGTCTCCAGAACAGAGAATCCACCCCCAAGTGTTTTTTTTCATTGCAACTTTCTCTGGCAACGCAGTCAGAGAGAGATAAATATAGACTTCTGAGAGAGAATACTACATCTAACTCTGTTGAAACTGCGATTGAAGCCTTTTGTGGACTCTCATCTGTGCCTTGAGCCAGGGTTGGAGGCTGTTTCACTTCATTGTTCCCTTGTTTTCAAGGTGGGCCTGTTCCTTTTGTTGAAAGCAAAGAAAGTTGTACAATTAAATCTGCAATTTTCCATCCATAGAGTTTATTACAAAGCGTGTAGGTTTGATAGGATAGACAGCTGCAGTATGTAGAGTTAGGCTAACTGAGACTGCGAAGAGATAGGCAAGGCCTTCCCCATGACGGGTTGCTGGCAGGGCACATTTAATTAGGCTGGAGGGTGGCAGTTGGGGACTGCACGACGTTCCTGTCTCTACCCTGGTTAAGTCTGTCGTGGGAGGGTCTGTGGACTGGCGGCAGAAGGCGGCACGCCGTGGAGGATCCCCAGCCAGCGCATCCCGGTGTGGGGTTGCTTGCGGGCTCCGCTGGGGTGCCCCTCGTCCAAAGGCTCTCCGTGTGCAATCGCAGATCTGGCATTGAGAGGAGCGGGGTGGAGGGTTGCTGAGGGCCAATCCATCCTGACCATAATTACTACCTCCCTCCCTGCCCCGCAACTCCACCCTGCGACCCCCCCCCCCCCCCCCGGGGAGTGGGGCACAGGACAGCTGAAACTGCCCCTGCCACCTTCATTCAGGCGTGGCCTGGGGCCCGGCGATAATGCTAAGCCTCAGGCGGTTGTCATTCCGGCAACAGCCATCTTCACCATGGAGCCGCCATTCAATAGAGCGGTCAGCCATAAACTGAACTGATCTCTTCACACATCTTCTCTACTGAGTAGTACGACACTCCTGTAAGCTTCACCCGATGCCTGTGTCTATGTATTTACATTGTGTATTTTATGTTTGCCCTATTATGTATTTTCTTTTCATGTGTGGGCAGCACGGTAGCACAGTGGTTAGCACTATGGCTTCACAGTGTCAGGGTCCCAGGTTCGATTCCCGGCTTGGGTCACTGTCTGTGCGGAGTCTGCACGTTCTCCCCGTGTCTGCATGGGTTTCCTCCGGGTGCTCTGGTTTCCTCCCACAGTCCAAAGATGTGCTATTAGGTAATTTGGACATTCTGAATTCTTCCTCCACAGGTGCCGGAATGCGGCGACTAGCGGCTTTTCATAGTAACTTCATTGCAGTGTTAATGTCAGCCTACTTGTGACAATAAAGATTACCATTCGGAATGATCTGCCTGAGCTGCACGCAGAACAATACTTTTCACTGTACCTCGGTGCACGTGACGATAAACCAATCCAATTCAATCCAGCTCCCTGCGTACAAGCAATTCTAATTTTTCCACTTGTTCTGTTAGAATTTTTTTTGTTTATTTTTGTTCTTTCACAGGATTTGAATGTCGCTGGCTAGGTCAGCTTTCATTGCCCATCCCCAGTTGCCCTTGAGAAGGCGGTGGTGAGCTGTCTTCTTGAACTGCTGCCATCCATGTGGTGTAGGTACACCCACTGTGCTGTCAGAGATGGGTCTCCAGCATTTTCACCCAGTGACAGCGAAGGAATGGGGATATATTTCCAAGTCAGGATGGTGTGTCGCTTGGATGTCTGTCTGTCCTTAATTTTGTGTCCTCTAATTATTGAACCACCAGTGCAATCACTTTCCTCTTATTTACTCGATCAAAACACCTCATAATGTTGAGCAGAAAATAATAATCTCCTTAACGTTCTCTCTTTAAAGGACAGATAATGTCAAATATTTCTTCGTAGCAGAGCCAGTAACAATGCATTGCTGTGGCTTTCCTGTTTATCAAACTATGGATGAGATAATAAATTTGGGACTATCCATATTAAATTAACCCCATCCACATTACAGCTGAAGAAACCACAGAATCCAAAGTTTGTTACAACTGCTTGAGAACAGTGAGCGACTGGGGATTGGTGTTCGGCTAGAAGCTGAACAGTTGCACAAGTCAAATCTCTGTTTAGAACGTTGTGTGGTCCTTTTAATTACTGAGGAATTGGATGGTTTTTACAAATTATCCTTTTTAAGATACTTTGCCCCCAGGGATGCCAGTCCCTGTTCATCTTAGAAAAGTGCCTGAGCCCGTATCTTGGAGTTCTGTAAGGTTGGTGAGCGTAGCATTCTAATCAGCTGATAACAGCAGCCAAATTCAATCAACTTCCATTAACACCGTGAAAGGACTGGAGTATCTCCTTTCAACACGCTAATGTATTGTGACCTTGCAAAGACTCACCAAACTTATCAAACAGCAAAATGACATGAATCTTGGGTCATACGCATTCGGGTGTCGCTTTTATCTTGGCATTGGGGCCAGTGGGTGGGGCGGGGCTGGTGGGGCAGGGGGGGGGGGAGGGGGCGACAGGCAATGTGGGGGTGGGCAGGTGCTGATGCAGGCTAGTTAGAAGGCTCACCTCATTCTCTTAGAATTAACGTGGAGATGCCGGCATTGGACTGGGGTGGGCACAGTAAGAAGCCTCACAACACCAGGTTAAAGTCCAACAGGTTTGTTTGGAATCGCTAGCTTTCGGAGGGCAGCTCCTTCCTCAGGTTAGTGAAGTTCATGACTCTGCCGAGGGGCTGTGAACTACGATGACTCACCTGATGAAGGAGCTGTGCTCTGAAACCTGTTGGACTTTAACCTGGTGCTGTAAGACTGCTTACTCTTAGACTTAGTTTCACAAGAGCAGACAGGCCTTCACATCTCCTGCAACTCCCCCACCCCCACCCATTCTCCATGGCCTTTCATAACATCCACGCCAACTCAATGTCACCTCATGCCCTGTCACCCAGCATGCACTATGCACATAACCAATCAACCAAGGACAGGTGTAATCCCAGGCAGCCTCGACCAATTAAAGGATTAGTTTAGCAGAGTGATCTGTTTTTCCAACTGAAGTGAATTGTTGATTTTGCTTGATTGATATCTTGAAGTGGTTAACATAAATTGTTTGCTATGTGACCTCTTTTGTCAATGTCTCAGTGTTTATTTTGTTAAGATTACGCGATGTGAAGTATTTAAAGCCTCTGTTATTGATCCTTGTCCGATTGGTACTTTTGTGGGTTGTAGGAACAGCAGTGTTTTTTATTTCAGAGAACATGCCTGAATGAGCAGTTTATTTTCTCAACATTTCCATACTTGAAATTACTATTATATGGTTGATTGATTATGTACATAGTGCCTACTAAGTGAAGGGGCATGGAAGGAGATGGGTTGCATTGAGTTGGCATGGAGAGTATGAGAAGCCATGGGGAGTGGCTGAGAGGCACGAGTTGACATTGGATAGCATGAAAGATTCGAGGAACCATGGAGACTTTCAAAAGGCTCCTGAATCAAGACCGTAGTTCATGACTCCGCTGAGGGGCTATGATCTACGGGGCACGAAAATTTCAGTGGACTGAGGCCCACAATGAAGCCAGCCAGCTCGATACTTTCTAAAGTCCCAATAATGTACTGAGGTTATTGTACGTGTTTTTGCTCTGACGCCCTCTGTAACATTTTTCACTTTGTCACGGACTTTATTCACGGACTAACGGCTGTTTTCCCCCGTAAAGCAATCTAGGCAATTACATTTTTCCATTATTTTCTTTTGCAGAATGAAAGGAGGCTCACAGTTTGTAATCTATGGAAAGCGTACAGTGTTGCCTTTTCTGTATCACTGCGTAATTAGCATCAAAAGTGCTCCTTATCAGATTACTTAATTTAAATTACACTTGAATAAAAAGTGGAGATCTAAACGATATTTCTTTGCACTATTATCTTTCCAGCTATAACCATTAGGCATTGCTGTTTAATTTATTTCTTTTGTTATTTTTAAGGTTTCATTATAGATCCCATTAAAGAGCTGCACACGTGTCTCCAGACCTGCCTGTACCATTGCTTCGTCTTTTGTTAATGGGTTCTGGAATTATATCTGTTTATTGCCAGGATACTGATGCAGGAAACGTAACGTCTGGATTTTTAGGTGTAGCGATCTCAACTAACCATAACTGCTCTGTTTCATCTCAATCGGGTTTATTTAACATGTATAAAATATTCTTTCTTATTTACAGAATTATGTACATCTCAGTACTCTACACCAAGATGTATTTCTGCTTCTCACCAGAGCGCAATCTCCTAACCATGTGACATGACCTCATAGATACGTTAGTCGTTACATCAATATCAGGTGCTCCTGATGTTAACCCTTTGCTCTACACCTCTCCCCAAGTCTTCGTCCCAAATATACACACCCTCCTACAGTAAGTGTTTGCAATTTGTACTCAAATTATTACAGGCAGTAAACTGATCATTTGTCGCTGAAGGTTGCCACTTGGGGTGTTGGTAGCGTTGCGGTAATGTTATTGGATTAAGGGGGAGGAGTTCCATCCCGTCATGGCAGCTGGGAATTGAGTAAAAACCTGGAATGCAAAATTAGTCTCAGGAATGGTGAGCATGAAACTATCAAATTGTCATAGAAGCCCATCTTGTTCACGAACGTCATTTCGGGAAATCTGCAGTTGTTATCAGCCTGTCCTAAATGTGACCCACAACTATGTGGTTCACTCTTATCCAACATCTGTGGCCTGGATGAGGCTCATGTGGAGTATAAACGCTGCTATAGATCAGGGGCGGGATTCTCCACCCCCGCGCCGAAGTGGCCGCGCCGTCGTGAACGCCGTCGAGGTTCACGATGGCGCGAAACGGCCCCGATCCCGACCGATTCAGGCCCTGACAATGGGCTAGGATTGGGGCCGCGTCATCTACACGCGCCAGGCCTTGTCGCCTGCGTAAAGGCGGCGCCGCATAGATGACGCGGCCGGCGCCGCATAACTGGCGTCATCCACGCATGCACGGGTTGGCCGGCGCCAACCCGCACATGCGTGGTTGCCGTCCTCTCTAAGTCCGCCCCGCAAGAAGATGGCGGACGGATCTTGCGGGGCCGCTGAAGGAAGGAGGTCCTCCTTCAGAGAGGCGGCCCAACGATCGGTGGGCACCGATCGCGGGCCACCCCTCATTTGAGGTACCCCCCGGTGCAGGATTCCCCCCTCGCCCCCCCGCAGGCCGCCCCCCCCCCCAGCGTTCGTGCGCTGTTCCCGACCAGGCAGCGATCAGGGGCGTCATTCTCCGACCCCCCAGCGGGTCGGAGAATGGCCCTTGGCCGCCGTGAATCCCGCCCCCGCCGGTTGTCGAAGTCTCCGGTACCGGATATTCGGCGGGGACGGGAATCGGGCCGCGCCGGTTGGCGGGCGCCCCCCGCTCGATTTTCCGGCCCGGATGGGCCGAAGTCCAGCCGATAAATTGCCTGCCCCGCCGGCATAAATTAGAGTACCTATTTACCGGCGGGACAAGGCGGCATGGGCGGGCTCTGGGGTCCTGGGGGGGGGGGGGGGGGGGGCGCGGGGCGATCTGACCCCGGGGGGTGCCCCCACGGTGGCCTGGCCCGCGATCGGGGCCCACCGATCCGCGGGCGGGCCTGTGCCGTGGGGGCACTCTTTCCCTTCCGCCTCTGCCACGGTCTCCACCATGGCGGAGGCGGAAGAGACTCTCCCCATTGCGCATGCGCGGGAAACTGTCACCGGCCGCTGACGCTCCCGCGCATGCGCCGTCCCGACATGTCATTTCCGTGCCAGCTGGCGGGGCAACAACGGCCGCTTCCGCCAACTGGCGGGGCGGAAATTCCTCCGGCGTCGGCCTAGCCCCTCAATGTTGGGGCTCGGCCCCCAAAGATGAGGAGCATTCCGCACCTTTGGGGCGGCGCGATGCCCGTCTGATTGGCGCCGTTTTGGGCGCCAGTCGGCAGACATCGCGCCGTTTGGGGAGAATTTCGCCCCAGGTGTGGACGGCGCCGGGGGGAACCTGCATTTTTGGCCTGGCTGCTCGGCCCATCCGGGCCTGAGAATAGCAGGGGTGCCGGAGAATCGCCATTTTGTGTGTCTCCGGCCTGCGGCCCGCGGAACTCGACCGGGCCATTCCCACCGCTTGGGAGAAGGCGTCGGACCAGCGTCCCGGGAAATCTTGGCCGCCCAGGCGATTCTCCCTACCTGCGCGGGAGTGGAGAATCTCGCCCCAGTTGTGTGCATAGGCTGCTTTAGTGTTGTGAATATTTGCAGATTCTAAACATTCTGTGCGGAGTCTGCACGTTGTCCCCATGTCTGCGTGGGTTTCCTCCGGGTGCTCCAGTTTCCTCCCACAGCCCAACGATGTGCAGGTTAGGTGGATTGGCCATGCTAAATTGCCCTCAGTGTCCAAAAAGGTTAGGCGGGGTTACTGGGTTACGGGGATAGTATGGGCTTGAATAGGTTGCTCTTTCCAAGAGCCGGTGCAGACTCGATGGGCCAAATGGCCTCCTTCTGCACTGTAAATTCTATGATTCTATGATGCTATGATATCTAGCAGCTTTTTAAAAGTAATACTCACGATATAACAAAATCATGCCAAATTTCTCCCAAATCTAATTTTCTCCTTGCCAGCTTCGCTGTCCTCATTCGCATTCGCTAGACAATTGAATAAGATGCTTTGCTCCCTCTGGCTGGCCCTATCATTTTTCCTCCTCAATTGCTGGCCTCTTTTCAATATTGCTCAATCCTCCCAAAACCTTTTCTTCACTGACTGGTTTCTCCTGGGCAACCTGTTTCACACATTCACTATCTCTTGTGGAAAGTAATTAAATCTAAACTGTTCGCGTATCTTTTTGCACCTCAACCTGACCCGTATCCCTTGATTGTGAAGTTTGCTAACATATTATCAGAGTTTAATCGACTTCCTCCTCGAAGATCTGAAATACCTCTGCTGAATTTTCTCTTTACCAGTCTCATCCACATTATGGGGAGGCAGTGGTGGAGTGGTATTGTTGCATTACCTGGGGACCCAGGTTCGAACCCCACCACGGCAGATGGTGAAATTTGAATTCAATAAAAATCTATAATTAAAAGTCAAAAGGTGACCATGGGGTCAATTGTCGTAAAAGCCTATCTGGTTCACTGATGTCGTTTAGGGAAGGAAATCTGCCGCCCTTACCCGGTCTGGCCTACATGTGACTCCAGACCCCCAGCAATGCAGTTGACTCCTAATTGCCCCCAGGGATGGGCAATAAATACTGGCCCAGCCAGTGACCACCACATCCCGTGGACGATTGTCATGGCTGAAACACTTCAAGTTAAGCTCTCAGCCATGGCTCAGTGTCTAGCTCTCTCGGCCCCCTGAGTTGGAAGATTGTGATTTCACATGCCACTTCAGTGCACAATCCAGTCTGACGCACCCTGTGCAGGGCTGAGGGAGTGCTGCAGGGTTGAATGTGCTGCCTTTCAGTTGAGTTGTTGAACTGAGGCACTGCCGGCCCTTGTGTCATGATGACGGATATGGTGACTGAGTGAGATCTACGTACAGCTGCACCAGCTAACCGCAGACATGTTGAATTCTTTAAAGAAGACCTTTGTGTTGAAGAATTCAAGTAAAGGCACTGACCAAAGATGGATGCCAGCAGTCACGTGATGTCTGGTATTGTAAGTGATCACTTTCCTCGAAATTTCCTCTCTGGATTGCATTACAGACCTTCTCTCAGATGTTGCATGGTATTTCACGCATGGGCCCGGGGAGGCGGGGGGCGGGGGCGGGGGGGGCGGGGGGGGGGGGGGGGGGGGCGGGGGGGGCGGGGGCGCGGGGGCGGGGGCGGGGGGGGTGTGGCAAAGCCCAGTACAGACCGGATTCTTGAAAGGAAGTCATTAAAGTAGCAAAATTCAGGATTTTTAATCAGCTATAATTCTGTGAAGACACTGAGATTTGCTTCCGAGCTATTTACACTCCTCCAAATATTCAAAAACCCCTGCAAAGGACAAAATAACCTGGTCTCCTGTTGATTTCTATCTCAAAATGTGTCAAGCGCACTCTGGGATGAAATAAAAAAACTGGGATTACTACTGTTGTAATCCAGGAAACGCAACGATAAAGTTGACTCAGAAGAGAAGCTGCCTCTGCAGCTACAACACTAGTGTCCCTGCCCGAGACTAACAGGAGCTCCCAGTCCGGGTCTGGGGGGGCATTGAAAAGGCTCGATACTGAGTCCCAACTGGATGGGCCTCCACCCATTAGTATGGGAACCCCTACTCAACGAGCTCCCACTGGGAGGACAATGAGTGATTCCTTGTGATCCGTATGAGGGTCGTCAAAGCGACAACAAAGGATGCAAGACATTGGATTCCCTTCCAAGAATATACAGAAATTAGTTTTAAAACTGGGTTTTAAATCCCCTCGTCGCCACACTCCGGCGCCTGTTCGGGTACACTGAGGGAGAATTCAGAATGTCCAATTCACCTAACAGCTTTCGGGACTTGTGGGACGAAACCGGAGCACCCGGAGGAAACCCACGCAGACACGGGGAGAACGTGCAGACTCCGCACAGACAGTGACCCAAGCTGGGAATCAAACCTGGGACCCTGTCACTGTAAAGCAACAGTGCTAACCACTGTGCTACCGTGCCGCAGGAAGGGGCCCACAAGGAAAGTTGCAGCAGGTACAGCAAAGAAAACTGGCTTTATAGTTGAGTGTTTCTCAGTAAAAGCATCAATTGGTGCCAGTTGTCTGGATGGGTTTTGCCAACTCAGTCTATGTAATCAGCCAGAAGCTTTGGGCTTGGTTTGAAATGAGGAAAAAATGTGATGGTATTAATAGAAAGGTAACAGCAGGCTTGATTCTCACTGTAGGCACTTCTTACATATCTTGCCAAGGGTGACAGAAACCTGAGATGGGACTATCCACAGCCTTTGGCAAGTGTGATTTGAAGAGCTATATGTAACGATTGCACTGTTCAAGCAATCTTTCATTGCAGTAAAGTTCTGCAACACAGTTCGCAGGTGGAGGCAATAGGTCTGGGACATCACCAAACAGATGCTCAAGCTTAGATCTGCTGTGTGGTCGGAGGCCTTGGATACAGAATTTATCAACGGTCTCCATGACCCATCCTCCCCGCCTCCACCTCTGCCTGCGTTCCTTTCTCTTTCCAGAATTGGAATCATTGTGACCTGCTTCACGCGAATGGCTGCTGATGTGTTCGGTGAGTTGGTTCAACGTTGACTGCAACTGGATGCAGTGAAACTAGAAACAGACTTCTGACACAGGAGATGGTCCAACTCTGTTTTCATGAACTAGCTGATTGCTGTACATGGTCTGCTGTGAGTTGACACTCTATTAATCTAACTGATAACCTCCTACTGGCTTGACCAGACTAGTTCTCTACCTCATGGAGATGGTGCTCACTGGCTTATGCACTCTAACTATCTCAGTAGCTGTGTCCTGTAGAGAGAGCGAGAGTCTTAATGCCCTGTGGGCTTTATAGTGGTGGTGTCCTGTCTGGTGATTGGTTGTTCTGTGTCGTGTGTGTTCATTGGTTATCCTGTGTGTCAATCACTGCCTGTCGGCATCTCATTATATACATGAGTGGATATTATGACATCTCCATTTTAAAAAATAAATTTTGGAACGTGGCGGTATGTACATACATGACTATGTACAAGTGCTGAATGAATGAACATATGTACATGGGAAGGTGGCTATCGTGCAGATACAGAGCAAACTGAACAAAATTTACAAGATTTAAGTCTATAGATTCAGGCTTTGTGGTGGGCGACGAATTCTTGTTGATCGCCTCAGAGGTGGAGGGGGGAGACCGGCACCTGGACAGGCGGGATCGCTGCCAGATCGGTGGCCACGTGGTGTGAGATGTCCTGAGGCGGCATGGTGACACGCAGAGAAGTGGGGTCAGGTGGTGGGCAGGGAACTTTGCTCAGTGCCCTCTTGTTGCGCCGTAGAATGGAGCCATCAGCCATTTCAACAATGAAAGACCTGGGGGCAGCCTGTCTGACGACAACAGCTGGGGCTGACCAGCCTCCCTCAGGTAACTGGATGCGAACAACATCTTCTGGAGCCAGCGCAGGCAGATCCGTGGCATGAGCATCATACGTGATCTTCTGCTGGTCCCTGGATCGCTGCACTTTCTGCAGCACCGTGAGGTGGTCAAGGTCTGGAACATGGATGGCTGGAACTGTGGTCCTCAGAGTGCGATTCATGAGCAGCTGCGCCGGAGACAAACCAGTCGACAGAGGGGTTGCCCTGTATGCCAACTGCACCAGGTTGAAATCCGAGGCTGAGTCTGCAGCCTTGCACAGCAACCGCTTGACAATATGGACCCCTTTTTCGGCCTTCCCGTTTGATTGGGGTAATGGGGACTGGATGTGATATGCCTGAAGTGGTAGGATCGTGCAAAGTCGGACCACTCTTGGCTGTAGAAACATGGGCCGTTGTCACTCATTACTGTGCTGTGTATGCCGTGCCTGGCAAACTTCTCTTTGCAGGCTTTGATGACTGACTTGGACGTGAGGTCTGACAGTTTCACCACTTCCGGGTAGCTGGAGAAGTAGTCGACCAAGAGCACGTAATCACGCCCATTTGTGTGAAAGAGGTCTATCCCCACCTTGAACCACGGAGGAGTCACAATCTCGTGCTGTTGCAGTGTTTCCTTGGGCTGAGCTGTTGACATTTCTGGCATGTTGTGCAGTTGAGGACCGTGCAGTTGTGCAGTGTTGGCAATGTCTTGGCTGATGCCAGGCCAGTAAACTGCCTGCCAAGCTCTGCATCGTCATTTCTCGACCCCAAAGTGACCCTCATGGATCTGACTGAGCACCATGGTTTGCATGCTTTGGGGAATGACAATTCTATCTGGTTTAAGAAGGATCCCCTCAACAACCGTTAACTCGTCCTTAAAGTTGAAGAACTGGGGGCACTGCCCCTTTTGCCAGCCATGGGCAAGGTGTTGCATCACGCGCTGCAGTAGAGGATCTTTGGAAGTTTCTTCGTGTATTTGGACAACTCGTTCATCAGTGGCTGGGAGGTTGCTGGCACACAACTGCACCTGTGCCTCAATGTGGCGAATGAAGTCGCCCTGTTCACAAGGCGTGGTGATGGATCGGGATAGGGCATCCGTGATGATCAGCTCCTTACCCGGTGTGTAGATGAGTTTGAAGTCATATCGGCGGAGACGAAGAAGAATTCGCTGCAGCCGAGGTGTCATGTCATTTAAATCCTTCTGGATTATGTGGACTAAAGGCCTGTGGTCTGTTTCCACCGTAAACTTTGGCAGACCGTATACGTAGTCATGAAACTTGACTATTCCTGTCAGGAGACCCAGACACTCCTTTTCGATCTGGGCATACCGTTGTTCAGTCGGAGTCATGGCCCTGGAGGTATATGCCACTGGAGCCCAGGGCGAGGAATCGTCTCGCTGGAGGAGCACCGTCCCAATGCCGTCCTGGCTTACGTCTGTGGATATCTGGTATCCTTGGTTGGGTCAAAGAACGCCAGTACTGGGGCTGTGGTGAGCTTCGCCTTCAGCTCAAGCCACTCCGCTTGATGTGCGGGAAGCCACTGGAACACTGTCGACTTTTTAACGAGATGCCGGAGGGCAGTGGTGTGGGATGCCATGTTGGGAATGAATTTTCTGAGAAAATGTACCATTCCGGGGTAACGGAGGACCGCCTTTTTGTTGTCTTCATGGCATTGATTGCCAGCACCTTGTCAGTGTCAGATTGCACACCTTGCTGTGAAATGTGGTCACCCAGAAACTTGATAGCGGACCGACCAAATCTGGAAAACCTGTTTGAGGCGAGCGATGTGACCCTCGGGCGTCGTGGACCAGATGATCACGTCGTCCACATAGACTCGCACCCCCTCGATGCCCTCCATCATTTGCTCCATTATGCGATGAAATACTTTGGAAGCTGAGATGATACCAAAAGGCATGCGGTTGTAGCAATACCTGCCGAACGGAGTGTTAAACAGGCACAGCTTCCGACTGGACTCGCCCAGCTGTATCTGCCAGAAACCACGGGAGGCGTCCAGCTTGGTAAAGAATTTGGCATGAGCCATCTCACAGGTTAATTCTTCATGCTTCGGGATCGGCTAGTGCTCTCGCATTATGTTGCGATTCAGGTCTTTGGGATCAATGCAAATGCGGAGTTCGCCGGAGGGTTTCTTGACACAGACCATGGAGCTGACCCAGTCTGTGGGTTCCATGACCTTTGAGATGATGCCCTGGTCTTGAAGCTCTCGTAGCTGCGCTTTCAGGCGATCCTTGAGAGGAGCCGGCACCCGGCGTGGTGCATGGATGACTGGGGTGGCATTCGGCTTGAGCAATATCTTGCAGCAATAAGGGAGCATGCCCATCCCATCAAACACACTGTGGTATTGTGTGAGAATGTCATCTATCTTAGCCTGGAGATTCGCATTGGGCGAGGCCGTCGCCGGTGTCGAGGACATGGCATGGACTCGCTGTACCAGATTTAGGAGTTTGCATGCGTGAGCACCGAGCAGGGATGCCTTGTCAGGCCGGACGATCTCGAATCTCAACGTTGCCTTGATTGCCTTGTGAGAGACACCTAGCTGACACGACCCACTGGCAGCTATGGCATTACCATTGTAGTCAAGGAGCTGGCAGGCTGGTGTAAGAATGCTAGGTTGGTCTCGGATGCTGTCGAGATCCGACTGTGATATGAGGTTTGCAGACGCGCCGGTGTCCAATTTAAATCTGATGCAAGACTGGTTGACCGTGATGACAGCACACCACCCGTCGTCAGGATCCACACTCAGGATTGAAAGGCGGTTTGCAGGCACGGTGGAGACCAGCTCGCGTGTGGTGATGATGCCCACCCGATATGGAGACTCGAGGCAGTCAGCATCGGGGTCCGTTGGGCTGTCGGGATCAGAATCCTGCATGCCTTGTTGTACGCAGCGGACACGTCTGCGCTGCAGCTGGGATCGCTGGCTGTTGCTCGGTGGAGCGGACCTGCAAAAGGCCGCGTAATGCCCAGGCTTTCCACACTGTAGACATCGCCTGCCTTTGGCTGGACATTGCCGCTTTAAATGGGCGGAGCCACAATTTGGACACGTCATGACGCTGACGTCAGCGCGTTCTGTGCACCATCGCGCATGCGCAGTGTGGTCGGCCGACGTCGCTCATACGCATTAGGGTCTTCGGCCTCATCGTCCACCCGGTTGTGGCGCGCTTGCGTGGGGACCCGAGAAAAGCGCGCGAAACGGCCACTCTCCTCGATGCTCAGGCCTTGCATTTTTGCGATGGCCTGCACCCTTTCTGCCTCGTGGGAGGCCAGTTTTGCAATTTCTGCCGCCCTGATGCGGGAGTAGCGATTTCTGGCATGCTCATGGACAACGCACGTTTTGATGGCAACGGAGAGGGTCAACTGTTTGATTTTGAGGAGCTGCTCCCGCAGGGAGTCGGACTGGACCCCGAAAACGATCTGATCCCGGATTATGGAATCAGCCGTTGAGTCATAATTACATGACTGCGCTAGGATGCGGAGATGGGTCAAGAAGGACTGAAAAGGTTCATCCTTACCCTGAAGCCTCTGTTGGAAGATGTACCGTTCAAAGCTCTCATTCACCTCAATTTCGCAATGGCTGTCGAATTTCAGCAGAACTGTCTTAAACTTCGTCTTGTCTTAGCCATCGGCAAACGTGAACGAGTTATAGATGTGAATGGCTTGATCACCCGCAGTCGACAGGAACAGCGCAATCTTTCTGGCATCCGATGCAGCCTCGAGGTCGGAGGCTTCGATACACAGGAGGAACTTCTGTTTGAAGACTTTCCAGTTGGCGCCGAGGTTGCCGGAGATCCGGAGTTGCGGAGGGGGGCTGGATGTTTTCCATGCCATTGGATGGCTGCTTGCTGATCGTTGCAGATTCACTCGAGGTAGGTTCGTTAGAATTAATAGCTCCCTGGTACCATGACGCGTTATGTGAGTTGGTTCAACATTGACTGCAACTGGATGCAGTGAAACTAGAAACAGGCTTCTGACACAGGAGATGGTCCAACACTCTTTTATTGAACTTGCTGATTGCTGTACATAGTCTTTGGTGGGTCTATTAATCTAACTGATAACCTCCTACTGGCTTGACCAGACTAGCTCTCTACCTCATGGAGATGGTGCTCACTGGCTTGTGCAATCTAACTATCTCAGTAGCTGTGTCCTGTGAGAGAGAGTCTTAATGCCCTGTGGGCTTTATAGTGGTGGTGTCCTGTCTGGTGATTGGCTGTTCTGTGTCATGTATGTTCATTGGTTATCCTGTGTGTCAATCACTGCCTGTCTGCATCTCATTATATGCGAGTGGATATTATGACAGCTGCCTGAATGAAGTTCATTCGTGTGTATGATGAGAGTTCTCGTCAGACATCCTGTCAATGCGAAATGAATGTAAACCCTTTCTCTTTACGCAAAGTCCTTCACACCAGGTGAACCTCTGCTGCCACTGACAACGGCGGGTCCTGTCCAGTTGATCATCTCTTGCCCTGTGGAAAGAAGGCAAAGTGTTGCCCCTTGCTGACATAGTGATTATCACTTCTTTGCTACAGGGTGGTGCTGCAATGATATCTCCTAGGGTGGCTTGGTGGGATGCAATATTATGAAAGCGTCATGCTGTGGGAAGAACTACCCCTGGTCAAGACGCTGCATGCCAATTACTGACTAGCACACGGCAATTCTTCAGCAGCCTGTATTGTGCATTTTGCAGGATTGTTACAAACAGGATTGCTACCATCTTCTAGATGGTACACACTGCTGCCACTGTGCATTTATGGTGTCGGGAGTAAATACTTGAGGTGATGGATGGAGTGCTGATGAAGATCACTGCAAGTTGTAACGCAGGTGGATAAGGTAGTCAAGAAGGCATACGGCATCCTTGCCTTCATCGTTTGAGTACAAAAACTGGCAAGTTATGCTGCAGCTGTACCGAACGTTAGCTAGGCCACATTTGGAATGTTGTGTGCAATTTTGGTTGCCACATTACCAGAAGGATGTGGATGCTTTGGGGAGAGGACAGAAGAGGTTTACCAGGATTTGCCTGGTCTGGAGGGTATTAGCTATGAGGAGGTGTTGGATATACTCGGATTGTTTTCACTGGAATGACAAAAGGTTGAGGGCCAATCTGACAGAGGTTTATGAAACTATGAGTGAGATGGATAGAGTGGATAGTCAGACACTTTTTCCCAGCGGGCAAAAGTCAATGAGGACGTAGATTTAAGGTGCTAGGGGAAAGGTTTAGAGGAGATGAGCGAGGCAAGTTTTTTTTACACAGGGTAGAGGAAACCGCTGCCGGGGGAGGTGGTGGAAGCAGGGACGGTAGTGACGTTTAAGAGGCACCTTGACGAATACATGAATAGGATGGGAATAGAGGGATACGGACCACAGAAGTGCAGCAGTTTTAGTTTAGACGGGCAGCATGATCGGCGCAGGCTTGGAGGGCGGAAGGGCCTGTTCCTGTGCTGTACTGTTCTTTGTTCTTTTGTCCTTTGAAGAAGGATGCTTTGCCCCTGGAAGGTGCTACATTTTGTGTGCTGTTGGAGCTGCACTCATCCAGGCATGAGGAGGGAATTCCATCACGCTCCTGGGGCGACATTCTCCGACCCCCGCCGGGTTGGAGAATCGCCGGGGGCTGCCGTGAATCCCGCCCCCGCCAGTTGCCGAAGTCTCCGGTACCGGATATTCGGCGGGGGCGGGAATCGGGCCGCGCCGGTTGGCGGGTACCCCGCTGGATTCTCCGGCCCGGATGGGCCGAAGTCCCGCCGATAAATTGCCTGCCCCGCCGGCGTGGATTAAACCACCTTTTGAACGGGACAAGGCGGCGTGGGCGGGCTCCGGGGTCCTGGGGGGGGGGGCGCGGGGCGATCTGAATCCGGGGGGTGCCCCCACGGTGGCCTGGCCCGCGATCAGGGCCCACCGATCCGCGGGCGGGCCTGTGCCATGGGGGCACTCTTTCCCTTCCACCTCCGCCACGGTCTCCACCGTGGCGGAGGCGGAAGAGACTCCCTCCACTGCGCATGCGCAGGAAACTGTCAGCGGCCGCTGACGCTCCCGCGCATGCGCCGCCCGGAGATGTCATTTCCGCACCAGCTGGCGGGGCAACAAAGGCCGTTTCCGCCAGCTGGCGGGGCGGAAATCCCTCCGGCGTCGGCCTAGCCCCTCAATGTTGGGGCTCGGCCCCCAAAGATGCGGAGCATTCCGCACCTTTGGGGAGGCGCGATGCCCGTCTGATTGGCGCCGTTTTGGGCGCCAGTCGGCGGACATCGCGCCGTTTGGGGAGAATTTTGCCTCTGATTTGTGCTTTGTAGACGGTGGACAGGCTTTGTGGAATCAGGCGGTGAGTTACTCACCACAGAATAGCCAGCCTCTAACTGCTCTTGTAGCCACAGTATTTATACGGCTGGGTCCAGTTCTGTTTCTGGTCATCGTCTATCCGCACTCCTTTGCAAGGCGCCATATCAAATTTAGCAAAATAATGAATTCACATCGGTAAGAAAATGCAAATAAACATGGGAACTGTAAAAAAAAACAATATGAGGAAGAAATGAAACAAAGAAAGTCTGAAAATGCAAAACATTCTCCAAATATTTCTGTAAAATGATTTTCCCGACATTGGTGGGGGAGGGGGATGTGACAAAGTGGGACCTGCTGGTGGACGTCTCACGCCATCTGAATTTTCTGGATTAAACTTTGCTTAAAATAAGGTAATGAATTAATTATTAAGTGACCAGTTGTAAATTGAATTACTTCTCTTTTACAAACCCTCTATATCTTTGTGGATGCACTTTGCTCCCAACTTGTGAAATTCACTCTTTTCATAAAACTTACCACCTGAAAAATGTCCAAGAAAAGTGTTGTGAAACGTGACAGATCTACTCCCTCTTCTCTCTCACGAGAACAAAAAATGAGACGAAGCACATTTCCCCTATTTCTGAATAACCGCTTATTGATTCTCTTCAATGGCAATCCATGAGATTCAGACCCCGCGCACAGTTAATCTGATAAGAATGTTAACTCGCCACACAAGTCTCTCTTGAAAGATAATGGCAAATGCAAACCCTGAAGGTACTTTTTTTTTTAAACAAACTAGTATCTTTAAAAAGAGAGGAACTCCCAACACCCTTCAAACACCCTGAACAGCGTCAGAACATTTGCCCACATTGTACTATTCAGTCAGTATCTTCCGGTCATTCCAATGCATGAGGAACATCTATTATCAGATGTAAAACTATAAATGCTGCCCCGCTTGCCGGTTTTTGCACTAACAAAGTGATTTCTGAGCCCTTTCGTCTATTAAGGCAGGGACGTCCGAAGTTCCCTTTGTTGTCTGCATCAGCAAGAGTCACTGCCCATGGCACTAAGGACTTTAAAAGCTTGGGGAGGAATTGTTAGAGGAAGGGTGGAGTATAGGGTCTTGCTATACACCGGCGATTTGCTGGTATGTGTTAGGGATCCGGGGGCTTCATTGGGAAATATTTTAGGGATTTTGCAGTGCCTTGGGCCCTTCTCTGACGATAAGCTAAATATTGGATAGAGCAAATATTTGACGTTTGGGGCACCAGGGCAGAGAGGGGGCTTATTGGGTTGCCGTTCATGCTAGCAGGAAGTTTATTTTCGGTACTTGGGGGCCCAGATAGCAAGGGACTGGGACTCTCCGAAGGTTGAACTTCACGAGTTTGGTAGGGAAGGTGAAGACAGACCTGCAGAGATGGGACTGTTTCCTACTATCCCTGGCGGACCGAGTGCGCTCGGTTAAGATGAACACCTTGCCCAGATTTTTATATTTATTTCAGTGCGTCACGGTGTCCCTGCCTAAGGCGTTCTTCAGAGAGATCGACCAGCTTGTGTCTGGGTTTATTTGGGTGGGTCAGGGCCCGTGGATCAAGCGGATAGTGGTCCAGAGGGCGAGACAAGCAGGGGGATTGGCTTTGCTGAACTTTCAATGTTGCTATTGGATGGCCAAAAAAGGATGTCAAACAATATCAAAGTAAAAGTTGCCACAGTTCCAGGTGACCATAGGCTGCTTTCCCCTTCGAGAGGGAGAGCTGACTGGTGGTGATTTAACCTGAGGATCACCACACCTCAGGCAAGGATGAGAAGGCTGGGCCTTCACGAATAACCTCAGCCGGTGTGGGAATTGAACCCGAGCTGTTGGCTTTTCTCTGCATCACGAACCAGCCGTCCAGCCAACTGAGCGAAACCGGCCTCCTGTCAAACTATACAGCAGAGGTATGGCTCACATTCCCCCCCATGAGGTAACTTTGAGAGAATTTTAATGTTCTGCCATTTGTGAAAATGATGAGGCAGCTGGCCTCACTTGATGGGTCGTAGGGGAACGATGAGTAGCTTCTACGATTCTTAGCTATTAATAATAATCGCTTATTGTCACAAGTAGGCTTCAATGAAGTTACTGTGAAAAGCTGCTAGTCGCCACATTCCGGCACCTGTTCGGGGAGGCCGTAAGGGAATTGAACCCACGCTGCTGGCCTTGTTCTGCATTACAAGCCAGCTGTTTAGCCCACTACATGATGAATGACAGTCCTGTGATTCTGGTGCACCTTCAACCGCCTCCGAATGTCCCAAAGCCCCTTACAGCCAATGAAGTATCTTTGCAGCGCAGTCACTGTTGTAATGAGGGAGACACAGAAAGCTCACATAAACAACCATCAGTCCCTGAAGGCAAGAATGACGTCCGGTGGGCTTCATGACTTGTGTGTTCCCCCCACCCCCTCCCGGGTGACTCAGCAAGTCAATCCTGGAACCACAGGTCTTCGGCAGAGACGACCAGAGTTCACCCGAAGAAGGGGGCTTCTTGACACAGTTTCCCGCTCCCTAAAATGGATCTCTAAGTGGATGTTTACTGTTTACAGAACAAAGTAAATTACAGCACAGGAACAGGCCCTTCGGCCCTCCAAGCCTGCACCGACCATGCTGCCCGTCTGAACTAAAAACCCCTACCCTTCCAAGGATCATATCCCTCTATTATAACAATAATCGTTATTGTCACAAGTAGGCTTACATTAACACTGCAATGAAGTTACTGTGAAAAGCCCCTTGTCGCCACATTCCGGCGCCTGTTCGGGTACAGGGAGGGGGAATTCAGAATGTCCAATTCACTTAACAGCACGTCTTTCGGGACTTGTGGGAGGAAACCGGAGCACCCGGAGGAAACCCAGGCAGACAAAGGGAGAACGTGCTGACTCCGCACAGACAGTGACCCAAGCCGGGAATTGAACCTGGGACACTGTGAAGCAACTGTGCTAACCATTATGCTCCCGTGCCCCATCCTGTTCACGTATTTGTCAAGTCACCTTTAAAGGTGAATTAACTGAAGGGGAACTCGAGAGTAGGGCCAGTAAGACTCCGAGGAAGAGCAGGCAGGGTAAGGTTGCTGATCAAAGATGTTCGGGTGGACTGAAGTGCATTTGTTTCAATGCGAGACTTGTAACAGGTAAGGCAGATGAATTTAGAGCTTGGAGTAGTACTTGGAGCTATGATGTTGTTGCCATTACAGAGATTTGGGTAATGGGAGGACAGGATTGGCAACTTAACGTTGCAGGATACAGATGTTTTAGGCAGGATAGAGGGGGATGGAAAAGGGGTGGGGGAGTTGCGCTATTGGTTAAGGAGAATATCACAGCTGGACTGTGGGAGGACACCTCGGAGGGCTCATACAGGGAGGCAGTACGGGTAGAGCTCAGGAATAGGGTGGGCACATTTCCCCCATTCCTGAAGTGTAAGCAGCGTTCCTGTTTTCAAAGAAACGTAATTTGCTTTGAAAAATTTACTCTTTCGCACGGGATACGTGTGTCACTGGTAAGGCCAGCATTTGGCAACCATCCCTAATTGCGCTCAGGGGGACGGAGTCCATGTGGTGTGGCTAGAGGCGCCCACAGCGCTTGTTGGGACAGGAATTCCAGGATTGTTTCTGGACTGAGCTTTTTACAGCGGCTGAATTTCACTCTTTGAGAACTAAGTTCTCTGGCAACGCTTCAGAGAATTGGTGAGTAATGAAATCAGAAAGTTCCGTTGCAGCCAGTTGTTTTGCTGTTCCTCATTTCTCCCTGACTTTCAGGAGCATCTTCAGCAGCCTTTACTGATAAGCGGTTGGCAGCTTGGACCTAAAATGCTGGTTTCCCAGCGATAATGCGATCATTCAGAACATTTGCCGTCTTGCTTCACAAGCAGATATCCTCCTACAGATAATTAACTCCTCACAACTGATGAAAGAAGCAGCCATTAATATTGAAAGAAGAAAGGCTCCGTCTGAAGATTCCCGCTCATCAGAATTTACTCAGCTACTCCTGGAAAATCCACTGACAATTCTAGTTCATATTCTCTGGCTCGAATACCTTTCTGTCCATTCATGGGGTGTGGGCATGAAAAAATGAAATGAAAATCGCTTATTGTCACAAGTAGGCTTCAATGAAGTGACTGTGAAAAGCCCCTAGTCGTCACCTTCCGGCGCCTGTTCGGGGAGGCTGTTACGGGAATTGAACCATGCTGCTGGCCTGCCTTGGTCTGCTTTCAAAGCCAGCGATTTAGCCCTGAGCTGGCTAGGCTGGCATTTGTGGCCCATCCCTAATTGCCCCGGAGGTGCTGCCGATCTGCTGCCTTATTGAGCGACTGCAGTCCAGGATTTTTGGGTCGGGTTGGGGAGATTTGGAAGGTGCTATCGAAGGAGCCAGGAGTGAGCTGCTGCAGTGCATTTTGTAGATGGGACACATTTTGGAGTAGGAATTTCTTCTTCCTCTGCCTGCTGTCCCGTGCAACAATCCAAAATGTCAACCTTGATTTGGTTGTCCCGGCTGTCGTGTTGGGTGTTCTGGTTCACAAACAAGCCAACAATGCTGGAAGTGGTGTAACGCTATTTTATTAACTGTTCAACTATGCTAACATACTGTAAACGTGGGTATAAGCAACACCAGCTTAACTGTGGACCCTTTCCTATCACTAGCTATGGTGAGGCACTCAGCACATGGTGAATGTCTGTGTTGCAGGCTGTGAGCTCTGTGCTCCGAGCTGGCTGCTGCTAGAATGAGCAGGAACTCTCCTGTCCCCTGTCTTTATAGTGCTTGTGCTCTCACTGGTGATTGGCTGTGGTGTTGTGTATGCTGATTGGTCCCACTGCATGTCCATCAGTGTGTGTGTGATTGCACCATAATGTACTGATGTATATTATGACACCGGCTTCATGTATTGAGACGATTGTAGTTGATGTCGCCCGAGATTTCAGTTGTGCAGGATATTCGGCAAAAGGGTACAAATGTAATGACGTGATCGACTGATCTGAATTTAATGCCGCCACTCACCCCTCCTTGCACCCGACCCCGTTCACCCCAATGCGAGTTCTGAGGTGGGGTGCTGTTTGCTCGAGGCAGGAGGTTTCAGGGTGAGGACCCCACTACCTTCCTGACTCTCTCTGATCTCTCTGATGGCCTTCACATCCAGAGGTCAATTGAGGTTCTTAATAAATAGGACCTTATCCCGCTGCCATGGGCAATCGGCTAGCAGCTGGTGAGGGGGTGGGGGTGGGCGTGGCTGGGAGGCTCGCTATCCGAGAAGCTTCCCAGGAGACCCTGTTGTGTCTGCTGGTGGCCTGCGGGCATGGGAGGGTCCACAATAATATGGACTCAATGCCCAAATAAGGGAACCGGCATTGGGAAGGGCAGTGGCATGCTACAATTGCTTCTGATCACCCTTGCTGCCCCATCACCGGCAATGCCCTATCCTGTCCACACTGTCCAAGGATCCATTACCGATCGCTGCTACAGACCCGGGTGTAATACCAGAAGTAGCCACTGCTCTTGGTGGTATTGTTGGTTGAAGAGTTGCTGGCCTCTGATTGGCTGGCAGCTCTCAGTGGGGAATTTTTGTCCTGGTGAGGGCTTAATTGAAAGAAGACCCCCAATTCTGTCCAGTAAGTGCCTGATTAGCTCAGAATTGCATTGGGCCTCCTAGAGAGAAGCAATGGGAGACACCACTGATTCTTCAACTGGTGAGCAAGGCTCCTTGCACATTTACTAGATTCTACCCGTTAACTGATGAGTACTGGAAGCTCTTGAGTGGCGTGGAGCCCCTTCAAGTGTGGGATCCCCTCAGTCCACACTTCGAGGCGGTAAAACTGTTGGCCATGCCTTAACTCACAGCAAGTTCTGTCCACCTATCACTCCAATGCTCACTGCCCCACACTGGCTCCCAGTGAAGCACCATCTTGATCTGATAATTCTGATCCTTGATGTCAAATCCAGCTATGCCCTCACCCTTCTCAATCTCTGAAATCTCCTCCAACCCCACAACCCTTTGAGATTTTTGTGTTTCGATAACCCCATCTGCTTGAGCGTCCACAATTTGAATTGCTCCACCATTAGTGGCTGTGCCTTTCGTTGACTGGGTCATAAGCTCTGGAAGTCCTTCCCTCCAACTCACCACCTTTCCACCATGGTTTCCTCTGAGGGACTGTTTAAAATCTGCCCCTTTGATCAAGCTTCTAGTCAGCTGACCAAATATCTCCGTACGTGGGCTCAGTGTCAAACATGGGTTTACAATGCCCCTGTGAAACGCTTTGGGATGTTAAAGGTGCTATAAGACCATAATTCCATAAGATATAGGAGCAGAATTAGGCCATTCGGCCCATCGAGTCTGCTCCGCCATTCAATCATGGCTGATATTTTTCTCATCCCCATTCTCCTGCCTTCTCCCCTTAACCCCTGACCCCCTTATTAATCAAGAACCTATCTATCTCTGTCTTAAAGACACTCAGTGATTTGGCCTCCACAGCCTTCTGCGGCAAAGAGTTCCACAGATTCACCATCCGCTGGCTGAAGAGATTCCTCCTCATCTCAGTTTTAAAGGATCGTCCCTTTAGTCTAAGATTGTGTCCTCTGCATCTAGTTTTTCCTACAAGTGGAAACATCCTCTCCACGTCCACTCTATCCAGGCCTCGCAGTATCCTGTAAGTTTCAATAAGATCCCCCCTCATCCTTCCTAACTCCAACGAGTACAGACCCAGAGTCCTCAACCATTCCACATATGACAACCTCTTCATTCCAGGGATCATGACAACCTCTTCATTCCAGGGATCATTTTTGTGAACCTCCTCTGGACCCTTTCCTAGGCCAGCACATCCTTCCTTAGATACAGGGCCCAAAACTGCTCACAATACTCTAAATGGGTCTGACCAGAGTCTTATACAGTCTCAGAAGTGCATCCCTGATCTTGTATTCTAGCCCTCTCGACATGAATGCTGACATTGCTTTTGCCTTCCTAACTGCCTTAAGTGAATCGTGAACAAGGACACCCAAGTCATAGATATAGATTATCATAGAATTTAGAGTGCAGAAGGAGGCCATTCGGCCCATCGAGTCTGCACCGGCTCTTGCAAAGAGCACCCTACCCAAGGTCAACACCTCCACCCCATCACCCAGCAAACCCACCCAACACTAAGGGCAAGTCCCTTTGTCCTTCTGATTTCCTAAGCATTTCCCCATTTAGAAAATAATCTATGCCTCCATTCCTCCTTCCAAAGTGCGTAAACTCACACTTTTCCACATTGTATTCCATCTGCCACTTCATTGCCCACTCTCCGAGCCTGTCCAAGTCCTTCTGCAGCCCGCCTGCTTCCTCAATACTACCTGTCCCTCTACAGATCTTTGTATCATCGCAAACTTAGCAACAGTGCCTTCAGTTCCTTCTTCCAGATCATTAATGTATATTGTGAAAAGTTGTGGTCCCAGCACCGACCCCTGAGGCACACCACTAGTCACCGGCTGACATCCTGAAAAATACCCCTTTATCCCTACTCTCTGTCTTCTGCCAGTCACAGTTGTTGTTGTTGTTATCTTGATGCAATACAGAGGCGTTATTGTGCTCACTGTGTCAGACAGTGCAATAAATACTGTACGATGATAGAAAGTTTGGTATCGCAGTGTACCAGTCTGCGCTATAAATCTTGAAAGCATTGCCTGTCAAACCCCACAGTACAATATCTTTTCTTGTCAAATTGCATAATTCGGCTTTGGTGACCTGCCATTTGTTGCCGCAAACAGAAAATTTATGAGGATATCGGGGGAGCCCTGAAATTGCAAAACAGCAACGTACAAACTCTTCTTGTATTCATCTCCGCTATTTGAGCGGAAGCGTTTTGTAAATTCCTTAAGCTTTGATCTCACAGATTGTCATGCTTAATTTCTTTTTTCAGATTTCATCTGTAGATTCCTTCGATTGGGCTACTCTCAGTTGGGTTCGGGGGTTACAGAACCCTGTGCGACCAATAGGGATGAATGGAGTTTGCATGGTTTTACAGTTTGGGGGGCATTCTGTGGCCCGCCAACCCTCTCCATGATGTGTTTTCCAACTTGCCATTGGCCGCTGGCGGGATCTTCCTGTCCCTCCTATGTCTACGTTGTTATGTGTGACTCGCCTGTCCCTCCACCGGGGAACTCGCCATTGAGGATCCCCTCCAGTGGGGCTGGAAGATCCCACCGACATGCAGGGCAGGAAAATCACGCCTTTTGAGTTTACAATAGAGACGTTTAAAAAAAAAAGTTTGTTACACTATCTGAGGTCACGTCGTTATCTTTCAAAGATGCATGATATGATTACACACCAGTTTGAAAGCAATCATTCCTGGTAACTCAGTTACCTGTAATTCACATTCACAGTGTGAGACATAAATTCATTCGAATCTTGAAAACCAGTCCTGTTACATTGTTTTGTGCAGGAAAGGAGCTTTATGCATTTTTACATTTACTGTCAATTTACATTACAGACAATTGCCTTGCACAAGATCAGTCAAAAATATAATGGATAGAAGACGGTACTGGAATGTGCTTTATTTATTATTTGCAGGGAAAATCTATTCTCAACTTGTTTCTCTTTTATACTTGCATCCCTGACACAGCAATGTCTTGAATCTAAAATTCCCATTCTTGTCTTCAAAAGTCTCCATTGCCGTAAACTCCCTAACCTCAGAACCCACTGAGATCTCAGAACTCCCTTCAGTTTTGGCTTCTCGTAAGTCCCTCATTATAATCAGTCCACATTGATGGCCATGTATTCAGTTGTTGAGGCTCCAACATCCCAATTTGCTGGTACATTAAGTAGTACAAACATCCCAATATATTTCACCTGTGCGCATAACTGACACCTGCTCTGGAATGCACTAATTGACAGACCATCTGGTGTAGCCCAGAAAAAAAATTATCTGTTTCTACCGTTTCAATCGGCATCATTGTTTACGTTTTCCAAAGGCTGTTAGTACAGCTGAGCCCAATATGAATGCTTATCTGAGTTTCAAAAGCTGGTCTCAGCAGGTGAACTGAGTTCACATTTTTATTGAAATTTTAAAGGGCTATTAAAGGATTATCTTTTTTTATGTGACTAGAAAATAGATGTGTGTTTGTTTTCCCAATAGATTGAGCACTTGAGGGCATTTAACATTTTTAAGGGATACTTGAATGAGAGCATTATTTTCATAATCAAGAGTGTATGAGTGTGAGCTATCTTAGATTGTTAGAAGTTTTCTTTCATCTGCACATGGTTCCTTATGTCTGCCCATAGTGGATATTGGGTGAATGACTACGGAAGCAGCATGGAGGAATGTGGGTCATGTGGGTATGGGGAATATGACAAGGCTTTGGGGTATAAAGGGGCATGGAGTTGGCATGTAGGTGTAGGGCCAAGTGGGTGGGAGGAGCGATGAAGGCCAGGGACCTGAACAGCCTTTGATACAACTGGGCTACTATTTCAGAGAACTGAAGCGGGTCGCTAACCAGCCCGCCTAGCATTGGCCTACCCCTTTGGCTAGAAGCAAACACTGCCCCTTAATTGGAAAAAATGAATTGGGTCATCTAAATTTTTTAAAAAAGAAAGAGAACAGTAAGGGTTGGTCCAATTTTGCACTGGTAAATAATTATGCCCTGCATTTATCATCCATACTTTTTAAAATAAAAAATACGAACAGATCCCTCAATCAGTGCTAATGGTCTTACCTTCCTCTGTCTCTCAGCTATCAATCTCATCACACATCTCTCTCTCTCTGTTTCCTGTCTTCCAAAACCTTCCTTTCTCTGCCCTCTCTCTCGTGGGGTACAATTTCCTATCTTTTGATTTCTTGGTGCTTGTAACAGTTGTAAGTCCATCTAAACATGGTCCTTCCTCACTGTGGCATTCTGCGCATAACTCACGGTGAATCCGCCGAGGGAGGGAAATTTGATTTCAATGAATGGGCTGTATGAGCCGCTGTCACCCCACTCCTCAAGGCAAATGAAGATCAAGAGACCGGGAGGAGATTGGGACCGGGCAGAGGAGTTCAGGAAAAAAAAAAGGCGAAGAGGGCTTAGGTGAATCTGGCAAAAAAAGTGAGAGGGCGAAAGGAGAGAGACTGGAAGCAAAAAGTGAGAGATTAAGGGCAGCATCCAGAGCACAAAGTCAAATGGTAATGGAAGATTAAGGTCAGGACAAGGCTAGGAGCTGGAGAGATGGCAGGAAACGAGTAGGAGGTGAAAGGATAAATCGTTCAATCTCTTGCCTTATGAATGTTTATTTCTGGGTTAGAAAGAATCACCTTTTCTGTGTGGCGACTTTCAGACACGTACTGTATGTACTTCAGTATTTCTGTGTTGATTAAATTACTCCATAATCAAATACCCTTCCTTCCAAATCAGGGTTGTTATGATTAAGGATTTTTCTGTTGATTGAAGAATGTTGCAATTCTACATGTTAAAAGCACCTTCAGAAAGTAATTTAACAATAAGTTAAAATTAAAATGTGTAAATATCCAATGCTCTTTTGCCTTTGGAGTGGGTTTTATTTAAGTTTAACAGTTAGCAGTGAAGTAAATTCTGAAGCCAAACATTTGCAGTCTCAAAGCACATCTCGATTCTGCACCAGAGTTCAGACGATGGAATGAATGACAGGTGCGTGGTACTCCCATGGTCAACCCTGTGTGTCTCACTCAGTACTTACTATCAATGGTAAATACATTGCAAAATCTAGAGTTTGTCCCTTTTGTTTTTACAATCGGAATCTTGCACGTGAGAATTTGCTGAATATTGGGCAATTTTGAAGGTGTCACGTTGTGCCTAACCACAAATCCCAATCCCATTATAATTGGAATAGACAATTTACATCAACCCAGGATGGATTTCAGGAAGTCAGCTGACTTGTTGTAGTTTTTGCTTTGACAGGGCCTAAACCGTGTCTGGACAAGTCTCCAGAAAACCATTACAATGTAAATGACCTTTGTGGGGACCTTCCATTGAAATGAACATCAGAATGCAACAGATCACTTGTGGAATTAACAGGTACAATTGTACAGAAATTGAGATACAACTGTAACCCCAGACCTGGGTGTCTACACACTGGAATGCCCTCCAAGAGGAGTGTGAATATAAGCACTTTATCACAACAAGGTGCGAATGGCTTCATTCATTCCCCATTGTTTAAAATTGTTAACATCATCAAATCATTTGTGTGGCTAATGGGGATATCGATTCTGTGGTCACATGACAGAAACTGGCTTTAGCACAGGTCAAATGGGGCTGGTTTAGCACAGGGCTAAAGAGCTGGCTTTTAAAGCAGACCAAGGCAGGCCAGCAGCACGGTTCAATTCCCGTACCAGCCTCCCCGAACAGACACCAGAATGTGGCGACTAGGGGCTTTTTACAGTAACTTCATTTGAAGCCTACTTATGACAATAAGCGATTTTCATTTTCATTCAGATAGCAAATATTGTATTATTCAAAGGACAACCCAGAGAAGGCAGTCTGGGATATGTGGATCACATAGGGAAGACATTTTTCCCAGCAAATGGAAGGGTCCTGCTTCGGAAATCCATCACAGGCAGGGACGTGGGGCTAATTTGTTTTACCTGTGGATCATGAATTTTAATACGGGGGCTCAACCACACCTTGGGCTACAAAAGCCAGAAACCTACTGTTGCTTGGAGTAAACCCTTGGGAGTTCATCACCAGAAACATCACACAACCTCTGTTTTTCTTCAGTCAACCAAATGTGAATTTTCAGGCCTGTAATCTTTCCAACCTCCATCTTCCGGAACTAAAGCAATGGTGCATACAACCATCTGAGCAAATGAATTAGAAACAGGCCAGTCGGCCTGGAAAACCTGCTCTGTCATTCAGTAAGATCATAGTTGATCTGACTGAAACCTCAACTCCATATTCCTCCCGATCTCCAAAACCTTTTCACCCTCTTGCTGATCAAGAATCTAACTGTGGTACCCTCAATAACGATGCTGAGAGTGTAAACCGTAAAGAAGGCTTTAATAAACTAAGAACTAGGCTAGAGCTGAGACGTGTGCTAACTGCTGCACTGCCCACAAGGCGGCCCCTTATATACGGCTCACAGATGGGCGGAGGCGGAGTTCCCCAGGGTTCCAAGCCATGTCTTAAAGAGGACATCACCTTACATGATGACAAGGGTACAGTGTTACAGTAACCGTTCATCACACTAACTATCTTCACCTTAAAAATATTCAAGGACTCTGCTGCCATCGCCTTTTGAGAACGAGGGTTCCAAAGGCTTATTGGCCCTCTGAGCAAAAATAATGCCCCTGTTTTAAAGGGGTGATCCCGAGTTCTATTTTCCCCCACAAGAGGAAACATCTGCTCCACATCCAGTCTGTCAAGTCTTTTTGTCCTTGCCCTCTTCGAAATATATGGGTGCACGTTCTCTCTTTTTTTTTATGTAATCACTTTTTCTCGTGTCTGTTCCTTGTGTGAATGAGGAGTGGGTGTTGCTGGATTACAATTCGGGTTGTGAGGAAAAAAATAAAGGCCGGAGTTCAGGGTTCTCTGGTCCTGCCGGCAGTGTCCCCCCCCCCCCCCCCCCCACTCCCCCAACCCCCGCTTCCCGTGGGTTTCCTGGCGGCATGGGGAGGCTTCAATTGGAATTCTCATTGACAGCAACGCGAGAGGGGTAGTACAGTGGTTAGTGTGGTGAACACCACTAGTGGCATAGAACAAAGAAAATTACAGCACAGGAACAGGCCCTTCGGCACTCCCAGCCTGCACCGATCCAGATCCTTTATCTAAACCTGTCTTCTATTTTCCAAGGGTCTACTTCCCTCTGTTCCCCTTTCATATATCTGTCTAGATGCATCTTAAATGATGCTATCGTGCCCGCCTCTACCACCTCTGCTGGCAAAGGATTCCAGGCACCAACCACCCTCTGCGTAAAAAACTTTCCACGCACATCTCCCTTAAACTTTCCCCCTCTCACCTTGAAATCGTGACCCCTTGTAATTGACACCCCCACTCTTGGAAAAAGCTTGTTGCTATCCACTCTGTCCATACCTCTCATAATTTTGTAGACCTCAATCAGGTCCCCCCTCAACCTCCGTCTTGCCAACAAAAACACTCATAATCTACTCAACCTTTCATCATAGCTAGCACCCTCCATACCAGGCAACATCCTGGTGAACCCCCTCTGCACCCTCTCTAAAGCATCCACATCCTTCTGGTAATGTGGCGACCAGAACTGCATGCAGTATTCCAAATGTGGCCTAACCGAAGTCCTACACAACGTAACAATGACCTGCCGACTCTTGTACTCAATACCCCGTCCGATGAAGGCAAGCATGCTGTATGCCTTCTTGACCACTCTATCGACCCCTGTTGCCACCTTCAGGGTACAATGCACCTGAACTCCCAGATCTCTCTGTACATCAATTTTCCCCAGGACTCTTCCATTGACCGTATAGTCCGTTCTTGAATTAGACCTTCCAAAATGCATCACCTCGCATTTGCTTGGATTGAACTCCATCTGCCATTTCTCTGCCTAACTCTCCAATCTATCTATATTTTGCTGTATTCTCTCCTCGCTATCTGCAACACCACCAATCTTAGTATCACCCGCAAACTTGTTAATCAGACCACCTATACCTTCGTCCAGATCATTTATATATATATCACAAACAACAGTGGTCCGAGCACGGATCCCTGTGGAACACCACTAGTCACCTTTCTCCATTTTGAGACACTCCCTTCCACCACTACTCTCTGTCTCCTGTTGCCCAGCCAGTTCTTTATCCATCTAGCTAGTACACTCTGAACCCCATACGACTTCACTTTTTCCATCAACCTGCCATGGGAAACTTTATCAAACGCCTTACTAAAGTCCATGTATGTGACATCTACAGCCCTTCCCTCATCAATTAACTTTGTCACTTCCTCAAAGAATTCTATTAGGTTTGTAAGACATGACCACCTCTGCACAAAACCATGCTGCCTATCACTGATAAGTCTATTTTCTTCCAAATGTGAATAGATCCTATCCCTCAGTATCTTCTCCAACAGTTTGCCTACCACTGACGTCAAGCTCACAGGTCTATAATTCCCTGGATTATCACTGCTACCCTTCTTAAACAAAGGGACAACATTAGCAATTCTCCAGTCCTCCGGGACCTCACCCGTGCTCAAGGATGCTGCAAAGATATCTGTTAAGGCTCCAGCTATTTCGTCCCATGCTTCTCTCAGTAACATGGGATAGATCCCATCCAGACCAGGGGACTTGTCCACCTTAATGCCTTCTAGAATACCCAAAACTTCCCCTTCCTTATGCCGACTTGACCTAGAGTATTTAAACATCCATCCCTAGCCTCAACATCCATCATGTCCCTCTCCTTGGTGAATACCGATGCAAAGTACTCATTAAGAATCTCACCCATTTCCTCTGACTCCACGCATAACTTCCCTCTTTTGCCTTTGAGTGGGCCAATCCTTTCTCTAGTTACCCTCTTGCTCCTTATATACGAATAAAAGGCTTTGGGATTTTCCTTAACCCTGTTTGCCAAAGATATTTCATGACCCCTTTTAGCCCTCTTTATTGCGCGTTTGAGATTTGTCCTACTTTCCCGATATTCCTCCCAAGCGTCATCAGTTGTAAGTTGCCTAGATCTTATGTATGCTTATGTATATTATATGTATTACGGCACTGCACTTATATTAGAGGTACGATGGTAAATCCCTGCCTGCTGGCTCCGCCCAGCAGGCGGCCTATAAAAGTGTGTGCTCTCCTGAGCTGCAGCCATTCTGGTTCCAGCTACAGGAGGCACAACATCTTGTTCAATAAAGCCTCGATTGTTCCACCATTCTCGTCTCGTGGTAATTGACGGTGCATCAGTTAGCATTGCTGCCTCATGGCACCGAGGACCCAGATTCGATCCGGGCCACTCTCCGTGTGGAGTTTGCACATTCTCCCAGTGTCTGCGTGGGTCTCGCCCCCACAACCCATAGATGTGCAGCGTAGGTGGATCGGCCATGCTAAATTGCCCCTTAATTGGAACAACAAAAATAATTGGGGGCTGTAAATCTTTTTTTTTTAAAGTACAGCAACGGGAGAAGAGAATCCTGCAGCCAACGGATGGCGCACTGCCTCCCACTGCCGAGAAGCACTGGGCTGGTGGGGGGCTGAGAATCCCACACTTATTCTTTCTTTTGAGTTAAGCTAGGAGAATGACTGTCTTGTGCCCAATCTTGAGTCACAACGCTGAGAAGGTTAAAGTGCTTCTTCTCAAAATTACTCTTGTTGCTGCCAAGTGAGAGTTGGGTAAAGAGCGAGATTATCCCACATCTTTCTTCTTCCATAATAATGACACACATCACTTCCCACATCACTGCACATTTAGGACCCTGCATTATGAATTTTAGAACATAGAACATACAGTGCAGAAGGAGGCCATTCGGCCCATCGAGTCTGCACCGACCCACTTAAGCCCTCACTTCCACCCTATCCCCGCAATCCAATAACCCCTCTGAACCATTTTGGACACTTTATCATGGCCAATCCACCTGACCTGCACGTCTTTGGACTGTGGGAGGAAACCGGAGCACCCGGAGGAAACCCACGTAGACACGGGGAGAACGTGCAGACTCCGCACAGCCAGAGACCCAGCGGGGAATCGAAGCGGCGACCCTGGTGCTGTGAAGCCACAGTGCTAGCCATTGTGCTACCGTGCTGCCCACTTTTAATCCATGAAAATCCATTCAGAGAAATCGAACATGCAGACCTGGGCACGATTCAGTGGACAAATGTTAAAGTCCACTTTTGGACGTGTTTAACGCGGTGTTTCTCGACAGCTGCAGCTTTGAGAAGCACCCGGATATTCAACGGCACTTTGCCTTTTTTTTGGCCTTGTTGAGTTGGAGGGAATCCGTGCTGGTGAGTTGATCTCGCCAGTAGGAACAGCTGTTTGTAGATAAGGTCGCCATTTTGATCGGCAGCCCCGATGTCCCCCCCCCCCCCCCACACCCGCTTTCAGCCCCCCCTGATTTATTGAATCACCCTCACCCCCCAACCTTGTAGAGGCTCTTGGGAATCCCCATCCCCCATTCTAATTGGCAAGCCTCCCCCCAGGCCTGACCCCTGGAATTTCCAACCAGGCACCCAGGCACTTCCAGCTTCACACCGTCGTTGTGTCCCTCGCACCATGGCAGTGGTGGCACTTCTAGGGTTACAGGCTGGCAGTGCAAAAGGTACCACAGTGCCAGGGGGAATGCCAGTGTCCCGCCCTGCCCTTTCCCGACCATCCGGGGGTCTATAATGGCCACGAGGTTCCCCCTCGAGGTGCCGTTATGCCTCACTGGATGAGATCCCAGATCTCTCCGGGTGGAACGAATCAGATGTGAGCCCTATTCAGGGCTCTTGCGCGATTCGCCCGATGGGCCGGGATCCGGGCCAGCCAGAACGGGGTCACTCAATCACGCCCCTGGTTTTTGTGAGGATAACATTTTAAAAATGCTCAAAGAATTGCAAGGCCAGATGAAGGAGGGGCATTCAACTTGAAATGCTCTGGGTGGAATTTTTCCAAAGTTTGGCCCGATAGTCAGCGGTGTGGTGATGTGCGGTGTGGTGATGTGCGGTGTGGTGATGTGCGGTGTGGTGATGTGCGGTGTGGTGATGTGCGGTGTGGTGATGTGCGGTGTGGTGATGTGCGGTGTGGTGATGTGCATCAATGTAAATGCTTGTAGGCTAGCTAGACACTAGAGGGAGCACCAGTGACATCACACGCACACACTCAACCAATAGGTCAAGTAGATATGACATGACCAATACACATTCACGATGCACAAGGAGATGACACGACCACAGGGGGGCATTGCACCAACACATATATAAAGGACACCACACACATGATCTGCCTCTTTCCAGTGGAGACAGTCAGTGAGTACAGTCACAGGGTTGATTCAATATTACACCCACCACGTGGATTGCAGCAACTGGTTCGTCAGTCTGGGTAGCTATAGTAGGATTAGCAGTCGTGTCGAACCCGAGTAATAGAAGTGTAAATAGTTTAATAAACGTGTTGAAGTTATCTCCACGTCTGAACCTTCCTTTGTCAAGTGCACCACAAGGAAGCCGCTTATGTTACACCTACAACATAACATATCAGGCGGGAAAAGGAGCATTGAAGCTGCCGGATTTGGCTCAGAAACCTCAAGCGGTGGGTACCATAACGCCCTGCCAGTTTAATTTTTTTGAAGATTAGGCACCATTTTGAGATACCACCACCCATGGGAACAATCATAGGATTGAGATTCCGCTGAAGGGCAAGGGTAGTTGTTGCTTTATAACAACAGTGTGTGTTTAACCCATATACGATGGACAAATGATCACACAAGTTTGTTCAGTACAACCATAGCTTATTTGACATACACAAGATTGTTTATTAATTTAATCACACGTTCATGCACATTGGACTATAACTAACACACTTAAACGACCTTGACTTAACGTCCAGGTGACCGGCAGATACAGAGTAGGTAAGGCCTCATCTGGTTCTTGTAGTCTGGTGGAGGCTGCAGATCTTGTAGGTAGTCTGTCTTCTGTTGTCATCCCTGGCCACCCAGTTTTGCAGCTCTCGATACCTTCGCCCGGAAGGTTTGATTGGAGAATATAAAAGATCGAGGAGACGTGGGTGAATTGTACCTAATGCTTTTAGTCTCCACTCAAACATTGCTCCATGCTCAACGCCACATAGTTTGGTTGCACCCAAACCGTGGGCGTACCTGAGCATTGATATGTTGGAAGCCCCAGCCCGATATGTCTCTGGTCCCTGATGATGTTCAACTGGACTAGTCACACCAGCTAAAGTGGCAGACAATGGTTGAGAGTTTCAATTTGAGGACCCTCTCCCAAAACGCACTGAGTCAAAGTCAGGGTCTTGAGAGGGTAAGTGGGCAATGAAAAGTACTTACAAGGTATGGACCAGAATGAAATTATTCCCGATTCAGCGGGGGGGGGGGGGGGGGGGAGGAAACAAGTAAGTCGCACAATACTCGGGTAATCACAGGACAAACGAAACATAATTCATTCCTCGCCCACACAAACGGCACACAATCGTTATAAATTAAAGGAGAAACATTTGTTTCACTTTGAATGACTTACACCACAGGATGGTCACAGATAAAGAAAATCTCATCGCTCCGGAGCCGCCAGTCACATCTCACTGGAGGTCATCCCCATTCATCCGTCTTACTATCACAGCAAGGTGCATTATACCTGCGGTTCAGGACAAGTGAGGAACTGACATGGTGCCACTTCTGACTGAGGAGGGAGGGATGGGGGGGAGATGGAAATTATAACAGTTCCGCTAGAGAGAGGCTGCTGGAGGCTGTGTTGTGACCTCCTTGTCTGAGAGCCTGATGAGATTATAGTGTGTCTTTTTATTCAGTTGCGGAGTGACTTATTCTGAAGATCTGGCTGTTTGGCAAATCTCATTCTTGTTGCTGAAAAGGGTTTAGCTCCTAATTCAATTTACATTTGATTCAGCTGCATTCCAGACCTGTGTAATCAGCTGCACTTTTGTTGCTGGGAATCTGCGTTTCCCATTCTGCTCCTGGATATTCAGTTTTAGATGCACGTGTAGATTTACTGCACCCCCATATAAGCACAGTGACATCCAGTCAGAACCATACCGGGCAGGAAGGTGAATGTTTCGAACCCTGGTTGCTGCGGAGTTTGCTCATCTTAGTTGGGGAGTTGGAAATGAATGGACGATTAACTCTGGTGTTCCTGAGTTCAACAGGGGGGCATAAATGCTGGTGGATGGAATCGAGATGAGGTCACATCAGGCCTCCCTGTGATGCCTCCCTGAGAAAGATAACCCTTCACTGCCCAGCACCACCTTCCCCAAGAGCGTGGTCCTCAGGCGGGAATGCAGCGGGAAATCCTGGAATTATATCCCGCCAGCTTAACATATGGTTGCCTTGACCCCATAAAACAGCGCCATGCAATTCACGGGATTGTAATCAAACAAAATGACACAAATGCAAAATATTGTGACATTGGGGTAAATGCCCAAAAACATGGGGGTCAAGGAGGTAGGTTTTAAGGAATTGTCGTAAAGGAGCCGAGAGAGGTGGAGAGGCTCACGGAGGCTATTGCAAAGGCTTTGTGTCCAGGCAGCTGAAGGCACAACCTCTGATGGTGGGGTAAAGGAGACTGGCGATGTGTAAAGGGCTAGATTGGAGGCTCACAGAGCTCTTGGAGGGTTGTAGGGCCAGAGGAGGCTACAGAGATAGGGAGGGGTGAGGCCATAAAAGGATTTGGGCACAAGTTGGTGAATTTAAAGTTTGAGTCTTATGTGGACCAGTAGTGATTAGCACTGCTGCCTCACAGCGCCAGGGACCCGGGTTCAATTCTGGACTTGGGTGACTGTCTGTGCGGAGTCTGCACGTTCTCCCCGTGATCTGCGTGGGTTTCCTCCGGGTGCCCCGGTTTCCTCCCACAGATATTGAAAGATGCCCTCGTACGAACGGGATATGGCACTCGACTCATCGATCGACAGTTCCAACGCGCCACAGCAAAAAACTGCACCGACCTCCTCAGAAGATAAACATGGGACACAACCGACAGAATACCCTTCGTCGTCCAGTACTTCCCCGGAGCGGAGAAACTACGTCATCTTCTTCACAGCCTTCAACACGTCATTGATAACGATGAACATCTTGCCAAGGTCATCCCCACACCCCCACTACTTGCCTTCAAACAACCGCGCAACCTCAAACGAACCATTGTTTGCAGCAAACTACCCAGTCTTCAGAACAGTGACCACGACACCACACAACCCTGTCATGGCAATCTCTGCAAGACGTGCCAGATCATCGACATGGATACCACCATTACACGTGAGAACACCACCCACCAGGTACGCGGTACATACTCGTGCGACTCGGCCAACGTCGTCTACCTCATACGCTGCAGGAAAGGATGTCCCGAAGCGTGGTACATTGGCGAGACCATGCAGACGCTGCGACAACGAATGAACGGACATCGCGCAACAATCACCAGGCAGGAATGTTCCCTTCCAGTCGGGGAACACTTCAGCAGTCAAGGGCATTCAGCCTCTGATCTCCGGGTAAGCGTTCTCCAAGGCGGCCTTCAGGACCCGCGACAACGCAGAATCGCCGAGCAGAAACTTATAGCCAAGTTCCGCACACATGAGTGCGGCCTCAACCGGGACCTGGGATTCATGTCGCATTACATTCACCCCCCACCATCTGGCCTGCAAAATCCTACCAACTGTCCTGGCTTGACACAATTCACACCTCTTTAACCTGGGGTTACCCCATCTCTGGATCTGTAAAGATTTAATCACCTGCTAATGCTCGCATTCCAAGCATTGTTTGGCATCTTTGAATTTGTCTATATATGTGTTTCTGGAACATACCTCTTCATTCACCTGAGGAAGGAGCAGCGCTCCGAAAGCTAGTGACATCGAAACAAACCTGTTGTACCTTTATACTGTGGCACCATGTTTATTTGAGGGGCTTCTGCAGTGTGATAACCCTTCCAGGGTTTCAGAGTTTTCCTTGATAACACTATATAGGCTTCAAGCAGAGGTAAACATTCCGAAGGTGAAGATCTGAGTTATATTCAAAGCTGCAGTGGGGAGTGAGAAGGTTTAGCTGGTCAAAAGGCCTCTGTTTGGAGTTTAATCCGGACAAATGTGAGGTAATGCATTTTGGAAGGTCTAATGCAGGTAGGGAATATACAGTGACTGGTAGAACCCTCAAGAGAATTGACAGTTAAGAGAGATCTAGGTGTACAGGTCCACAGGTAACTGAAAGGGGCAACACTGGTGGAGAAGGTAGTGAAGAAGGCATACGGCATGCTTGCCTTCGTTGGCCGGAGCATTGAATATAAAAATTGACAAGTCATGTTGCAGCTGTATAAAACCTTAGGTAGGCCACACTTGGATAATAGTGTTCAATTCTGGTCGCCATACTACCAGAAGGATGTGGAGGCTTTAGAGAGGGTGGAGAAGAGATTTACCAGGATGTTGCCTGGTATGGAGGGCATTAGCTATGAGGAGAGGTTGAATAAACTCAGTTTGTTCTCACTGGAACGACGGAGGTTGAGGGGTGACCTGATCGATGTCTACAAAATTATGAGGGGCATAGACAGGGTGGATAGTCAGAGACTTTTTCCCAGGGTAGAGGGGTCAATTACGAGGGGGCATAGGTTTAAGGTGCGAGAGGCAGGGTTGAGAGGAGATCTACAAGGGAAGTTTTTTACACAGAGGGTAGTGGGTGCCTGGAACTCGCTGCCGGAGGAGGTGGTGGAAGCAGGGACGATAGTGACATTTAAGGGGCATCTTGATAAATACATGAATAGTAATTTGTAGTATATATAAATGATTTGGAGGAAAATGTAACTGGTCTGATTAGTAAGTTTGCAGACGACACAAAGGTTGGTGGAATTGCGGATAGCGATGAGGACTGTCAGAGGATACAGCAGGATTTAGATTGTTTGGAGACTTGGGCGGAGAGATGGCAGATGGAATTTAATCCGGACAAATGTGAGGTAATGCATTTTGGAAGGTCTAATGCAGGTAGGGAATATACAGTGAATGGTAGAACCCTCAAGAGTATTGAAAGTCAGAGAGATCTCGGCGTACAGGTCCACAGGTCACTGAAAGGGGCAACACAGGTGGAGAAGGTAGTCAAGAAGGCATACGGCATGCTTGCCTTCATTGGCCAGGGCATTGAGTATAAGAATTGGCAAGTCATGTTGCAGCTGTATAGAACCTTAGTTAGGCCACACTTGGAATATAATGTTCAATTCTGGTCGCCACACTACCAGAAGAATGTGGAGGCTTTAGAGAGGGTGCAGAAGAGATTTACCAGAATGTTGCCTGGTATGGAGGGCATTAGCTATGAGGAGCGGTTGAATAAACTCGGTTTGTTCTCACTGGAACGAAGGAGGTTGAGGGGAGACCTGATAGAGGTCTACAAAATTATGAGGGGCATAGACAGAGTGGATAGTCAGAGGCTTTTCCCCAGGGTAGAGGGGTCAATTACTAGGGGGCATAGGTCTAAGGTGAGAGGGGCAAGGTTTAGAGTAGATGTACGAGGCTAGTTTTTTACACAGAGGGTAGTGGGTGCCTGGAACTCGCTGCCGGAGGAAGTGGTGGAAGCAGGGACGATAGTGACATTTAAGGGGCATCTTGACAAATACATGAATAGGATGGGAATAGAGGGATACGGACCCAGGAAGTGTAGAAGATTGTAGTTTAGACAGGCAGCATGGTTGGCACGGGCTTGCAGGGCTGAAGGGCCTGTTCCTGTGCTGTACTTTTCTTTGTTCTTTGTTTGATTTTTAAAAAAATTTGCCAACTAAACAATGAGATAAGCACATGCATTGTAAAAAATCTTTGTTTAGAAATGAAGGGTATTGATGTAAAAACGAGGTGAAATCAAAGGTTAAGGGCAAATATGAAAATGTCAAAATGGTGCACCTGTGGGCATTGTAAGCTCTGCCCCAGGGCAGGTGTGTGCAGGCCCTTGATACCGTGTCCAGGCTGAGTGTTCGGTGACAGAAGACACTTACATCTGCTGACTGCAACAAAGAACCTTTCTATTGGCTGGGCTCTCCCTGACTTTAATCACTCCACTTACTGGCGGCTTCAGCTGCCAAAGATTCTGGAATTCAGGCTTGAACGTGATGGCAACACAGTTAAACAGCCAGCTGCTACTCCATGTACAGGCTTACCCACAAACGCATGTCCACTTGAGTAAGGGTCATGAGGGTGGTGGGCAACTAACTATGTTGTGGGTGGCACGGTGGTTAGCGCTGCTGCCTCACAGCGCCAGGGACCCGGGTTCAATTCCGGCCTCAGGTGACCGTGTGGAGTTTGCACGTTCTCCCCGTGTGTGCGTGGGTTTCCACCGGGTGCTCCGGTTTCCTCCCACAGTCCAAACGATGTGCAGGTTAGGTGGATTGGCCCTGATTAAATTGCCCCGTAGTGTCCAAAGGATGGGTGGGCTTACTGGGATAGGGTGGGGGCAAGGGTGGGGTGCTCTTTCGGAAGGTCGGTGCAGACCAGATGGGCCGAATGGCCTCCTTCTGAACTGAAGGGACTTTATGAAATTTCAGCCTCATTTGGGGAGTGGATGAGCACTGATATTTGTTGATCTTTTAAAAATGGTTATCTCATTATTAAGCATTATTTTAAAAGTAAAATGAGTTTCAATGTCCGTTCCTAATCATAATAGCATCACAATAACCCTATATTTAAAAAAATATCCTTTGTCTTTTGATTGATATATATACAGCGACTATGGATGGGGAAGGCAAAGGAGGAATGATTAAACCTCACCGTGTGAGCTGCTGAATTAATTTGACTTGATACAAATGTTAATGTAGCAGTCTTCAACATGCTTGTCACTTTGACTGTCTGTATGCTAATTCACTCTCTCTCACTGAGGACACACTAGTTCATTCCAGTCAGGTCCTTCGACCGACACTCTCACTGTTCAAACACAAACTGAGCCTTTTAATTTTTTAATTAGCAGAGATCTCCCCTAAAAAGGATGTTAGAATTACAATTCATGATTATTGGGAGCCATTTAGATTAAAAAAAAACAATTTGAAAATAACTCTTCGCGTGTGCGTGTAGTAAGAGGGCAAGAGAAGGAGGAGGGGGAAGGAGACAAGTTGAAGGGATTGAGTTCCCGGCAGGTTTCTATGAATGTCATTGTACCGAAACAGCTCTTGTCAAAGTCATAAATGACACATCTTTTGTGATGTGACAAAGGTAAACTATTCACCCTCATGCTTCTCGCTGTCAGACCACACCACCTCCAAGACCTCTCCAATGCCATCCATCTTGGCCAGGCTCATCTCACCTCGTTCCATTCTATCCATCCCATCATGGACAGAGAATCGCCTGCAATGCCTTCACTTCCTGCTCCTGCACTGGTGTTCCCGAGGATCTATCCTTGAAGCCCACCAGCACCATCACCGACCCCCCCCCCCCCCCCCCTCCCCGCTCCCCCCAAACCTGCCATTCCATGGAATGCACTGCCTGTGGAAGTAGTTGAGTCGGAAATATTAGGGACCCTCAAGCGGCTATTGGATAGGTACATGGATTACGGTAGAATGTTGGGGTGTAGATTAATTTGTTCTTAAACAAAATTTCGGCACAACATCGTGGGCCGAAGGGCCTGTTCTGTGCTGTATGTTTCTATGTTCTATGTTCCTCATTGAATAATAATTTTTTATTATTGTCACAAGTAGGCTTACATGAACACTGCAATGAAGTTACTGTGAAAAGCCCCTAGTCGCCACATTCCGCGCCTGTTCGGGTACACTGAGGGAGAATTCAGAATTTCCAATTCACCTAACAGCACGTCTATCAGGACTTGCGGGAGGAAACCGGAGCACCCAGAGGAAACCCACGCAGACACGGGGAGAACGTGCAGACTCCGCACAGACAGTGACCCAAGCCGGGAATCGAACCTGGGACCCTGGCACTCTGAAGCAACAGTGCTAACCACTGTGCTACCATGCCACCCAACATGCTGACATCATCCAAAAGCACAGCATTTTTTTTCAAATGTATATTAACAACACCCATCTCTACTTGCCCTCCACTTTTGACTGCTCCTCCAGTGTTGCTAAATAATCTGACGATTTACCTGGAATCCGGGACTGGATGAGTGGAAATTCCCTCCATTTCTCCTATTGGAAAAGCTGGAGCCATTGTTTACAGTCCCTGCTCCAACTTCCATTTCATAGCGATCGGGATTAAGCCAGTCTGTTCGCAACCTTGGTGTCACACCTGACCCGAGGTGAACTCCCAATCTCACATCCAGTGAGACCATCTGTTTCCAACTCCCGGACATCGCTGAACTTGGCCCCTTTCCCAGCTCACCGGCTGCTCAGAATCCTCATTCATGCCTTTGCCATATCTGGATTTGTTTATTTCCAATACTCTATTGACTTGCCTCTACCATTCTACCACCACGCCCCCGTGGCCAGGGAGCCACCCTGCCACCCAAATGTCTCCAATGGCCCATGACCACCCGTCCCCAGGTGCCGTTCCCGCCAGGTCTAAGTTTGTGTGGACCAGCCCTGATCGGAAAGAGCACCTTGATTAAGCCCACACCCCCACCCCATCCCCGTAATCCAGTAACCCCCACCTAACCTTTTGGACACTAAGGGGCAATTTATCATGGTCAATCCGCCTACCTCTTAACTGGTATAAAATTTTGTCCACTTGTCACCCTTGCTCTCGCTGACCTACACGGACTCCTGTCAAGCAGTGCCTTGATTTTAAAATTCCATCCTTGTTTTCAAATCCCTCCGTGGCCTCGTACCTCACAATCTCTGGAATCTCCTCCAGTCCCACTACCCTCTGGGATATTGGACTCTCGCACACGCCGGTTTTAATTGGTCTCCCGCTGGCTGCCTTGCCTTCACCTCCCTGTGCCCCAAGCTCTGGAATTCCCAGCATGAAAACCTCCCTGGCTTCTCTACCCCACTCTCTTCCTTCAAGGCCCTCCTTGAAAAGCCTACCTCATTGACTCATCTTTTGGCCCTTTGCCCTAACGTCACCTGATGTGGGCTCTGGGTCAGATTTTGCTCTCTGATTCTCTGTTTATAATTCTTGGGCATTTTAATATGTTAAAGTGGCTAAAGTTGATCACCCTGCATCATTGGCTTTGTCTATATATGTGTTTGTGGAACCCACCTCTTCATTTACCTGATGAAGGAGCTACGCTCTGTAAGCTAGTGATTCGAAACAAACCTGTTGGACTTTAACCTGGTGTTGAAAGATTTCTTACTGTGCTCACCCCAGATCCCCAAATGCAATCAAACATGTGGCTGGAAACCAAGGTGACTGGTCGAGTTCCAACCCCTTTATATCAAACTTCCACAATTAAAAATATAATGCCTCAGTACAGAAGGGGTACAGCATGTATCTGCAGTAACTCTCAATGATTATTTTGCAGTAGCAGGGGGGGGGATTGGTCTGAATTTCTTCGGAGCCTTGCTGGGAATTTTGTGTCGAACAGGCATCGGTAACCTGTTAAAAGTCAACAAGAAGCTTGTGGAATGACAATAACATGAATACTCCCCTCGGTCAAAACAGTGGAAGGGATATGGCAGAGTGTTATTACTGCTTTGCACTGCTCTGGGCAGTACACATTCCCCATGAATTACTCATATAAAATATACAAAGGTAAAATGAGACTATCAGTGATAGGTATGTCTAAAATAGTAAACTACACAGCAGAACAACTGATGCGTGCTTACATGGTTCTACTGTATCAAAAAATATAAAAGACACTCCTGCTCCACTAGGCAGCTTGGGTTAACCACCTTTACTTGGCTGTTGAAAATCATAGGACGTGCAGAGATCATTGAGTTAGTATTATCCTGGCACATTGTGGTTTCCGCACACCATCATCTGTCGGGAGATCAAAGGTTTCTTTGAAGAGCCTTCCGATCACATTGATGGAGGAGAGTGTCCTTAATGTATCCTAAACATATCAATAAGTGCCCCGCCTCTCCATAACAGGACTCCCAGTCTCCCCAAGATCTACCTCCATAGAAATGGCTGGCAGCGTGTGCTGGGTTCCGATTTTGTGGATTTAATTTGGACCCTTCCCCATCCTCTCGAGGGGGAAAGGGTGTGACTGTCAGTCCAGTGACTCCCAGGGGCGTGCCCCAAAGACAGAAAAAAAGTGACGAGGCCGACTTTGAAAAATATCTGGACAATTCTTCCCTGAAGCCCCAAAGCAAATCACATCGCTCCGGGAAAGCTTTGGCAACTGAGTGTCTACCTATCCTCTGTACGTAGACATGTTAACACAGTCAAAATCACTGGAAGTTATAATTATTTCCCATCAGCAAGCTGCCAGGAACTGATGCCGTAATCACAGTTAGGTAAAGAGTTCTGTTCTTCTTTTACGTGGCAATTCTAACAGATTAATAAGCTTTTTAAAAATAAAAATGATGTCCTTTTGTACCTCACTGTGATAATAAATATTGATGCTAAAAGGTAACATAATTAATTACAAAAGCAAAATGACTATCAATTCGACAGTAGGTTTGAGGGGAGATCCTGGTGTAATGGTAATGACACGGGGCTCGTAATCCAGAGGGCCTGGCGAAAGCCCAGGAGGCACGGGTTCAAATCCCATCATGGCAACTGGTGGGATTTTAATTCAATTCTAAATCTGGAACATAAAGCTAGCTTCAGTAATGGTTGTCAGAAAAACTATTCTGGTTCACTAATGTCCTTTAGGGAAGGAAATCTGCCATCCATTCCTGGTCTGGCCTACATGTGACTCCAAACCCACAGCAATATGTTGGACTCCTGACTGCCCTCTGAGATGGCCGAGCGAGACTCTCGGTTCGAGGGCAATTAGGGGTGGACAACAAATGCTGCCCTTATTACTGGCACCCACATCCAGTGAGGGAATTTGACAAAAATATTTTCTTGGGAAAATATTTCTGAGCTTGATCCCAACTCAGCAATATAAATACCAGGACACAGTCACATCCTCCTCTGCAAACCAGCTATCAAACACTGAGAGGAAGGGGCATTGAAAGCATTAGATTCTTCCGACTATCACGTTGTTAATCGCAAGCCCTCACTATTCTTCTGCTATGAGGGAGCTTGTGTCAGCCGCGACACAACTGGCCGCATCCGTTGTGGCTAAATCGCAATGTTCTGGGTTCTCCTGGGCACGAGCACAAAAGTCCCGATACTCCAGTACAGTGCTGAGGGTGTGATGTCTTTCAGCTGGGATGTGTAAGAGCCCACCTGCCTGCTCAGGGACCCGTGACACTGCTTTCAAGAAGGACAGGGAGTTCTCCCTGGTCTCCTGGGCTATATGTACCCCACTATCAACATCACAAATCACCAACAGCACAAGTCTGTATGGTGATTGTCACGTTGTTGTTGGTGGAGCTCGTTGACTGCAAACTGGCAGCTGTACTTCTTACAACAGGACATGCTTCATTCATGGGGCTTTGGTCAGGCATAACCTTATAGAGACACAAGTCATTCTTTCTGTGCAAACTGGACTGTCCTCAAGTGTCAGCATTTCACAAACTGGTGCTTGTGGGTGGTTCCTTCACGCTCACAAGTTCCCAGTGGAAACACAGACCAAGTCCCACGACACCTTCTCATCCAATCTTCACCTAATGAAGGAGCAGTGTTCCGAAAGCTAGTGATTCCAGATAAACCTATTGGACTTTAACCTGGTGTTGTAAGACGTCTTACTGTGCCCACCCCAGTCCAACGTCAGCATCTCCACATCATCCTCCCTTCTAGTGTGAACAGATGTGCATTTCTATACCACTTTGTCACGTCCTCAGGGCACCCTAAAGCACTTTGTGTGGTCCCGGTCAATTACTTTTTAGCTCCATTCGCTGATGTAGTGGAGGCAAAGAATTTGCGCACAGCAACGTCTCAGAAGCAACAGCTGAATAAATGGTCAGCGTTTATAATCATACGTTCGGGAGGAACAATGGCCAGAATGATGTTTTCAATGCAGCAATCGATGCAGAAAATCACAGAAATCAAGTAATTAAAGGGAAAAACAATGTCACAAAACCCTTGGGTTCAAAGACCACCAGTTAAGAAAGATGCTTCAAGGCTACAAGGTCTGATTGCTGTGGACAGGAATCCCCTAATGTCATCTCAAGGCTAATTCTTATTAGGTGCAATCTGACGGCACTTCGAGAGTTATTGTGTTTCTGTCGATGGGACAGCTGCTGGTCCAGCCCAGCTCCCTATTCAATATCAGAGAAACAGAAAATTTTAAAAAATGGACTTAAGGATCACCTCTTCTAACCAACGTATTTTAAAAAAATGTTTATATCCGGGTTTTTTCTTTTTATATATATTGAGGATAAAAGAGAACAAACGCAAATCTGTACACATCAGTTACAATTTACGATTTACAAGTGCCCAGCTTTGAACCTCCCTGCCACAATTCCCCAACTCCCCCAAACCCCCCTCCCCTTCTTGTTAACTGCCGTGTTTTCTTCGTTCGTTGGTTCGTCAGTCCTCAACCTATTGGGGTAGCGGAGTGCATGTTACATTGTGCAAAGTTGCTCTTATTTAGTTGCTTGTATTTTTGTGCGTTTGGTCCGGGGGGTGGTAACCCACCCTCCCTCCCCCCCAATGTGGGGTGTGGTTGGACTCTGTGTCTCCTTGTTCCCTCCCTACATCTTGGAACACGTTGGTGAATGGCCGCCACGTCTTGAAGAAGCCCTTTTCCAACCCCCAGATGGTGAAATTGGTTTTCCCCATTTGGAGAAATTCCGACAAATGGGCCAGCCAGTCCGCAGCTTTAGGTGGTGCTACCGATCGCCAGCCGAGCATGATTCCCCGGCTGGAGATTAGGGAGGCAAAGGAAAGGGCGCCGGCCCCCCCCCTCCCTATAAAGAGTTCTGGCTGTTCTGATACCCCAACGACTGACACTTTTGGGCATGACTCCACCCTCACACCCGCAATTTTGGACATTGCCTCGAAGGAAGCTGTTCAGGACCCGGCATTTCTGGGGCATGCCCAGAACATGTGGGCGTGGTTGGCCAGGCCTCCTTGGCACCATTGTCGTATGTCTTCCACCTCCGGGAATAACTTGCTCATTCTGGTTCTGGTTAGATGCACTCTATCTACCACTTTCAGCTGCATTAGGCTCAATTTACGGATGGGGGCGCAAGTGGAGGTGGAGCTGACCTCTTCACTGCAGAGTCCCCACCCTATTTCAAATCTAAGCTCTCTCAGTCCCATTTTTCTCTTCTTGCCTCGACCTGTGGGGAGCGTGCCTTTCCCAGTAGTCTACAGGGCCTCACAGTCCTCCCCCCCCCCCCCCCCCCCCACTACTGCCGTCCTGTCTCCAACATTTGAAGGTGGTGTCCATTTTGGTTGGTGCGAACCTGTGATTGTTGCAGATGGGGGCCTTGATGGACATTTTGGTGAGCCTTGTTTCGTTTGTTTTTTAAAAATTAAATTCAGAGTACCCAATTATTTTTTTTTCCAATTAAGGGGCAATGTAGCGTGGTGAATCCACCAAACCAGTGCATCTATGGGTTGTGGGGGCGAAATCCACGCAGACACGGGGAGAATGTGCGAACTCCACACAGACAGTGACCCACGGCCAGGATTCGAACCCAGGTCCTCAGCGCCGTAGCCCCAGTGCTAACCACTGCGCCACCGTGCTGCCCCTGGCCGAAGTTTTGTCTTCGCCGGTTCCACGACCAGAGTGTGGTCATTACCACTGGCCTCGCAGAATGATTGTCCCCATCCAGGGGGCGCAATTCTCCCATCTGGAGACTAAGTCCCGACGCCGGAGTGAACACCGGAGTGTTTCACTCCGGCGTCGGAGGCCGCTCCCAGCCCCTTATTCTCCCGCCTCCGGGGGGCTAGGAGCGGCGCCGCATCATTTACGTGCGGCGCATAAAAGCAGCACCGCGTAAATGGTGCGGTCGACGCAGCGCAAATGACGTCACCCGCGCATGCGCGGTTGCCGTCCTTCCCGTGGCCGCCCCGCAAGAAGATGTCGGATGGATCTTGCGGGGCTGGGGAAGGAAGGAGGTCCTCCTTCGGAGAGGCCGGCCCGCCGATCCATGGGCACCGATTGTGGGCCAGTGCCTTGTTGAGGCCCCCGCACCGGTGCAGCAACCCCCCCCCCCCCCAACGTTCCCGCGCTGTTCCCGCCAGCAGCGACCAGGTGTGGACGGTGCCGACGGGAACCTGTCGTGTTGGGCAGGCCGCTCGGCCCATCCGGGGGAGAATCGCGTGCGGGTGCCGGGGCAGCGTGGCGGGACTCGCGCGGCGCCCCGGCGATTCTCCCACCCGGCGGGGGGGGGGGGGAGAATCACACCCAGGAATCCTCCATTTCTACCCAATTGTCTTCTGGTTCCATCTCTTCAGACTTTCCGCTGTTGCTGCCCAGTGGTAATATCGCAGGTTTGGGAGACCAGGGGCGTCATTCTCCGACCCCCCAGAGGGTCGGAGAATGGCCGTTGGCCGCCGTGAATCCCGCCGCCGCCGGTTGCCGAAGTCTCCGAAGGGAGAAAAGTCGGCGGGGCGTTAATGTCGCCGCTGCCGCGGAGAATGTCACGGGTCTGCGCAAGGCAGCCGATTTTCGGCCTGCCGATATTCTCCCTTCCGGGTGGGCCGAAGTCTCGTCGACGTGATGACCGTTCACGTCGACGTAAATCAAACCTCCTTTTCATCGGCGTGACCCGGTGCTCCAGGCTCACGCCGACCAGCGAGGAGGTGAGTGACGGCCTGGGGGGTTGGCTCTGGGCAGGCGATGGCGTGGCCGCAGTCTGAATGTGTGGGGAGAGGTGTGTCTCGGGTTGTGTGTGTGTGTGTGTGGCGGGGGGAGTGGTTAGAGTGGGCTGGGCTCCGGGGGAGTGCCGGGAGGGGGGTCCGTGCCGGGGAGGAGGTTGGGGGGGTCCGTGCCGGGGAGGGGGATGGGGGGGTCCGTGCCGGGGAGGAGGTTGGGGGGGTCCGTGCCGGGGAGGGGGATGGGGGGTCCGTGCCGGGGAGGAGGATGGGGGGTCCGTGCCGGGGAGGAGGTTGGGGGGGGGTCCGTGCCGGGGAGGGGGATGGGGGGTCCGTGCCGGGGAGGAGGATGGGGGGTCCGTGCCGGGGAGGAGGTTGGGGGGGTCCGTGCCGGGGAGGAGGTTGGGGGGGTCCGTGCCGGGGAGGAGGATGGGGGGTCCGTGCCGGGGAGGAGGATGGTGAGTCCGTGCCGGGGAGGAGGTTGGGGGGGGTCCGTGCCGGGGAGGGGGATGGGGGGTCCGTGCTGGGGAGGGGGATGGGGGGTCCGTGCCGGGGAGGGGGATGGGGGGTCCGTGCCGGGTAGGAGGTTGAGGGGTCCGTGCCGGGGAGGAGGTTGGGGTCCGTGCCGGGGAGGAGGTTGGGGGGGTATGTGCCCGGGAGGGGGATGGGGAGGAGGTTGGGGTCCGTGCCGGGGAGGAGGTTGGGGGGGTATGTGCCCGGGAGGGGGATGGGGGGGTCCGTGCCGGGGAGGAGGTTGAGGGGGTCCGTGCCGGGGAGGGGGATGGGGGTCCGTGCCGGGGAGGAGGATGGGGGGTCCGTGCCGGGGAGGAGGTTGGGGGGGTCCGTGCCGGGGAGGGGGATGGGGGGTCCGTGCCGGGGAGGAGGATGGGGGGTCCGTGCCGGGGAGGAGGTTGGGGGGGTCCGTGCCGGGGAGGGGGATGGGGGGTCCGTGCCGGGGAGGAGGTTGGGGGGGTCCATGCCGGGGAGGAGGTTGGGGGGGTCCGTGCCGGGGAGGGGGATGGGGGATGGGGGGGTCCGTGCCGGGGAGGGGGATGGGGGGTCCGTGCCGGGGAGGAGGTTGGGGGGTCCGTGCCGGGGAGGAGGTTGGGGTCCGTGCCGGGGAGGAGGTTGGGGGGGTATGTGCCCGGGAGGGGGATGGGGAGGAGGTTGGGGTCCGTGCCGGGGAGGAGGTTGGGGGGTCAGTGCCGGGGAGGAGGATGGGGGGTCCGTGCCGGGGAGGAGGTTGGGGGGGTCCGTGCCGGGGAGGGGGGATGGGGGGTCAGTGCCGGGGAGGAGGATGGGGGGTCCGTGCCGGGGAGGAGGTTGGGGGGGTCCGTGCCGGGGAGGAGGTTGGGGGGGTTCGTGCCGGGGAGCAGGATGGGGGGTCCGTGCCGGGGAGGAGGTTGGGGTCCATGCCAGGGAGGGGGATGCGAGAGCAAGTGAGTTGGTCCACCTGGCCAGGTGCCAGCCTCCAACAGTTGGACCCATGCAGTCCATGCCACCTGGCTGGGGGGAAGGAGGGGATATGGGCAATGATGACATGTCGTCGTTCTCCTCCCCCCCACCAGGCCGTCATGTTTTCCGATCATCCAGCGATGTTGGCCGCCGTGGCGGCAGCCGCTAATGTCTATGTTGCCCTGAATGAGGAGGAGGAGGAGCGTGCCAGAGAGGCGGCGCAGGCTGCCGCAGAGGGACAGGCGGCAGCCGCCCAGGCTGGAGGGACACCTGACCGACAGGACGAGGAGGGGGAGGAGGACGTCGCGGCCCCACGGCAACGGAGGCACCCGAGGGCGCCCCGTGCGTACCGGCCCCGGCAGTCATACCAGGACCTCACGGACCGGGAATGCAGGAGGAGACTCCGGATGAGGCGGGAAACCGTGGCACACATCTGTCACCTGCTGGCACACCTGTCACCGCGTGGCATTGGCGGGGGACACCCTCTCCCCGTGTCCGTCAAGGTTACGGTGGCCCTGAACTTTTATGCAACGGGGTCATTCCAGGCACCGAGTGGGGACCTGTCCGGCATATCGCAGACATCGGTGCATCCGGGCAGTGACAGATGCCCTATATGCCATGGCGCACCGCTACATCCGCTTCCCCGTGGACCGGGCCAGCCAATATGCCCGGGCCGTGGGCTTCTCTGCCGTGGCCGGGTTCCCCATGGTCCAGGGCGCGATCGATGGGATGCACGTCGCCGTGCGGCCACCTGCAGATAACAGGGCCGTGTTCACCAATAGGAAGGGGACCTATTCGATGAACATACAGGTGGTCTGCGACCACCGCATGATGATCCTGCACGTCTGCGCCCGTCACCCAGGCAGTGTACACGACTCATACGTGTTGTCGCGGTCATCCATCCCCGGCATGTACGAGGGACGCCATCCCCGGCTGAGGGGCTGGTTGCAGGGCCACGCAATGAGGTGGAGAACCGCTACAATGATGCCCATGTAGCGACAAGGGGAGTGATAGAGAGGTGCTTTGGCGTGCTGAAGATGCGTTTCAGGTGCCTGGACCTCTCTGGGGGCGCCCTCCAGTATCGGTCAGATAGGGTCGGCCGCATCATAGTGGTGTGCTGCGTCCTGCACAACATAGCCCAGCAGAGGGGCGATGTGCCGCAGGCAGAGGAGGGCGGAGTGGAGGAGCAGCAGGAAGAGGCGCAGTCCTCCCCAGATGAGGGGGATGGGGGTAATGGTCAGGGCAGGCGGGGTAGACACAGGCGGGTGGCTGTCCACAGTTACCGGCTGGCCCAGCGGGCACGGGACAGACTGATAGCCGCCCGCTTCACTGACTAGATGGGCGTGGGAATCAGGTAGTATGGCCACAGACCGCACACCATGGCAACAGCCGACCACCCACACCCCCCACCCATCCACCCACCCAGCACCCTCACCCCCCTCCCCAACCCCACCCACCCCACCCGCATGCACACCACCCCCCCCATTGCCAATCCACCTGCGGCACAATGGGCCGGGCTCACACAGTTGCGGGTGGACGCGTGTCTATTGCAGGCCATGGAGGATGATGACAACCCGCCCTGCGATGAGCTCCTGGCTCCACATCGTTGGACTATGTCTGACCCATGGCCACAGTACCACCATCCACCCGGACCATCCCTGCATGCGGCTGTGACACTGCAGCGCACGGTCCAGTCCTCTGCCCGGGGGATGTTGATGGCGGCCCAGGGGGAACGGGGCAGACTCACCTGGGGCTGAGGTAAGACCACCCCTCACACACACACTTGCGCTCAACGTACATGACACCCCCGCACACTTTGGACAGAGCACAAAGGCAGCTTCTGTAGGTGTAACATTGACTTTAATAACCAAAGGAGTTCATGCACGTGCCCGAGCCCCTAAAACTCATCTGTGCCCTGCACCCGTGCCAACTTACTCAGTGTCTAATTGTTTGGCCTTACGGGCCCTTTGACTACGTCTACGTGGTTCCCCAGACGGTACAGCAGAACTGGAGGTGGACTCCTGTGACTCCTGCCCTCTGACACTGGATCCCTTTGGCGGCCGTTTCCTGGGGCGTCCTGGCCTAGATGGGCCAGGCTGCGGCCCGGGCGACTGGGATGGCGAGCTGCCAGCCTGTCCTGCCCGTTGCCCACCCGATGCACCTGGGACGGAAGGGGGGGAGTCCGAGGTGTCGCGGTGTACCGGGACCTCCCCGACATGGGGGAACTGGGACGGACCACACCACCTCCTCCTCCCTCGGGGTGCCCGATGGCCCCCAGGCCTCTACATGGGTGGGGGATGCGAATGGACTGGCCATCCGACGCCCCCCCGGCATCTGGCGCTGCCAGTCCTGGAGGCCCGTGCTGGTATCGACAGGGGTCTGCAGGTTTGCAACCATGGAGCCCAGGGGGTTGGCAAACCCTGTCTGTGACAGTGCGACGCCGGCTCGCACATGGCCACTGGCGCCGATGCCCTCAGCGATGGCCTGCAGAGACTGGGCCATGGCCTGCAGAGACTGGGCCATGGCCTGCAGAGACTGGGCTATGGTGTTGAGCTCCTCTGCCATCTGGCGCTGGCACTGGCTCATGGCCTCCTGTGAGAGGGCAGCCATGTCCTGGGCCACAGACGCCGCCTGCACGGAAAGCCCCAGGCCTCGCAAACCGTTCCCCATGTCTGACACCGTCGCACCCATTGCCTCCACCGTGGACGCCACCCGTGCGGTGTCGGCCTGGGTGGCACTCATGACCGGCACCACTCCCAGCTCCTGGACGCGGGTGGACTCCTCCACCTGCGACTGCAGCCGCCACAAGCCGCCCGTCACCCTCTTCGCTCGTCTCCGGGTCGGTGGTTGCATCGGATCTATGTGTGGGTGTGGAAACTCCAGGAACCCGGGATCCATCTGGGCGGCAGATGTTCGCTTGGGCTGGGCTGCCCTCCGACCGCCCGGTCTCTCTGCTGCTCCTACCTCCACCTGCTGTACCGGGACTGCTGTGTTGTGCGCACCAGTGAGTGTACCAGACGCCTCATCACTAAAGTGCCCAACCGAGGTGAGTGTTTCTGCGATGGTGGAGGGTGTTGGTGACAGCAGTGGCGTTGTGTCGTGCTCTTCGTCCCACTCTGAGTCCATGGCACTTTGGGGTGGGGGTTCGTCTCCACCCATCCACTCTGAGTCACTGTCCGGTATTTCGTCTTCCTGGGTAGTGCTGTCCCGGGTAGTGCTGTCCTGGGCAGTGCTGTCCTGGGCAGTGCTGTCCCGGGTAGTGGTGTCCTGGGTAGTGGTGTCCTGGGTAGTGGTGTCCTGGGTAGTGGTGTCCTGGGTAGTGGTGTCCTGGCTCGGATGTGACGGGGGCCTGTGGCTGCCCCCCTCATCGCTGGGTGGTCGCTCCCGCACGTGACGGGGCTGTCGTCTCCCTGTTGCTCCAGGTCACTCCGTCTCCCGTGGTGTGCGAGGGGCATCCTGCGGGCGTCGCATGCTGGAGGGTCCGGGTCTCTCTGTCTCCCGTGGCCTCCGAGGGGCATCCTGCGGGCGTCACATGCTGGAGGGTCTGGGTCTCTCCGTCTCCCGTGGCCTCCGAGGGGCATCCTGCGGGCGTCGCATGCTGGAGGGTCCGGGTCTCTCCGTCTCCCGTGGCCTCCGAGGGGCATCCTGCGGGCGTCGCATGCTGGAGGGTGCGGGTCTCTCCGTCTCCCGTGGTCTCCGAGGGGCATCCTGCGGGCGGTCTGCATCTGCGGGGATGGGTGCCTGGACGTTTGGTCCTGCGATACACAATGAAGCATGCATGGTTAGACACGCAGGCAGTGATCAGGTGATATGGGGGATGGGGATATAGGGGAGGGGGGCTATGGGGACGGGCTGTCGGTGACTCACTTGCTAGTACGCCCCCGACCACTGCATCAGCAACCTCCCGGTCCTCAGGTCCGCCAGCCAGTTCCAGGGCCCTTTCCTCGTGTTCGGTCAGTGGCCTCTCATCAGCGGGGCCTCCTCCAGTCCTCACATGCGTGCTTATCCTGTGGGGGGGTGGGGGGGGGTGGTGGCAGGGGTAAAAGGCAACACTGTTAGGCAGGTATATGAATGCACGCCATCGGTTGCGCATGCATTGCAGAGATTAAGGTTAGGGCTGGATTCACTTGGGGATATGGGGGAGGGGGGGATATGGGGGAGGGGGGATATGGGGGAGGGGGGATATGGGGGAGGAGGGATATGGGGGAGGGGGGGGATATGGGGGAGGGGGGATATGGGGGAGGCTCACCCTGCCTGCTCTGACGAGGTCGTTCACCTTCTTGTGGCACTGGGTGCCTGTCCGTGGTGTCAGGGCCGCAGCGGTGACGGCCTCTGCCACTTCCCTCCACAGACGCCGGCTGTGGCGTGGGGCAACTCTGTGGACGTGCCCGGGATACAGGGCATCCCTCCCCTGCTCCACTGCGTCCAGGAGCGCCTCCACATCGCGTGACTCGAACCTCGGGGCTGAGCGACGGCCAGCCATCCAGTCGGGTGTTGCGGTCGGGTGTTCCGGTCGGGTTGGGGGGGCAGCGCGGCCTTATGAGCCGTCACGCCGTGCGGCGCGTATGACGCTGCACGGCGTGAACCATGTGCGCAAGCGTGGATCCCGTTACGTCGCTGCTAGCCCATTTCGGGCCGGAGACTTTCAACCCATTTTTCCGACGTGACGCAAGTCGGATTTGCGCCGTTTTTTGCGCCGATCGGCGGACTTTGCGCCGATAACGGAGAATTTCGCCCCAGGTCCCCCATTCTTCTTGTTCTTTGCAGGACTATTTGGGGGGTTGGATTGGATTGTTTATTGTCACGTGTACCGAGGTACAGTGAAAGGTATTTTTCTGCGAGCAGCTCGAACAGATCATTTAGTACATGAAAATAAAATGAGAAGAAAATACATAATAGGGCAACACAAGGTCCACAATGTAAATACATAGACAACGGCATTGAGTGAAGCACACAGGGGTTTAGTGTTAATGAGGTCAGTCCATAAAGGGGTTGGTTCATGCCCCCCATCCCCCACCGCCCCCCACCCCCCACCCCCCCCACCACCACCCCACCCCTCCCCCCTCACCACCTCCCCCCCCCCCCCCCCCCCCCACTACCCCCAACCTGTTGCATCTTGTTGAGGGTGCACACTGCTGCTACTGTGAGTCCGTGCTGGATGTTTAACTTAAATTGAAGCATCAAATGTAAAAGGCCTATTAACACAACAAAAGTATGGGAGGCACGGTGGCGTAGTGGTTAGCATTTCTGCCTCACAGCACAAGGGACCCGGGTTCCATTCTGACCTTCGGTGACTGTGTGGCGTTTGCACATTCTCCCCGTGTCTACGTGGATTTCCTCCGGGTGCTCAGAAATCTGTCCACAGGTGAAAGATGTGCAGGTGAGGTGGATTGGCCGTGTTAAATTGCCATTTAGTGCGCAAGGGTTAGATGTGGTTATGTGGTTGGGTAGGGGCGTGGGCCTAGGTGGGGAGCTCTTTCGTAGGGTCGGTGCAGTCTCAATGGGCTGAATAGCCTCCTTCTGCAATATAGGGATTCGATGATTCTATGATGATGTACAGCTTGGGACCAAATTTGGAGGCGGCGATGTTCCTATGTGGGTTTGAAAGGCGTTGTCAAAGGAGTCTTGACAGGTTGCTTCAAAATGTAATCTGAATCAGGGTTTTTCAAATTGTGTGGTGCGAGCGGGTATCGGGAGGGCTGCCAGAGTGATCGGTCCTGCAGGGGCCCCAATTGCAGGAGAAGTCCCACCGACCGCTACTGCCATTTTTATTGAGAATGGTGGCTGCTGCCACCTTTTGAATGAGAAGGAAATTTGGCTGTGTGCAGTCTTCCGGCCAGAAGTGGCAGCAGTGAGCAGGTCACAGGTCCTGCCTGTACACTTGATGTCAAGCCCCGCTATGTACGTGCTTTTGATGCCAAATCACGGAGCAGAGCTTCTGTCTATTTCTAGCTGATGGCAAGCAAGGCAAGATGAATAATTTTCTTACAAGAAAAAGACGGCTAGGGACGCAAATAGGCAGTGTACCTACTGAACAGGATCTCACAACTGAATCTGCTGGAGAGAGCTGCACAGGAGAGTTCAGGGCAGGCCAGAGCAGTGCTAGTGTTAGCTCTGTACAGAGCTTCAGGGCCTCTGGTTCACAGCCTGCAAAGAGGAAACTTAACTCAGGAACAAAGGAGTATAAAGATGATTTCCTGAGTATGGATTTGTCAATTGTGCCGATGCAAATAAGGATGCAAAGACCATGGGTGGGATTCTCTGTCCCTCCAGCCGGCCAATGGAGTTTCCCATTATGGAGAATCCCGCCAGCGGATAATCCAGACCCATGTGTGATTTATGCAGGGAAGTACTGGAAAATGAGAGGAAAAGTTTCTGATTTTGAAAGAGAAGTGGTGGGTGAAAAACCCTTTTAAGGTTGAGATCCCAGAGTCCGTTATTAACTGTGTTGTGCCCGGCACAGATCCGGCCGTGCCAGATGAATAGAGGGAAAGGCCGAAATTGAGATTCGCACCGGGCGTGAACCATTTTGCCATTCACCCGAATCTTTCCCAATTATGGTGAGAAGCTCATTAAGACTAATTAGCATTCATTTCAATCTCATTCGCGAGATTGAAGGCAAACTCAACGGCCTCCCGAGAGTAGTCATGCGGGTGCCGTTTAGTATTCCTTTACAAAAACGGGAAGCTGACGCAATGGCTACCGAGGGGGTAGCCCTTGCGTCAGGGCTCGGAGGGGTGTGGGGGGAGGGGAGGGGCTTCAGGGTGGTTGGGATTGTTCAGGGGGCTGGAGGGAACCTGACCGGTGCTGCCCCTGAACCGGGGGTGGGAGGGGTGAGGGCCTTGCCTCCCTGCCTCCTCTTTGAGGCCTCTTCAAGCCACTTTTGCATAGCTGCAGAAGACTGTCTGTCCTATCAAACTCTCCCAGGACAGAGCCCTGCTGTGACTTTTCTATTGAAAGTCAATCTCACCCCCGTTGACTCTGAGCAACCTCTAGCAAGGAGCGATGAGCCTTGTTAGCTGTGAGAGAACTCTCAAGTGGCTCCTCAAAGGCACAGGTGGCCTGTCTGAGAGGATAATTAGAGGACTGGATGTCCTGAAACATCTATACATTGTGCCTGAACTCCAGAAGTGTCAGCACCACAGAGGCAGCTGCCAACAATCAAACAGTAAAGAGCAGGTTTTCCCCGCTCAGGACCCTCTTACAGGTGAAGGGTGAGTGTGTGGATGAGATCTGAGCGGGAGGTCCCTATTGTTGCTGGCAGAGATCTGGAGTCGAGGCGTTCCTGATTGTGAAATCTGGCTCACTGGGTGGCACTCTGAGAGAAGGCGGGACAGTCATGGTAAGTGTGGGGGAGGCCTGGGAATCTGCGGGTCTCGTCATGGAAGCCCAAACTCATTGTCGGTCGCTCTCCTCCAGGTCCTTCCAGGTACAAATATGTTTGCTGGCGTAGATCCCGCGGACGCCGCCCTCGCTGTGATCATAGCAGTCGAGGCGGACAGACGCTAGAGATGTCAGCAAGAGCAACGCAGGCTGGAGGTGGCACCGCATGTGCAGGGGGCCGCCGGACACACTGAAGACACAGTCGCCCATCAGGCTGAGGAGGGGGTCAGAAGGGAAGGCCAGTGACGTGCCAGGGTTTACAGGAGCTGTTGGTCTTTCCATGAGCTGACAGATGGCATATGAGATGACATGACGAGACCCGCAGAACCCCAGGCCTCCCCTCAGCACTGTGAATGTTAGTGGATGGAAAGTATTCCGCCTGGATGTCGGTGACCAGTGGTGTCCCGCAGGGATCTGTTCTGGGACCTTTGCTCTTTGTGGTCTTTATAAATGACTTGGATGAGGAAGTGGAAGGGTGGGTTCGTAAGTTTGCCGATGTCACAAAGGTTGGTGGAGTTGTAGTGTCGAGGGCTGTTGCAGGTTACAACAGCCCATTGACAGGATGCAGAGCTGGGCTGAGAAGTGGCAGATGGAGTTCAACCCAGATAAATGTGAAGTGATTCATTTTGGAAAGTCGAATTTGAATGCTGAATACAGGGTTAAAGGCAGGATTCTTGGAAGTGTGGAGGAACAGAGGGATCTTGGGGTCCACTTACATAGATCTCTCAAAGTTGCCACCCAGGTTGATAGGGTTGTTAAGAAGGCGTATAGTGTGTTGGCTTTCATTAACAGGGGGATTGAGTTTAAGAGCCGCGAGGTTTTGCTGCAGCTTTATAAAACCCTGGTTAGACCACACTTGGAATATTGTGCCCAGTTCTGGTCGCCTCATTATAGGAAGGATATGGATGCTTTGGAGAGGGTGCAGAGGAGATTTACCAGGATGCTGCCTGAGGGCATGTCTTATGAAGAAAGATTGAGGGAGCTAGGGCTTTTCTCACTGTAGCGAAGAAGGAAGAGAGGTGACTTGATAGAGGTGTACAAGGTGATGAGAGGCATGGATAGAGCGGATAACCAGAGACTTTTCCCCGCGGTGGAAATGGCTGTAACAAGGGGACATCATTTTAAGATGATTGGAGGAAGGTATAGGGGAGATGTCAGAGGTAGGTTCTTTACACAGAGAGTGGTGGGTGTGTGGAATGCACTGCCAGCAGAGGTGGTGGAGTCAGTCATTAGGGACATTTAAGCGACTCTTAGGCAGGCACATGGACAGCAGTAAATTGAAGGGGTGTAGGTTAGGTTGATCTTAGATTAGGATAAATGGTCAGCACAACATCGTGGGCCGAAGGGCCTGTACTGTGCTGTCCTGTTCTATGTTCTATATGTCCCAGTAGACTGCGTCTCAACAGGGGACAGTGTGGCACCTGTGCCACCTCCTCGAGGACATGGCACCCCGTGGAGGAGGAGGACACACCCTTCCTATGGCCGTGAGTGTCACTGCAACACTAAATGTTTATGCCATCGGGTCATCCCAGGGCTTGAGCGGGACCTATGTGGAATTTCGCAGTGTACAGGTGCATCCAGGAGGTGACGGATGCTCCGTATACCTGGGCATCTGACTGCATCACCTGGACCTGGACTAGCCACACCAAGATTTGCTGTCATCGGCAGGGTGCCCCAGTTCAGGAAGTCGTCGATATCACGCATGTCATCCTGTGAGCACTGGGGCATCATGGAGTTCATAGAATTCATAGAATTTACAGTGCAGACGGAGGCCATTCGGCCCATCAAGTCTGCACCGGCCCCCTGAAAGAGCACCCTACCCAAGCCCACACCTCCATCCCATCCCCACAACCCAGCAACCCCACCCAACACTAAGGGCAATTTTAGACACTAAGGGCAATTTAGCATGGCCAATCCTCCTAACCTGCACATCTTTGGACTGTGGGAGGAAACCGGAGCACCCGGAGGAAACCCACGCACACACGGGGAGGATGTGCAGACTCCGCACAGACAGTGACCCAAGCGGGAATCGAACCTGGGACCCTGGAGCTGTGAAGCAATTGTGCTAACCGCCATGTGACCGTGCTGCCCTAGGATGAGGAGTGGCCTGTGTTAACAGGAAGGGGCTCCACGCCCTGAATGCTCAGGTTGTGTGCGACACCTCACTGACACAGGCCGACCTCTCTGTCTGTCCCGGATCTCTCCTCGGGCAATACTGTGATCTCCAGGGCCCATTCCTCAAAGGGGGTGAGGACTCGAATCTCTGGGACACTTCCTCCTCCTCCCATCTTAGCCTTTTCCCTCTGGGCTATCTCCTGCTGCGCGGATAAAGAGGGGACATTGTGAGCCGCACGCTTGATTGGTCAGGTGAGCTATAGCAGGTGGCATGTCTGAACACTGCACCTAGCAATGAAGGCTTGTGCTGGTGGGTGCCGGGAGAGTGTGAGGTGTCGGCCAGTGGATTGGCTGGGGGGGGGGGGGGGGGGATGGAGAAGGGGGTGTTGTGGGAAATTAAGGGATTGCATGCGGGTCTGATATTATGAGAGAGGTGCTAACTTGGAGGTCGTTTGTCTTTTTCCGACATTGGACAACTGTCTTCTTGGTCACGCTGCGCACACTCACTGCAATGCCTCCCAGGCGGCATTGTCCACTGTTGCTGGTTCTCAGACCCCTCCCGGGCAACAGGGTGCCCGCCTCCCCCTTGCTAGCGACGAGCAACTGAGGTGCGAGGGAGGGAGGCATGTCGAGAGTCACTTGGGGGCTCATTTTTGGAACAAAGCACGGGAGCATACAGGACGCAATCTCGCCATTTCAGCCAACACAAAATACACGGCCAAACTCAACCAAAATGACACTTGGAACTATTTTGTTTGAATAGCACCCTATGTTGCTGTAGCTGATGGGTGACAGCACATTAAAAACATGCCAAAAGCCCATGAGGCTGTCAGCATTCTGGAGTAGCATCTCCCAGGAGCATCCAGTGCTGAGTAAAACAAGCACTTTGTTGCTATTGCCTTTCATGACGACCTACATGTGCCAGGTTGGATCTTGCATTCTCAAAAAGGTAAAGATGGCACAAAGGATCCGCCTGAACTCTGCACCTGATGTGCGCATTGTCCTCTCTACCTGTGAACCTGATTCAAGTGAGATCATGAGGATCAAGCAGGCTTCCCTTTCACACTAAAGGTAAGTGAACAAGGCGTGGGTTGCAAAGGTCGGCCGGTTGGCAAAAGTAGTGTAGCCATCTGGGATGGCCACTTACAACGAGGAACAGAGAAGGTTGCAAAGAATAGCAGGAAAAATGGACAATGCGAGATTCAGGCAGGCTCAGAGCCTGGAAATGTATATTTGTGAGTGAGGAATCCAGACGGTATAGAAACCCCAACCGATTAGCATTTGATGGACCGATTAGCATTTGATGGGCCATCTCCACCAGACAAAGGACTGGTACTTTAGCGACCGGTACAGTCCCAGACATTTCGGCGCCACTCCCTGTTTTAGGGAGGGGTAAACAACAGGGTCAGTGACCGCTTGGGACATGCCCAGCCATCCAGGCACCCGCCCATTTATTGGTTCAAAATCGAACGTAGTGATCAGGGATCACCCAATTAGTGGGGTCCAAACTGAAGGACGGCCCAAAAGCGCGCGAAAACCCCCAAACATAAGAGAGTCCGCCATGTGTGCGGCCTCTTTTGGACCTGGCGCCCCGGCACCAACCATCTCCAATCGCAGCACCACCAGAAGCAGGTCCAAGTTCAACGCTACAGACCCGATAGATCCAGAATCGAGCAACGGCCACTGTTCCTCTGACCTCAGCCGGGTGCCTGAAGTTAAGTACAGGTTGTCATAGTCGATAGGTGTAGTTAACTAGTAGTATTTATGTTGCATGACTAATTGTGTGTAAATAAAGTACTCGACCTTGAACTAACTAACTGCTGTTTGGCTCTTTGATCGATAGCCGGTTGAACCTTGTGGTGGTATCATTCGATACCTGGCGACTCTGAGCATTAGGACATAGATATCCAAATGAAAGAGGGCAGCCTCACTGACTGCCATATTTACAGTAGGTAAAAAAGGCAACAGTAGGTCCCGGGAAAAAAGTTTGAAAAACGCTAATCTAAGTTGTGCCAGTAAGAATTCTTACATCACCAGATTAAAGTCCAGCATGTTTGTTTTGAATCACTAGCTTTCGGAGCACAGCTCCTTCCTCAGGTGAATGAAGAGATGGGTTCCAGAAACATATATGTAGACAAAGTCAAAGATGCAATACGATACTTTGAATGCGAGCATTTGCAGGTAAATAAGTGTACAGGTCTAGACGGAGCAGCCGGAGTGAGGGATAATCACAGGTTAAAGAGGTGTGAATTTTCTCAAGCCCTGACAGTTGGTTGGATTTCGCAAATCCAGGCCAGATGGTGGGGGATGAATGTAATGCGACATGAATCCCAGGTCCCGGTTGAGGCCGTACTCATGTGTGCGGAACTTGGCTATAAGTTTCTGCTCGGCGATTCTGCGTTGTTGCGCGTCCTGAAGAACGTTTCCCCGAAGATCAGAGGCTGAATGCCCTTGACTGCTGAAGTGTTCCCTGACTGGAAGGGAACATTCTTGCCTGGCGATTGTCACGCGACGTCCGTTCATCCGTTGTCGCAGCGTCTGCATGGCCTCGCCCATGTACCACGCTTCGGGGCATCCTTTCCTGCAGCGTATGAGGTAGACAACGTTGGCCAAGTCGCACGAGTATGTACCGCGTACCTTGTGGGTGGTATTCTCACGTGTAATGGTGGTACCCATGTCAATAAGTTGTGCCAGACAGAGAAGTGTAAAATTATATATAAATATTTGTGTATGCATACATGTAGAAAGATATATGTGTCCTTTTAGATTAGTTCTGTCTGTTTTGTGCAAGAGATGCCTACTGTTTGCTGAGAAACCAGTGTTGTTGATTTAATCTATATCACCAAAGGGGGCGGCTCCTGGGGAATATAGATAATGGAGAAAGTAATGAGGGTAGACTCGTGAGTCCTGTGATCCTAGCACAGAGCTAATAATGGAAAGCTGTTGGAGGTTGCATGCCTGCATTCCTGATATACCTCCCCGTGCAGAACATACTGCAAGCACTGAAGACAAAAAAAACATCCCCAATAGCTTCAGAGGAGAATTACATCATTCACCAGCTTAGAAATCTATTGATTCTCCAAAAAAGGAAAAAAGAAAATGGGGCTTGTATTTATCGAGTGACTTTCTCAACCACCTAAAGCATTTCGCAGCCAAGGAAGTATTTCTGAAGTGTAGTCGCTGCTGTAATGTGGGAAACGCAGCAGCCAATTTGCGCACAGCAAGCTCCCACACACAGCAATGTGACAATGACCAGATGAATTTGTTTCTGTGACTTTGTTTGAGGGTTATCGTAGAATTTGCAGTGCAGAAGGAGGCCATTCGGCCCATTGAGTCTGCACCGGCTCTTGGAAAGAGCACCCTACCCAAGCCCACACCCTCTCCCGATCTCCCATAACCTAGTAACCCCACCCAACACTAAGGGCAATTTTGGACACTAGGGGCAATTTAGCATGGCCAATCCACCCAACCTGCACATCTTTGGACTGTGGGAGGAAACCGGAGCACCCGGAGGAAACCCACGCACACACGGGGTGAACGTGCAGACTCCGCACAGACAGTGACCCAAGCCGGGAATCGAACCTGGGACTCTGGAGCTGTGAAGCAATTGTGCTAACCACTGTGCAACTGTGCTGCCCACGTTAGGTCATGGTGAGGAGGGGCTCCACGGCTCTCCTTTGAGACAGTACCACGGGATCTTTGATGGGCAAGAGAGGGCAAACAGGGTTGCAGCTTAACATCTGAACTGAAAGCTGGCACCTTCGGCAGAGCAGCACCCCTTCAGCTCTGCATGGTGATGCCAGCCTCGATTATTGCACTTCAATCCTAGGGGAGGACTTGAAATGAAAAGTGAAAATATTCATTTGGTCAGGCTGATCTGTGGAGAGAAGCAGCACGAATGGTTTGGAATCAAGAGCTGTACATTAACACTGCAGTGAAGTTACTGTGAAAATCCCGAGTTGCCATTTTCCGGCGCCTGTTCGGTTACGCTGAGAAAGAATTTAGAATGTCCAAATTACCTAACAGCACGTCTTTCGGATTTGTGGGAGGAAACCGGAGCACCCGGAGGAAACCCACGCAGACACGGGGAGAACGTGCAGACTCCGCACAGACAGTGCCCCAAGCCGGGAATCGAACTTGGGACCCTGGCGCTGTGAAGAAACAGTGCTAACCACTGTGCTACCATGCCGCCTCAGTTGGCTGACAAATGTCAAGAAATGATTTTGAGTTTAACACAACTTCTGTGCAAATTAGCTGTTGACATGTACGAACCTGCCAAAGAAAAATAAATGGAGGACATAAATGCATTTTGAAAATTTATGTGCATTAGAATGTTTCGAGCATTCTTTTAGGAACATTGCTATTTGTCAGGATGAAATGGAATGAATTGACTCAATGTACTGAGGTCACCAGCAATTTGAGTAATGTGGTTTGCAGTGCAGAAAATCCAACAAGATTATCTCAAGAAACATAATGGCAAGGGTGAAGTAGCCATCGAACTAAATGGTTCTGACCATACTTTGGTCCCGATAAAAGTGTCCGTAAGCACATCTGAGAGCACAGATCAAGCATGATGACCTTGGCTGTGCCTGGATTAATGTTTACATATTCATTATCCCCGATGCCTGGCCTGCATTCACTCACTCAGCTGCGAAGCCTCGAAGGAGGGGGAGCGCGATGCTTTGCTGGTGACGGCCGCGCCATGTGTAACAAAACTCTTCCGAGTCGTTGCGTATTTGCTGATTCCTGACCCTGGACCGGAGTGTGAAGGAAGGAACACACTCGCGGCCCTGCCCTGAGATTTCTATTCAAGTGTGGGTAAGAATTATTACGGCAAATCTGGAATGGAAATGATGAAGAAACTAAAGGTTCCTTGTGACCGTGTGACCTGAATCAGCTGAACCAGAAATCCATTAAATGAATTAATTTTTTTTTCATCCGGTTATTGATTATAGCACTCACTTGCCCACAGTAAAAGCCCACACAGCATAATAACTGTTTTATGAGTGAATGATTATCTAATGGAAATGACAGTAAAATGCATCCCAAACAAGGCTGTCAGCCTGCATACCCTACTCGTGATTCTCCCAGACATCAAACTCATACATACTACTCTATCATTTAAGCTGTCATTCATGTATGAAAACTTGTTAAGATGGCATGTTTTCTAGTATTTAACCATTACAGTGAATGCTGTATTCCAGTAAGCAAAAAGGAACACTGGTTGTCATCCTAGGTGCTGATCGTCTCCAACAATGTAAATTGCATGTTCAGTGACCTCCTCATAGAATCGTGGAATCCCTACGGTGCAGAAGGGGGCCATTTGGCCCTTCAAGCCTGCACCGACCGTCCGAAAGAGCACCCTATCTAGGCACACGCCCCACCCTATCCCGTAACCCAGTAACTTCACCTGACCTTGTGGACACTAAAGGACAATTTAGCATGGCCAGTTCACCTAACCTGTACATGTTCGGACTGTGGGAGGAAACCGGAGCACCCGGAGGAAACCCACGCACACACGGGGAGGATGTGCAGACTCTGCACAGGCAGTGACCCAGGCCGGAATCGAACCTGGGACCCTGGAGCTGTGAAGTAATTGTGCTATCCACAATGCTACCGTGCTGCCCCAAAATTGAATTCAAATTTCACCATCTGCAGTGGTGGGATTTGAACCTGTGTCCCCAGAGCATTACTCTGGGTCTCTGGTTTACTAGTCCCGTGACAATACCACAACGCCACCTCCTCCCCTTGATTCGACGGCAAGACCCGGCCCAACGCGACCCCAAGAGACCCGCCCAGCGATCCGACCCGGAGAGGCCCACCCAACAACCCAACCTACCTGGTGATGGAAGAAAGAAAAATCCACGTGGAGGCCCGACCGGGCCTACTTCAAGATCCGACCACAGAAGCGCCCAGGGAGGGAACAGACCACGGGACCCAGCCCAACCTGCCTCAGGAAGCCCCTGCCCACGACCCAGGACCCCCGAAACGGCGGAGACCCCGCGCAAGGACATAAATGCGCTGCAAGGTATTCCCACGCCCGCAGAACGCCGGGACCCATCCGGGCCGCAAACATGCCCCCCTAGCAACCCCTCTACCTCAACCAGCGCCCGGGACCCTGCCAGACACGACCCCAGATATGTAAACAGCGCCCTGTTCCCCGCCAGCGCCCTGGACCCCGCCAGCGCCCTGGACCCCGCCAGGCACAACCACCTACCTTCCACAAGAGCTGACATCTGCCATCGGATCCCAGGATCATCCAGCAGCAGCCGCCGACCAAGGAAGCGAGGGAAACGCGGCGGTCTGCAGGTTAGACTGAAGCAACGCGGTTTCAAGACCCCTCTCCCCAGCATACTCCTGGCAAACGTCCAAGCGATCGAAAGTAAGCTGGATGAACTTAACGCCAGACTTACCTCTCAGAGGGAAGTAAGAGACTGCTGTGTGCTCTGTTTCACAGAGACATGGCTCACCCCTGCCTCACCGGACTGTGCCATACAACCTGAAGGCTTCTCAATTCACCGGGCGGACTGCACGGCATCATCAGGCAAAGCGAAGGGTGGAGGGTTTTGCCTCCTCATCAACTCCTCCTGGTGCTTGGATGTGGCGACCCTGGCGACCTACTGCTCCCAGACCTGAAATACCTGACCGTGAAGTGCCGCCCATATTATCTTCCACATGAGTTCACTTCAGCCATGATCACAGCGGTCTACATCCCACCCCAGGCAGTAGTGAGGAAGGCGCTGGACGAAGTATACACAGTAATAAACAACTACGAAACAGAACACCCGGAGGCCTTGTTCATCGTGGCCGGAGACTTCAACAAGGCCAACCTCAAGAGTGTACTGCCAAAATTCCACCAGCACATCTCCTGTCCCACCAGGGGCGACAACACTCTTGACCACTGCTACTCAAAAATCAAGGGCGCCTACCGTTCCATCCCCTGACCGCACTTTCGGAAATCAGACCATAAGACGGTGCTCCTTCTCCCGGCATACAAGCCCAGCTCAAGAGGGAGAATCCAGCTAAGAAGGTCATGCAGTGCTGGTCCGAGGAGACAGAAGAGCTCTTACGTGACTGCTTAGAGACAGTGGACTGGTCCATATTTAAGAACTCAGCGACCAACTTAAAGTATGCCACCACTGTCACAGACTTCATCAGCAAATGTGTGGACGACTGCGTGCCAAAGAAAGCAGTACGTGCGTTCCCCAACCGGAAACCATGGCTCAATCGCGAGATTGACTCCCTACTGAAGGACAGATCTGAGGCGTTCAAGGCAGACGACCCTGACCTATACAAGAAATCCAGGTACGACCTCCGCAAAGCCATCCGGAATGCCAAGAGAGAATATCAAACCAAGCTAGAGTCACAGACAGACTCTCGGCGGTTGTGGCAAGGACTAAACAACATAACGGGCTACAAAGTGAAGCCGAACAGTATCTCTGGCAGCAGCGCACCCCTCCCCGATGAACTCAATGCATTCTATGCTCGGTTCGAGCAGGTAACCAACAATCCGCTGGCGAGTGCCTCAGCAGCCCATAATTCACCCATACCCACCATCACAGCTTCCGAAGTTAGATTGGCCTTCCTGAAAGTGAACCCTCGGAAGGCGACGGGCCCGGACGGGATCCCTGGTCGTGCACTCAGAGCCTGCGCGGACCAGCTGGCAGAGGTATTCACGGACATCTTTAACCTGTCCCTACTCCACTCCGAGGTCCCACCTGCTTCAAGAAGACCACCATCATACCGGTACCAAAGAAGAACCAGGCAACGTGCCTCAATGACTACCGACCAGTGGCCCTGACTTCAGTCGTAATGAAGTGCTTCGAGAGGTTGATCATGAAGCGCATCACCTCCATACTCCCAGAACGCCTTGATCCACTGCAATTCGCATACCGCTGCAACCGGTCCACATCAGACACCATTTCCCTGGCCCTACACTCATCCCTAGATCATCTCGAAAACAAGGACTCCGACATTAGACTCCTATTTATTGACTACAGTTCCGCCTTCAACACCATAATCCCAGCCAAGCTCATATCAAAGCTCCAAAACCTAGGACTTGGCTCCCCACTCTGCAACTTGATCCTCGATTTTCTGACCAACCGACCACAATCAGTCAGAATGAACAACAACACCTCCTCCACAATAGTCATCAACACCGGCGCCCCGCAAGGCTGCGTACTTAGCCCCCTACTCTACTTCCTGTACACACACGACTGCGTGGCAAAACTTGGTTCCAACTCCATCTACAAGTTTGCTGACGATACGACCATAGTGGGCCGGACCTCGAATAACGATGAGTCCGAATACAGGAGGGAGATAGAGAACCTCGTGGAGTGGTGTAGCGACAACAATCTCTCCCTCAATGCCAGCAAAACTAAAGAGCTGATAATTGACTTCAGGAAGCAAAGTACTGTACACACCCCTGTCAGCATCAACGGGGCCGAGGTGGAGATGGTTAGCAGTTTCAAATTCCTAGGGGTGCACATCTCCAAAAATCTGTCCTGGTCCACCCACGTCGACGCTACCACCAAGAAAGCACAACAACGCCTATACTTCCTCAGGAATCTAAGGAAATTCAGCGTGTCCACAGTGACTCTTACCAACTTTTACAGATGCACCATAGAAAGCATCCTATCGGGTTGCATCACAGCCTGGTATGGCAACTGCTCGGCCCAGGACCGCAAGAAACTTCAGAGAGTCGTGAACACCGCCCAGTCCATCTCACGAACCTGCCTCCCATCCATTGACTCCATCTACACCTCCCGCTGCCTGGGGAAAGCGGGCAGTATAATCAAAGATCCCTCCCACCCGGCTTACTCACTCTTCCAACTTCTTCCATCGGGCAGGAGATACAGAAGTCTGAGAACACGCACGAACAGACTCAAAAACAACTTCTTCCCCACTGTCACCAGGCTCCTAAATGACCCTCTTATGGACTGACTTCATTAACACTACACCCTGTATGCTTCATCCAATGCCAGTGCTTTTGTAGTTACATTGTATATGTTGTGTTGCCCTATTATGTATTTTCTTTTATTCCCTTTTCTTTTTTAATGTATTTAATGATCTGTTGAGCTGCTCGTAGAAAAATACTTTTCACTGTACCTCGGTACACGTGACAATAAACAAATCCAATCCAATCCAATCCCCGTGTTTGTGTGGGTTTCGGCCCCACAACCCAAAGATCTGCAGGGTAGGTGGATTGGTCACGCTAAATTGCCCTTTAATTGGAAAACAGAAATTGGGTACTCTAAATTTATTTTTAAAAAGACACAGGCAGAACATGCAAATTCCACACAGTCACCCGTGGCCGGAATTGAACCCTGGTCCCTGGAGCTGTGAGGCAGCGGTGCTAACTAACCACTGTACCACCATGCCTCCCCGAAATCCTCAATATCTTCCCTCTTACTGAGTAGCAGTTTCATGGCATTGGCTATCTTCTCCCATTCTCAGTTCTTCACACCCCTTCATTGCCTTTCCCTAACACTTCATCTCTTTCAGTCCTACAATCCTGTGATTTCTTTGTGCTCCTCCAGTTCTGACCTCTTGCTCTTCCCCAGTTTTAATCCCTGGACCACTGCTGGCTGTGTCTTGAGCCACAAAACTCTCAAATCTGGAATTTCCTTCCGAAACCTTTTTTCTTATTTTTTTTAATTTAGAGTACCCAATTTTGTTTGTTCTAATTAATGGGCAGATTAGCGTGGCCAATCCACCGACCCTGCACATCTTTGAACTGTGGGGGTGAAACCCACGCAGATACGGGGAGAATGTGGAAACTCCACACGGACAGTGACCCGGGGCCGGGATCGAACCCGAGACCTCGGCGCTGTGAGGCAGCAGTGCTAACCACTTCACCGCCGTGCCGCCCGTTCCTAAGCCGTTCCAGGTGCAGTGGCATTGTCACTGGACGAGTAAGAAATCCAGTAGATCCAGGGTGATCCGCTGGGGATCTGTGCTGGAATCCCAACAAGGAAGATGGTGAAATTTGAATTCAATAAAACTCTGGAATTATAAGTCTAATGGTGACCATTGTCATAAAAACTAATATCCTTTAGGGAAGAAATGCAATCTGTCTCCCTTACCTGGCCTCGTCTACATGTGATTCCAGACCTACACTCATGGCCCACCAAGTCACTCGGTTCAAGGGCAATTAGGGATAGGCAACGCCCGAACGAATAAAAATAAATTTAGGCTTTTGTGAAGGCGCGTGGCCTTCTGAATTTGGGACCTGCTCGCAGAGCTTCCAAGTCATCAGGGATTTGCAAAATTAGGATAGAGTTTGTGTGCAGCATAGAATTTTGGACAAGGTGAAGTACTTGGAGTGGTGAAGAATGTAAATGACCCTTGTGGACCTGGATCTGGAGGGCCCTCTTGGGGTGAGGCCAGAGAATCAAATGCTGAAAACAAACTTAATGTTGTCCCAAACTCGCTGATATCAAATGAAACCAAGGCTTCTCCTATGCTCATTAGAATATATCCAAATTCATAGTGCGCATAAATTAACATAATCAAACAGGGCCTAATGAAACACCAAACCCACAGAGCTGCGTTTCATCACAGAGCCTAAAAAGTAAAGCTTCAAATCACTGAACCGTTATTCAGGTCCACAGGTCACAGCATGTTTAAGAACTTGCAATTGGGAAGCTTTTTAATTTTTAATGTGATTTATGGCATTAAAAATCCATTAAAAGAGCAAAAAGGTATGAAGCAGGTCTGAGTAAGGATAAATTTAAAATAAAACCCTCGGCAATTGAGTTAAAGACCAGGAAAAGTACTTGGGCTGTGTTCTCCGTTTCAGCGGCTAAGTGCTGGCTCGAACGGAAAATCCGAGGGAGGTTTACGATGAAAAGAATTGGCACCGACCCCTCTCCGATTCTGTGACTGATGAGGGACTAGCAGCGGGCCGGGTGAAACTCCCGGCTCCCACGCCGAAAACGACTGGAGAATGGTCGGGTCCCGGGCCGCATGCGCACGGCTGACGACGTGCAGTGGTCGCACCGTACAATATGGCGGCGGCCGTGCGTGGACCTGATGCACCACCTGCGGCCCCACAGGCCAACCCGTGACCACCCCCACCAGTCCCACAGCCCTCGCGGAAGCACCCTCAGCCAGCAGCACGGATCCCGGCTGAGTGTGGCGGCGCTGGACACCATCTGCAGCCGCCGCGCCGGGTTCCCACTCGGCTGAGACCATCGGGGGCGGAGCATCATGGGAGGGCCTGCCAATGATGCCCCAATGGCGTCACAACGGCACGCGGCAAGGGGTGCCAATTCCGAGGGGACGGAGCATGGCTGACTGGCGTCAAACTGACGCCGGCCCCGATTTGGGCATCGGAGTCGATTTTCCGCCCGATTGCCGATTACCGATCGCCGGTATTGGCATCGGGCAACAGAGAATCCCGCCCCTTAATTTTCTGGCGCTCTCGAAAATCTTCCCCCACCACCAGACAACAGCAATCATAACATTACAGCGCAGTCCAGGCCCTTCGGCCCTCGATGTTGCGCCGACCTGTGAAACCACTCTCGGCGGACACTCATGAGCGAGAGTTGGGGCTGGATATGTGGCCAGGTTTCGAACCCGTGATTCGTTAGTCCAGAGGAATTTTTTTATTATTCGGTCATGGGACGTGGGCGTCGCTGGCTGTGCCAGCATTTATTGCCCATCTCTAATTGCCCTTGAGGGGGAAGTTCGGAGTCAACCACATTGCTGTGGGTCTGGAGTCACAAATAGGCCAGACCAGGTAAAGGTGGCAGATTTCCTTCCTTAAAGGACATTAATGAACCAGATGGGGCTTTACGACAATCGACAATGGTTTCATGGTCATCATTAGGTTCTTAATTCCAGATTTTTTAAAAAGTTGAATTCAAATTTCACCATCTGCAGTGGTGGGATTTGAACCTATGTCCCCAGAGCTTTACTCTGGGTCTCTGGTTTACTAGTCCAGTGACAATGCCACTATGCCACTGCCTCCCCTTGATGAATGATGTCAACATTCGGGGAAAACCTAGGCATATTAGTTTGTGGGTCACTCACATCAAAAATCCTGGTGACCTTTTAAGCCAGGGAAGTGGTTTGTGTCCAGGTAACAGGAGGTGGAGACACCAGGATGTGGAAGTGAAACTCAGCTGAAGACCAAGTGGGTCGCCCAAATTGCAAATGGTCTGATTCAGCCTTCACTAATGTTGGAGAAGGATAAAATCAGAGACACTAAGGTTGGGGAACTTGTGCTAAGGATCTAAGCTTCACTGACTTCACTGTTCCTCGTGCCAAGCTGGTACAACTCATCCAGGATCTGTCACTGGACATGTTCCTGACATCACGGATGTGGTCAATGGACTGAGATGGCTGATGTTGTGAGAAGTGCTATAAAGATGCAAGCATTTTTTCGTTTCACCGTCAGCGTACATTGGAATACTAGCATTGTGCCTGCAGAAGATGCCCATGAAATATCATGCCTGGTTGGCGGAAAATCAAATACAGCAGCTATGATTTTCCATACTGTAACTGATTTATTATGACACCCCGTTAATAGGTCGTAAAGCTGCATTTGCGTTATATGAATTCCCGCACATTCTGCAGCTATGTGTTCAACCCGCAGTGTCTGCATCTGCTGGGCCATTTATTGCAAATAATCGTTGACCTACGGGAATCGTGCACGTATGTACTGGAAAGGGTGATGTGGGCACACAAAGAAATATTGCATCTTGGTGTCATAATATGCACCCATGCACATCATGAGGTAAAAACAGGCAGTGACAGACACCCAGGTGAGCCAATCAACATACAGGAAGGAACACAACCAATCACCAGACAGAACACCAGAGGGGGGCTTCCAACTATAAAACACACGCGGCAACAGCACTCCGCCTCTTTCCACTGGTGACAACTGTAGTGACAGTCAGGGTGTATATATCAGTCAGCACCTTCTACACGTGGATCAGAGCTAGCCTGGTCTAGTAAGTTAGAGTTAGTACACTTAGAGTAGTAGAGTGTCAACCCACAGCCAGCTGTGTGCATTGTTACAGAAGTTCAATAAATCGTATTGAACCAACGCCTACGTTTGGTGTATGCTTTACCGTTCATCTGCATCCTGTTGCAGTCCGTGTTACCCCAGGGCGAAAAACACGACACTTGAAACATTCAAAATATTATGCCTGTGAACTTTATGGGAGGTTTCACGATTGTCATAAAGCGTGCGGTAACAACCCACGAGCGCGGGTACACTGCCGACAAAGCGGAGGATCCTGCCCACGGAGAACCCCGCAGATACTCCCAGTGTCAACTGCGGCACACCCAGCTCCGAGTCAGTAAAAGGAAAGCTTTGCATTTTACATCGCATCCTTCACAACCACTGGGCATCTCAAAGGGTTTTAAATATCATCCAGATAACTCCTCTGCCCTTTTTCAAAATAGTGGTGGACGGCACGGTCGCACAGTGGTTAGCACTGATGCTTCACAGCGCCAGGGACCCGGGTTCGATTCCTGGCTTGGGTGACTGTCTGTGTGGAGTCTGCACGTTCTCCCCGTGTCTGTGTGGGTTTCCTCCGGGTGCTCCGGTTTCCTCCCACAGTCCAAAGAAGTGCAGGTTAGGTGGATTGGCCATGCTAAATTGCCCTGAGTGTCCAAAAAAGGATAGGTGGGATTACTGGATTATGGGGATAGGGTGGAGGTATTGGTTTAAAAAAGGTGCTCTTTGCAAGGTTGGTGCACACCTGACTGGCCGAATAGCCTATTTCTGCACTGTAAATTCTATGATTCGAAAGTGCCATGGGATCTTATATTTTCTTGGTTTAATTTCTGGTCTGAAAGATGGCAGCCCTGACCGTGCAGCCCTCCCTCAGTACAGCACTGGGATCAAGTCCTACTCCAGAGAATTGAGCATACTAATCAAGGAGGACATTCTTCGGCAATCCTGAAGGGAGAGCTGTCTTGTCGGAGATGCCATCTGTCTGATTAAATGTTGAACCAAGGTTCCATTTATTCTCTCAGGTGGATTATTTGCATCCCATGACAGTATGGTGAAGAAGATATGGGGAGTTGTCCCTCGTGTCCTGGCCAATATTTATCCCGCTGACAACATCACAAAAACAACTTATCCCACCACTGTTTGTGGGAGCTTGCTGTACAAAAACTGGATGCTCAGATTCCTACATTACTACACTTCAAAAGAAATATCTATTTGTCTGTAAAGCCCTTTGGCCATGCAGGGTGCTATATAAATGCAAGTCTTTCATTTTATATTTAGATGCACCAATCTCTGATTGGTAGAACCTTGAAATGTTATATAACCTGTAAGACATTACGAGAGATGAGAGAATCCCAATTAATTTGATTAATTTTCACATATAAATCCACCAAAACTCAATGTGATGCAAAATCTTACAGTCAAAATCTTATAAAGTCATCTTATATGACTTCAAGAGATGAATTATTCCTTTGATTAACATTCAGCAACCAGAATTTTAACTGAAAGGCTTATAAAATAAAATTCCTCCGTGGCTTCACTTATCTTCTTAATTTGGTTATTATCTTCACAGATTATAATCAATGTATAATGCTTGGATACCTGCAAAAATTAATAAAATGATGTTATCCTTCAGCTGTTCTGAAAACATCAATACTGCTGATCTTAATAAACAGGGATCAGTTTATTGTGAGGTGTGCGTAAATTAGGGTAGCGCCCGGGTCAGGATTTGTAAAGACGCATGTGAAAGTAGACAAATCGCTGTATCACAGTCTATTTAGTTGTCAATCCAGCGACTCAGCAGACAGACTGGAAATAGAATTTCTTTCACACCGATCTAGTTTGCCTGCATAACTCATACTGCACTGCCACCGCGCACTTTAAAAATGATTTCTTCTTGGGTTGCGGGCATCATCGGCAAGGCCAGCATTTGTTGCCCACCCATAACTGCCCTTGCGAATGTGGCGTCGAGCCGCCTTCTTGACCCACTGCAGTCACTGCCATTCCCGCAAGATCAGAACGTCCAATCCAGCTGTGACAAAGGGTCAACATCCAGCTTCGACAAAGAGTCAGCCGGACTGGAAACGTGAGCTCCCCTTCTCTCTCCGCAGATGCTGTCAGCCCTGCTGAGGTTGCCTGTTTTTGTTTCTAGCCCGGGGTCAGTTCGACGCTGGGAGGGAAGTCATTCTCTGCTGCGGCATTTAAAGACATGCGGCAGCTTAAAGGGGCAGGCACGGTGGTTTAAAGCTCCATTTTTCTGCCTGCCCATCGTCAGCAGAGCTGAAGAATTTTTGGTTAAGAGACTATGACCCAGCCGGGGGAAAGAGGCACTGTTCAGAATTGATTGTGTCCGCCTCAGAATCTACTTCAATCTCATAGAGACAAAGAGACAATCTTATGCGAGTTGCCGGTTCAGAGTAGATCGGATTGAAAGATATTCTATTTCCAGTCTAGCTGCCCTTAAAATTGAGTCAAATTGACAATTAAATAGACTGAGATACAGAAACTAGTCTACTTTCACATTCATCTTTACAAATCCTGACCCAGGTGTTACCCTTATTTTCGCACAGCTCATAATAAACATTATAACAGAGGTGGCACGGTGGCGCAGTGGTTAGCATTGCTGCCTCACGGCGCTGAGGACCTGGGGCGCGATTCTCCGACCCCCTGCCGGGTCGGAGAATCGCCGGGGGCTGCCGTGAATCCTGCCCCCGCCGAATTCTCCGAAGGGAGAAAAGTCGGCGGGGCGTCAATCGCTCCGCCCGCCTCGGAGAATGGCACGGGCGGGCGCGAGACAATGGACTCCGGGGCTGCCCATATTCTCCCGGCCGGATGGGCCGAAGACCCGCCAACGTGACCACGGGTCCCGGTGGCGTAAATCAAAACATCTTTTTAACAGCGCCAACCAGTGCTGATGGTTGACGCCGTCCAGCGTGGAGGTAGGTCACGGCCTGGGGGGTGGCCGCTGGAGAGGTGATGGCGTGGCCGCAGTCTGTGTGTGTGGGAGAGAGGTGTATGTGGGTGTGTGTGCGGCAGGGGGGGGGTGGAGTGGGGTGGACTTCGGGGGAGTGCCGGGGAGGGGGGGTGAGTGCCGGGGAGGAGGACGGGAGGGGGTGCGTGCCGGGGAGGGGGGACAGGAGGATGAGTGCCGGGGACGGGGAAGGGGACGGGGGGACGGGGGGGTGCGTGCCGGGGAGGGGAACGGGGGGGGGTGCGTGCCGGGGAGGGGGGGTGCGAGGGCAAGGGAGTTTGTCCACCTGGCCAGGTGCCATCCTCCAACAGTCGCGCCCATGCGGTCCATGCCACCTGGCTGGGGGGAGGGGGGGTACGGGCAATGATGCGTATCCCCCCCCACCCCCGCAGGCCGTCATGTTTTCCGATCAGCCAGCGATGTTGGCCGCCATGGCGGCAGCTGCTATTCTCTATGTTGCCCTGGATGAGGAGGAGGAGCGTGCCAGAGGGGCACGCTGCCACAGAGGAGCATGCCGCAGAGGGGCAGGCGGCAGCCGCCGAGGCTGGAGGGGCACCCGCCCAACAGGATGAGGAGGAGGAGGAGCAGGGGGAGCACGTAGTGGAGGAGGAACACGAGGAGGGGAGGAGGACGTCGCGGCGCCACGGCAACGGAGTCACCCGAGAAGGCCCCGTGTGTACCGTCCCCGGCTGTCGTACCAGGACCTCACGGAACGGGAATGCTGGAGGAGACTCCGGATGAGCCGGGAAACCGTGGCACACATCTGCCACCTGCTGGCACACCTGGCACCGCGTGGCACTGGGGACACACACCCTCTCCCCGTGTCCGTCAAGGTTACGGTGGCCCTGAACCTTTATGCCACGGGGTCATTCCAGATGCCAGGTGGGGACCTGTCCGGCATCTCGCAGACATTGGTGCACTGGTGCATCTGGGCAGTGACAGACGCCCTATATGCCATGGCGCACTGCTACATCCGCTTCCCTGTGGCCTCCGTATAGGCCAGCCAGGATGCCCAGGCCGTGGGCTTCTCTGCCTTGGCCGGGTTTCCCATGGTCCAGGGAGCGATTGATGGGATGCACGTCGCCGTGCGGCCAGCTGCAGATAACAGGGCCGTGTTCACCAATAGGAAGGGGACCTATTCCATGAACATCCAGGTGGTCTGCGATCACCGCATGATTATCCTGCACGTCTGCGCCCGGTACCCGAGAAGTGTACATGACTCATACGTGTTGTCGCGGTCTTACATCTCCGGCATGTACGAGGGACGCCACCACCGGATGAGGGGCTGGTTGCTGGGCGACAGGGGCTACCCATTGCGGTCGTGGCTGATGACGCCTATACGGAGGCCATGCAATGAGGCGGAGAACCGCTACAATGATGCCCATGTAGTGACAAGGGGTGTGATAGAGAGGTACTTTGGCGTGCTCAAAATGCGTTTCAGGTGCCTGGACCTCTCTGGGGGCGCCCTCCAGTATCGGTCAGATAGGGTCGGCCGCATCATTGTGGTGTGCTGCGTCCTGCACAACATAGCCCAGCAGAGGGGCGATGTGCCGCAGGCAGAGGAGGGCGGAGTGGAGGAGCAGCAGGAAGAGGCGCAGTCCTCCCCAGATGAGGGGGATGGGGACAATGCTCAGGGCAGACGGGCTAGACACGGGCGGGTGGCTGTCCACCGTTACCGGCTGGGCCAGCGGGCACGGGACAGGCTGATAGCCGCCCGCTTCACTGACTAGATGGGCGTGGGAATCGGGTAGTATGGCCACAGACCGCACACCATGGCAACAGCCGACCACCCACACCCCCCACCCATCCAACCACCCAGCACCCTCACCCACCCCCCCCCCCCAACCCCACCCACCCAACCCACATGAACACCACCACCCCCCCCCCCATTGCCGATCCACCTGCGGCACAACGGGCCGGGCTCACAAAGTTGCGGGTGGACGCGTGTCTATTGCAGGCCATGGAGGATGATGACAACCCGCCCTGCGGTGAGCTCCTGTCTCCACATCGTTGGACTACGTCTGACCCATGGCCACAGTACCACCATCCACCCGGACCATCCCTGCATGCGGCTGTGACACTGCAGCGCACGGTCCCGTCCTCTGCCCGGGGGATGTTGATGGCGGCCCAGGGGGAAGGGGGCAGACTCACCTGGGGCTGAGGTAAGACCACCCCTCACACACACACTTGCGCTCAACGTACATGACACCCCCGCACACTTTGGACAGAGCACAAAGGCAGCTTCTGTAGGTGTAACATTGACTTTAATAACCAAAGGAGTTCATGCACGTGCCCTAGCCCCTAAAACTCATCTGTGCCCTGCACCCGTGCCAACTTACTCAGTGTCTAATTGTTTGGCCTTACGGGCCCTTTGACTACGCCTAGGTGGTTCCCCAGACGGTACAGCAGAACTGGAGCTGGACTCCTGCGATTCCTGCCCTCTGACTCGGGACCCCTTTGGCGGACGTTTCCTGGGGCGTCCTGGCCTAGATGGGCCAGGCTGCGGCCCGGGCGACTGGGATGGCGATCTGCCAGCCTGTCCTGCCCGTTGCCCACCCGATGTACCTGGGACGGAAGGGGGGGGTGTCCGAGGTGTCAAGGTGTTCCGGGACCTCCCCCACATGGGGACCCGGGACGGGCCCCAGCACCTCCTCCTCCCTCGGGGTGCCCGATGGTCCCGGGGACACTACATGGGTCGGGGATGCGAACGGACTGGCCATCCGATGACCCTCCGACATCTAGCGCTGTCAGTCCTGGAGGCCCGTGCTGGTATCGACAAGGATCTGCAGGTTTGCAGCCATGGAGCTCAGGGGGTTGCCCATCCCTGTCTGTGACTGTGCGACGCTGGCTAGCACATGGCCACTGGCGCCGATGCCCTCAGCGATGGCCTGCACAGACTGGGCCATTGCCTGCTGAGACTGGGCCATGGCATTGAGCGCCTCTGCCATCTGGCGCTGGCACTGGCTCATGGCCTCCTGTGAGAGGGCAGCCATGTCCTGGGCCACAGACGCCGCCTGCACGGAAAGCCCCAGGCCTCGCAAACCGCTCCCCATGTCTGACACCGTCGCACCCATTGCCTCCACTGCGGACGCCACCCGTGCAGTGTCGGCCTGGATGGCACGCATGACCGGCACCACTCCCAGCTACTGGACGCGGGTGGACTCCTCCACCTGTGACTGCAGCCGCCGCAAGCTGGCCGTCACCCTCTTCGCTCGTCCCAGGTTCGGTGGTTCCATCGTAGCTATGGGTGGGTGTGGTAACTCCAGGAACCCGGGATCCATCTGGGCGGCAGATGTTCGCTTGGGCTGGGCTGCCCTCCGACCGCCCGGCCCCTCTGCTGCTCCTACCTCCACCTGCTGTACCGGGACGGCTGTGTTGTGCGCACCAGTGAGTGTACCAGATGCCTCATCACTAAAGTGCCCAACTGAGGTGAGTGTCTCTGCGATGGCGGAGGGTGTTGGTGACAGCAGTGGCGTTGTGTCGTGCGCATCATCCGACTCTGAGCCCATGGTACTTTGGGGTGGTGGTTCATCTCCACCCATCCACTCTGTGTCACTGTCCTGTATTTCAGTTTCCTGGGTAGGGGTCTCCTGAGTAGGGGTCTCCTGGGTAGGGGTGTCCAGGGTTGTGGTTTCGTGGCTCGGCTGCGACGGGGGCCTGTGGCTGCCCCCCTCATCGCTCGGTGGCACACGCCTGCGTCGCCGCACCCGCACGAGACGGGGGCGTCGTCTCCCTGTTGCTCCAGGTCTCTCCGTCTCCCGTGGTCTCTGAGGGGCATCTGCGGGCGTCGCGTGCCAGAGGGTCCGGGTCTCTCCGTATCCCGTGGTCTCCGAGGGGCATCCTGCGGGCGCCGCGTGCCAGAGGGTCCGGGTCTCTCCGTATCCCGTGGTCGCCCTGGGGCATCTGCGGGCGTCGCGTGCCTGAGGGTCCGGGTCTCTCCGGCTCCCGTGGTCTCTGAGGGGCATCTGCGGGCGTCGCGTGCCAGAGGGTCCGGGTCTCTCCGTATCCCGTGGTCTCTGAGGGGCATCTGCGGGCGCCGCGTGCCTGAGGGTCCGGGTCTCTCCGTATCCCGTGGTCGCCCTGGGGCATCCTTCGGGCGGTCGGCATCTGCAGGGACGGATGCCTCGACGTTTGCTCCTGCGATACACAATGAAGCATGCATGGTTAGACACGCAGGCAGTGATCAGGTGATATGGGGGAGGGGGGATATGGGGAGGGGGGATATGGGGGAGGGGGGATATGGGGGAGGGGGGATATGGGGAGGGGGGATATGGGGGATACGGGGGAGGCGGGGTATAGGGACGGGCTGTCGGTGGCTCACTTGCTGGTGGGCCCCCGGCCTCTGCATCGTCAACCTCCCGGTCCTCAGGTCCACCAGCCAGTTCCAGGGCCCTTTCCTCATGTTCGGTGAGTGGCCTCTCATCAGCTGGGCCCCCTCCAGTCCTCTCATGCCCCCTATTTTTGTGTGCGCGCTTCTCCTGTGGGGGGAGGTGGGGGGTGGCAGGGATAAAAGGCAACAGTGTTAGACAGGTATATGAATGCACGCCATCGGTTGCACGTATATTGCAAAGATTAGGGTTAGGGCTGGATTCACCTGGGGGATATGGGGGAGGGGTAATATGGGGGATATGGGAGAGGGGGGATATGGGGGAGGGGGGTTATGGGGGAGGGAGATATGGGGAGGGGGATATGGGGAGGGAGGATATGGGGGATATGGGGAGGGGGATTTGGGGAGGGGGATATGGGGGAGGGGGATATGGGGAGGGGGTATATGGGGATATGGGGAGGGGGGATATGAGGAGGGGGATATGGGGGATATGGGGAGGGGGATATGGAGGATATGGGGAGGGGGATATGGGGAGGGGGGATATGGGGAGGGGGGATATGGGGGATATGGGGAGGGGGATATGGGGAAAGGGTATATGGGGGAGGGGAGATATGGGGTCTATGGGGAGGGGGATATGGGGGACATGGGGGGGGCTATGGGTGATATGGGGAGGGGGTATGGGGGAGGGGGGATATGGGGGAGTGGGAATATGGGGGATATGAGGAGGGGGATATGGGGGATATGGGGACGGGGATATGGGGGATGGGGGATTTGGGGCAGGGGGGATATGGGGGAGGGGGTATATGGGGGATATGGGGAGGGGGATATGGGGGAGGGGGGATATGGGGGATATGTGGCAGGGGATATGGGGGAGGGGGTTATGGGGATATGGGGCGGGGGATATGGGGGATATGGGGATATGGGGGAGGGGGATATGTGGGAGGGGGATATGGGGGAGGGGGATATGGGGGATAGGGGGAGGGGGGATATGGGGAGGGGGGATATGGGGAGGGGGATATGGGGAGGGGGATATGGGGGATATGGGGGAGGGGGATATGGGGGAGGGGGGATATGGGGGATATGGGGGAGGGGGATATGGGGGAGGTGGGATATGGGGGATATGGGGGAGGGGGTATATGGGGGACATGGTGGATATGGATATCGGGCAGGGGGGGGCCTCACCCTGGCTGCTCTGACGAGGTTGTTCACCTTCTTGTGGCACTGGGTGCCTGTCCGTGGTGTCAGGGCCACAACGCTGACGGCCTCTGCCACCTCCCTCCACAGACGCCGGCTGTGGCGTGGGGCGACTCTGCGGCCGTGCCCGGGATACAGGGCCTCCCTCCTCTGCTCCCCTGCGTCCAGGAGCGCCTCAACGTCGCGGGACTGGAACCTCGGGGCTGGGCGGTGGGCGGCCATCCAGTCGGGTGTTCTGGTCGGGTGGGGGTGCAGTGCGTCTTTTGAGCCGTCACGCCGTGAACCACGTGAGTCAGCGCGAATGACGTCACGCCGCTGCTAGCCCATTCCGGGCCGGAGAATTAGCGATGTTTGGGGGGCCCGACGCCGGACTGATCCGCGTCGTTTTTGGCGCCGGGTAGCGGACATCGCGCCGTTTGCGGAGAATCCCGCCCCTGGGTTCGATGCAGGCCCCGGGCCACTGTCCGTGTGGAGTTTGCACATTCTGGTGTGCCTCACCCCCACAAAGATGTGTAGATTGGGTGGATTGGCCCCTTAATTGGAAAAAAATAATTGTGGACTCTAGATTTTAAAAAACTAAACATTATGACAGAAACTGCCTGATCCTCGCTGCCTTTCGTTCCCTACCAATCAATCTCGACCTTGGATCGATTCAACGATTAAGCAAGTACAGACCCCCAGCCTTGAGAATCCCAAAGATTCAGAATCTTCTTTCTCCTCATCTCAATCCTAAATTGCCAATTCCTGGACTCTGCCCCCGAGTTCTTAACTCACCAATCAGCGGACCCCACCTCTCGGTATTTACCACTCGGCCTCTCAGAACGTTGTACATTTCAATGAGGTCACCCCTCATTCTTCCAAACTCCAGATTCAATCTCTCCTTGTTAGCCAAGCCTCTCATCTCAGAACCCAGTCTAGTGAAGCTTTGCTGCACTCTCTTTAAGACAAGTATATCCTTTCTTAGGTACGGAGACCAAAACTGAAGACAATGCTCCAGATGTGGCCTCACCAAAGACCGATATAAAAATGCAACAAACACCCTTATTCTTATACTCAATCTCCTTGCATTAACATCTCCTTGCAGGGAGATCTAAGAGAAACTTACAAGATAATGAATGGCTTAGATAGGGTGGATGTAGGGAAGTTGTTTCCATTAGCAGGGGAGACTAGGACCCGGGGACACAGCCTTAGAATAAAAGGGAGTCACTTTCGAACAGAGATGAGGAGAAATTTCTTCAGCCAGAGAGTGGTGGATCTGTGGAATTCATTGCCACAGAGGGCGGTGGAGGCCGGGACGTTGAGTGTCTTTAAGACAGAAGTTGATAAATTCTTGATTTCTCAAGAAATTAAGGGCTATGGAGAGAGAGCGGGTAAATGGAGTTGAAATCAGCCATGATTGAATGGTGGAGTGGACTCGATGGGCCGAATGGCCTCACTTCCGCTCCTATGTCTTATGGTCTTATGGTCTAAAGACTAACTGATATTCTTCGCTCAAGTTTCCAGCTCAGACTAACATAGAAAGCACATGATGATTACGTTGCACCTCATCATCTGTAGTATAAGTGTCTTTGTAATATTCACAACGGCGGCAGTGCTGTTGAAGCAGTTACAGTTTTGAAGAAACTCTTAGCCGCCACTACTGTGGTTCCAATAGAAGTATTGTGGATATGGTTTCAGTGGGTCCTGCTCAAAGTGCACATGAAAGGATTTTTTAAAAATTCATTTCTGGGACGTGGGCACCGCTGAACAGGCCCATTTATTGCCCATCCCTAGTTGCCCTTGGTGTTGGTGAGCTGCCTTCTTTGAGCCGCTGCACTCCCTGTGGTGTAGCTACACTCACAGTGCTGTTGGGGAGGGAGTTCCTGGACTTTGACCCAGCCACAGTGAAGGAATGGCCGATTTCTTTCAAATCAAGGTGGTGAGAGTCATGGAGGGCAGCTTCCAGGTGGTGGGGTTCCCAGGTGTCTGCAGTTCTGGTACTTCTAGATGGTCGTGCTCATAGAAGGATGAAAGAATATACAGTGAAGACAGGGTCAGATTCACGGCAAGATCCAGAGTGGTTTAAAAAATGGCTTACATTTTGATCTAGCACTTTTCATCACCTCATTATGTTCTGAAGTGTGCCACAGCCAATGGAGAACTTTTAAAGTGTCGTGACAGTCATAACTTAGGAAAGGCAGCAACCAAGCTGTACACAGCAAGCTCCCACGCACAATGAGATAACAAACAGGTTATCTGCTTTGTAATGCTGATTGAGGGATAAGTATTGGTCAGGACATTCAGGAGATCTCACCTCCTCTTCTTCAGAATAGTATCAAAGGATTATTTATATTCACCTGGGAGGGCAGATGTGTCTTTTCTTCTGAAAGACTGCACCTCTAACAATGCAGCACTCTCTCAATACTGCAGTGACAACCTCGATTTTTGTGCTCCTGTTTTTGGAGTGGGACGTGTACCCCAACTACTGAGGCACAACTCCATAGATCAAACCAAGAATCATAGAATCCCCACAGTGCAGAAGGAGGCCATTCGGTTCATTGAGTCCGCACCGACCCTCTACCTGGGCCCACTCCCCCACTCTATCCCCGTAACCCTGGGCACTAAGGGGAAATTTATCATGGCCAATCCACTTAACCTGCACATCTTTGGACTGCGGGCGGAAACCGGAGCACCCGGAGGAAACCCACGCACACACGGGGAGAATGTGCAAGCTCCACACAGACAGTGATCCAAATCCAGAATTGAACCTGGTCCCTTTGAGGCAGCAGTGCTAACCATTGTGCTGACCAGTCACAAATGTGTCGAGGCAATCCTGTAATAGGCAGAAGCATGAACTTCAGTAGAAAATGCCTCACTTACACTCACACACTACAAGAAAAACATGTGCATTTTCCCGAAACAAACACCACTCAAGTATCAGAACAATAAAAAAAAAGGACTCTGTTTTCATCTTGTTATTTTACTATCAATGTTACAAAATGGTAAAATGGTTACACACATGTTTGAAATGCAGATAGGAATATTGAGACCACATGCTCAGTGGTGTTGTCTATTACTAATTAGCTATTTACAAATCAGAAAAGCAATTAGCTGTTATATTTCTGGAAGCCAGCTGGGGAAGGATAGCACTGGAGCTAATCATTGCTGAGTCTTACATTTATTTACAGAGCAAAACACTACAAGCATATACCTCCTAACACAACCACACCACAGGTTCAGCAAGTGTTTCTTTATGTGCGGCTAAATTAAATCACAATTAATGGCCTCCACCTACATATAATTAAAGACAGTTGATGAACGATTAACTTTCGTGACATCTAGATTCTCAATTACACATGTGATGAATGTAATAGATAACATTGTAACTGACTATTAATATTCACTACAAAAAACAAAGCATAAAGAGTATCTTCTCTACATTTTCAGGACCTTGCCCAAATATGGTTTGAGAGAGCAGAATGGGCAAGAGAAGAACACAAGGAGTTGTTTCTTTAAGTCAACTAGCATGAAGAGGGAAAGTACATTCATTTTAAATATCACACAAAGTGGATAAATGGAAAACATCACTCCTTTAAATTATCTTATAAATTTTACGATGACCAATACAGAAGAACTTGCCTTTTCACCCAGAAGGTTCTCCGTTAGTTTATTGAGGGTGCAACTCATTACAGAGGAATATTTCCAATTTTCCACATATTTATCGTTTAATCAGGGTTAAAAAGTCAGCTTTCGCCTCTGGTATAATTGTAATGATGAAGAAATGATGCTTTCAAATGCGCACTGCAATAAATGTGTAATTTTGCTGCTATTTAAATGTCACGCCTGATTGGTCAGGTCCTGTCATAGAATTGAGGACAATATTTTCTCTGAATATTTTATTTCAGTGAAAACATGCACAATTAACCCACTGCTCCCAGGATCAGACTTTGTGTTGTGTTCCTCAATTCTTTCCATTCAAACTAACCCATCTCTTTCCTGTTCAAGCGGGACTTTGCTTTACATTGAAAAGCAGTGATTCCAGTGGGAAAAACAAGGACCTTGAAGTCAGTGTCATTTTCCCAGTTTTTTACTATGTGACTGTTGTATACCATTGTACGCCAGCACACTAGTCCAGCTGGCTTATTGGCAAGTCAGAGAATACAAGTGATACAAACAGTAAGATCATAGCACAGATCATGGAGTTCTCAGCATTTTGAGCGGGATTCCCTGGTCTCCATTGGCCATTCATTGGGGTGGGATTCTATCCTCCCGCCGCTCGTCAGTGAGATTTGAAGCCACCCCATACCACTGGGAGACCCGGGGGAGGGGACGCACTGCCGGCAAGAAAAGTGGATCCTGGCGCCTGGAGAAATCGAGCCTTTGTTTTGGCAGTGGTGAGGACCTTCACCTCGAGATTCCTGTGAACAAAAGTCAAACTGAAGTGACTTTATATCACCCATGGACAGGCTGTAGACAGCTTAGGAGACAGAATGTAGTTCAGAGGGCCGCACGGTAGCACAGTGGTTAGCACTGTTGCTTCACAGCGCCAGGGACCCAGGTTTGATTCTCGCTTGGATCACTGTCTGTGCAGAGTCTGCACGTTCTCCCTGTGCATGGAGTGGTTTCTTCCGGGTGCTCCGGTTTCCTTCCACAAGTCCCGAAATAGATGAAGTGGACGTTCTGAATTCTCCCTCTGTGTACCCGAACAGGCGCCGGAGTGTGGCGACTAGGGGATTTTCACAGTAACTTTATTGCAGTGTTACTGTAAGCCTGCTTGTGGCAATAATAAAGATTATTATTAATCCCCCCGCCCCCAAAAATAAAACCATATTCCTCTCTGGTCATTTCCTTTCACATATTGTCACTCTCTCATCCACCCCCACAAGGGAAATTAACCCTCCACTCCCCAGTCCTTGCGACTTACTGCCCCATCCCCAGCATTTAATCTCTAAAGTCCTTGAACATCTTGTCGTTTCCCAAATCCATGTCCATCTTTCCCGGAATTCCACGTTTGAATCCCTCCAATCAGATTTCGGCTCTAACCACTGTACCAAAACAGCTCTTGCTAAGCCACAAATGTATATTTCACATGACTGTGACAAAGGTCAACTATATTCCCCCCTCACCCTCCGCCCCCAATCCATCCTTCCGAACCTGTCCGTGGCCTTTAGCACATTTGACCACATCATCTTCCTCAAAAGATGTGTAGGTTAGGTGGATTGGTTCTGCTAAATTGCCCTTTAGTGTCCAAAGATGTGTAGGTTAGGTTAAGAGGTTATTGGGATAATGCAAGGTTATGTGTTTGGGTGGGGTGCTCTTTCAGGGGGTCGGTGCAGACTCAATGGGCTGAATGGCCTCCTTCTGCTCTGTAGGGATTCTGTGATTTTCTGAACACCTGTTGCCCAGCTGGGTGTCACTACTCTCACCTGGTTCTAGTCCTATCAATTTAATGAGAGTCAGTGAGTCACTTGCAATGGCGTCTCTCCCTGCTTCCACACCTTTACCTCTGGTGTTGCCAGGGGCTAGATTCTCCGCCGGTGGGATGATCCGTTTTGCAGGTGGCCCGAGGTATTCCCGATGGCGTGCGGCTGCCCCACAATGGGAAACCGCATTGACCAGCCGGCAAAACGGAGAATCCCGCCGACGTGCTGAACCAGGGGCGAAATTCTCCGGAAACGGCGCGATGTCCGCCGACTGGCGCCCAAAACGGCGCAAATAAGACGGGCATCGCGCCGCCCCAAAGGTGCGGAATGCTCCGCATCTTTGGGGGCCGAGCCCCAACCTTAAGGGGCTAGGTCGGCGCCAACGAATTTCCGCCCCGCCAGCTGGCGGAAAAGGCCTTTGGTGCCCCGCCAGCTGGCGCGGAAATGACATCTCCGGGCGGCGCATGCGCGGGAGTGTCAGCGGCCGCTGACAGCTTCCCACGCATGCACAGTGGAGGGAGTCTCTTCCGCCTCCGCCATGGTGGAGACCGTGGCGGAGGCGGAAGGGAAAGAGTGCCCCCACGGCACAGGCCCACCTGCGGATCGGTGGGCCCCGATCGCGGGCCAGGCCACCATGGGGGCACCCCCCGGGGCCAGGTCACCCCGCGCCCCCCACAGGACCCCGGAGCCCGCCCACGCCGCCTTGTCCCGCCGGTAAGGTAGGTGGTTTAATTTACGCCGGCGGGACAGGCATTTTAGTGGCGGGACTTCGGCCCATCCGGGCCGGAGAATCGCGCGGGGGGGGGCCCGCCAACCCCCTCCAGCGCTGCCCGGTCCGCAACTCCACCTGCAAAGGGTGCGGCAAGAAGGGCCATTTTGTGGGGGTCTGCCAGGCACGAGCCGTGGCCGCGGTCTCCAACGAATCCGGACCGCCGCGGCAACCGTCCCTTCGGGCCCCAAACGGCCAGCACTCACCGCCACCCCCCTATCCTAGGGCCACGTGCGATCCACGGGCGTGGCCATCTTGTCGCTCGGACACCACGCTGGACGGATGGGCGCCGCCATTTTGTCCATCCCCGCCGCCATTTTGTCCATCCTCGACCACCATGTGCGACCCATGGGAGACGCCATCTTGGATGGGGCCCCAGGACCCCAGCACGGCCGACTACACGCTGCCCGATCAAAACTCGCAACTACTCCATCTGGCCTCGGTGACTCTGGACCAAAATCGACATCAGACACTCGCAACAGCAACGACGACGGTCTTCATCAACGGCCACGAGACGTCCTGCCTGATCGACTCTGGGAGCACGGAACGTTTTATGCACCCCCGACACGGTAAGGCGCTGTTCACTTGTAACCCACCCTGTAAACCAAAGAATCTCCCTGGCCTCTGGGTCACACTCGGTGGAGATAAAGGGGTTCTGCCTAGCAAACCTCACTGTCCAAGACAGGAAATTCAACAAGTTCTGCCTTTATGTCCTGCCGCACCTCTGTGCGGCTACCCTCCTGGGGTTGGACTTCCAATGTAACTTGCAAAGCCTGACCTTCAAATTCGGCGGCCCTATACCCCCCTTACTGTCTGCGGCCTCGCGACGCTTAAGGTCGACCCGCCTTCCCTGTTTGCGAACCTCACCCCGGATTGCAAACCCGTCGCCACCAGGAGCAGACGGTACAGTGCCCAGGACCGGACCTTCATCAGGTCAGAGGCCCAAAGGCTGCTGAGGGAAGGGGTCATCGAAGCGAGCAACAGTCCCTGGAGAGCTCAAGTAGTGGTGGTAAAGACCGGGGAGAAGCATAGGATGGTCATTGACTACAGTCAGACCATCAACAGGTTTACGCAGCTGGACGCGTACCCTCTCCCCCGCATATCCGACCTGGTGAACAGGATCGCGCAATATAAGGTCTTCTCCACGGTGGATCTAAAGTCCGACTACTATCAGCTACCCCTCCGTAATAGTGACCGCAAATACACTGTTCCGAAGCAGATGGGCGGCTCTGTCATTTTTTAAGGGTTCCCTTTGGTGTCACTAACGGGGTCTCGGTCTTCCAACGCGAGATGGACCGAATGGTTGACCGGTACAGCTTACGTGCAACGTTCCCGTATCTTGATAACGTCACCATCTGCGCCCATGACCAGCAGGACCACGACACCAACCCCAGAAATGTGTCCAGACCGCGAAAATCCTTAACTTAACGTATAATAAGGATAAATGCGTATTTAGCACCGACCGTCTCGCCATCCTAGGCTACGTAGTGCGAAATGGAGTTATAGGCCCCGACCCTGAACGCATGCGCCCCCTTATGGAGTTCCCCCTCCTTCACTGCCCCAAGGCCCTGAAGCGCTGCCTAGGGTTTTTCAGTTATTACGCCCAGTGGGTCTCTAACTACGCAGACAAAGTCCGACCCCTAATCCAGTCCACAATCTTCCCCCTGTCGACGGAGGCACGCCTGGCCTTCAGCCGCATCAAAGCAGACATTGCAAAGGCCACGATGCGTGCCATCGACGAGTCCCTCCCCTTCCAGGTCGAGAGTGATGCGTCCGACGTAGCTCTGGCCACCACCCTCAACCAAGTGGGCAGACCCGTGGCCTTCTTCTCCCGTACCCTCCATGCTTCCGAAATTCGCCATTCCTCGGTCGAAAAAGAGGCACAAGCCATAGTAGAAGCTGTGTGACATTGGAGGCATTACCTGGCCGGCAGGAGATTCACTCTCCTCACTGACCAACGGTCGGTGGCATTCATGTTCGATAATGCACAGCAGGGCAAGATAAAAAACGACAAGATCTTGCGGTGGAGGATAGAACTCTCCACCTACAACTACGAGATCTTGTATCGTCCCGGGAAGATAAACGAGCCTCCTGATGCCCTGTCCCGCGGCACATGTGCCAGCGCACAAGTGGACCGCCTCCGAGCCCTCCACGAGGACCTCTGCCACCCGGGGGTCACTCGTTTTTTTCCACTTCATTAAGACCCGCAACCTGCCCTACTCCATCGAGGAGGTCAGGACAGCCACCAGGGACTGTCAAATCTGCGCAGAGTGCAAACCGCACTTCTACCGGCCAGAGAGGGCGCACCTGATAAAGGCTTCCTGTCCCTTTGAACGCCTCAGCATGAAGGCCCCCTCCCCTCCACAAACCGCAACACGTACTTCCTCAACGTGATTGACGAGTACTCCCGTTCCCATTCGGCATCCCCTGCCCAGACATGACCGCAACCACCGTCATCAAGGCCCTCCAGGGTATCTTTACACTGTTCGGTTTCCCCGCCTACATACACAGTGATAGGGGGTCCTCCTTTATGAGCAACGAACTGCGTCAATTCCTGCTCAACAGGGGCATTGCCTCAAGCAGGACGACCGGTTACAACCCCCGGGGAAATGGACAGGTAGAGAGGGAGAACGGAACGGTCTGGAAGACCGTCCTACTGGCCCTACGGACACCCCGCCGGACTCTTTTTTTAACAGGGTGTGAATGTGGTATTATCAGGTATTGCAGTACCCGAGAGGCTGTAGACCATTGGGTAAACCTAGGAGTTTACCATTGGCTGTTTGGTATGTAGCTCCGCCCTGACAGGCGGGGTATAAGAACCGTTGCCGTCCCAGCAGCCCTCATTCTGTACCGAAGCTGCTGGGGGACAGTTCTAGTCTATTAAAGCCTTCAGTTATGTTACTACCTCGTCTTTAATAGTAATTGATCGTGCATCACCTCCACAAGGAGAAAGGGCCAGATGTTTCTTGTTGCATGTGTTGGTTTCTTTAGTGCAATCCATCTAGTATTAGCCAACCTAGTGCAAAAGTGTGGCACGGTGGCACAGCGGTTAGCACTACTGCCTCACAGCGGCAAGGGTCTCGGGTTCAACTCCGGCCTGGGTGACTGTCTGTGCGGCGTTTCCACTTTTCTCCCCGTGTCTGTGTGGGTTTCCTCCGGGTGCTCCGGTTTCCTCCCGTAGTCCAAAGATGTGCAGGGTCAGGTGGATTGCCCGTGCTAAATTACCCTTTAGGTGGGGTTATGGGGAGTGGGCCTAGATAGGGTGCTCTTTCGAAAGGTCGGTGTGGACTCGATGGGTCGAATGGCCTCCTTCTGCACTGTCTGGATTCTATGAGAGAGGGAGGAATTTCAAACGGAAATTAGGGCCAGTGCAAATCTAGTTTCTGCAACTATTTGCATTCGTTTCAAAGCATTGTGCTCGAAGCCACAAGATTGTCCACGACTTCTCGATTAGATTAATCACCACACTGCATTTCCAGTAATTGTGCTCGTTTGTGTCCCTTTGAAGAGACTCTCAACATCCAGCTGGTTCTTTTGGGCAGAAGGACACTAATAGGCACGTTTTAAAAGCTTTTAAATACAATTTTTTTCAATGCATTAAGCAACTGACTACTGTACATCAGTGTAATTAGTAAATGGCTCTGCATTGTTTCGAGAAGTCATTTTCAATTATTCAAAATCAGGATACCCACAGGCAGTGGTGGAGTGTTGCTTTGAATAAAATTGCTGATTTTATTGCGTTAAAACTCATTTTCAGCTGCGTTGATCAAACTGCACCAAGTTGTCGCTCTGAGCGCATCGAGAAAGATGCATTCAGGCAAACATTCTTCTAAAACTTCCGAAACAGTGTCAGTTTGCGCGGGATCATGACAGGCCACAAATGAGTTTCAGCGGAAGCTTAGATCTGTTACAAAGCTATTAAATGATTCCCCTTTGTTTTGCAATCTTTTATGATTCCAGTGTTGTTCGCCTGGATCTTACAGTGGTCGTCGAATTTGTTAAGAATAACATCAAACTTAGCTTTGACCTGACCAGCAGAATATTGAAAAGAGTTGTAAATTTCAATGCTTGTTGACCAGCCATAGTTAAAAGCAATGTAATTTTGAGAGCATCTGTTGCGTTAGTTAAATCCGATGTTTCCAGATAAATTTGAAATTGCTGTTTAAACAGCTTCCAGTTTGCATTCAAATTACCGGTTATCCTTAGGTGTCGAGGAGCTGGAGCTTTGTCTATCGAGTCATTTGTCTCCAAAGATTTTGTTTGCTGCGATGCTTCTCGAGTTGAATAGCTGCTGAGGTTTTCTTCTTTTACTGGTCGTACTTTATTACTCTAGCTACTTTACTGAAGCCAAAGCCTGGTACCATGCTATGGTACCAGGCAATATGTTGTTACTCTTTGCTTTAAACTTCCGGAATGATCTAATGGTGAGATTCAAAAGAAACTACCAATCTTCAACTTAAAGCAAATAATTTTAATTGAATAACAAATTAAATAATGTTGAGTTGAGTTTGTTCACTCTTGCAGGACTATAATTGGTGATAAAGTAATTCAGAATAAGTATTAACTATATTTAACGACACGTGCTAACTATACCATGGGCGGGATTCTCTCAGTCAGGGGCCAGGCTGGAGAATCATCGTGACTGGTGCGAATCGCGCCATGCCACCCCGACACCAGAATGGGTTCTCCGCAGAGCGCCGGCACGGTCGGCGCTGTGCCGGCTGGGGGCCGCTCTCCCCCCCCCCCCCGGCGATTCTCCGCCCGGGATGGGCCGAGGGGACAAACAGAAAAACAGGAGTCCCACCGGCGCCGTTCTAACCTGGTCTTACCCGGCGGGACCTCAGCGTAGAAGGATCCGGGGGCGGCCTGTGGGGGGGTAGGGGGGTCTGACCCCGGGTGGGGGGCTCCGTTGTGGCCTGGCCCGCGATCAGAGCCCACCGATTGGTGGGCTGGCCTCTCGGGCTGGGGGTCTCCTTCGTTCCGCGCCGGCCCCTGAAGTCCTACCCCGTATTGCGTCGTGGCTGGCGCGGAGAAGGGAGACACCGCGCATGCGCAGACCCGCGGCGCCCATCTGATGCCGGGATCGGCAGCTGGAGCGGCGTGGGTCGCTCCAGTGCCGTGCTGGCCCACTGTAGGGGCCTGAATTGCTGATCGTGAGGCCATGTTGATGCCGTCGGAAAACACAACGACGTTTACGATGGTGTCAACACTTCGCCTCAGGATCAGAGAATCCCACCCTATATCTCTCTAAGACTCTACTGTCTAGTCACTCCTGGTTCGAAGAGACCCAAGATCCTGAGTCCACATACATATACATGAATCTAGTGCTGCCATCTAATGGTTGTCTTACACTATGATGTAGTCATTTACCCTTTATATATAAGGGCGGCACGGTAGCACAGTGGTTAGCACTGTGGCTTCACAGCACCAGGGGCCCAGGTTCGATTCCCCGCTAAGTCACTGTCTGCGCGGAGTCTGCATGTTTTCCCTGTGTCTGCGTGGGTTTCCTTCGGTGCTCCAGTTTCCTCCCAGCCCAAAGATGTTCAGGGTAGGTGGATTGGCCATGATCATTTGTCCTTCGTCACCAAAAAGGTTAGGAGGGGTTATTGGGTTACGGGGATAGGGTGGAAGTGAGGGCTTAAGCATATCTTCATGTATACCTATCACTACAAACACGTTGAAATTGTACCCAAAATGAAAAGTCCGCAACCCCATTTAAAAAGATTTGTAAAACACTGTGCTGGAGAATATAAGGGAGCAGAGCATTAAGGCAAGGGAAAATAACAACCATGGTAGATATGTTTGTAGTTAGCTTGGGGTAATCTCCTGCTTCTGCTTATTTTGATAAGGATGCCGGCTGCCATGTCCAAGACTGTCTTTACGCTTCCATAATCCAAGAAACTAGCTTCGGCAGTTACTGTGTAATATCTGATGGACACACAGCAATTCTGCACAGAGCAGTCCAACTTCAAATCATATCATCTGACATTATCATGAATCGTTCAGTCCCTGTTGAACTGAGGAAGGCAAGGATTGTTCGCCATGGTGAAGGGTTGTAATAACTGGGGACACAAGTTAAAATGGGCAATAAGAGAAGTCGGCTGAAGCCTCCACCAGCCAGGGAGTAATGGGATCAATAAAGTGGATAGCGTTCAAGACATATTGGGATGAATTTCCAAAGACAGCAAGGATTGATGTAACGATGAAAAGGAGGTTGCCAGCTGTGGTGTTAGGTGTTCTGGTCTACAAACAGGTCAACACGGCTGGAGATGGTGTAACTCAATTTTATTAACAACTCAACTGTAATAACATACTGTAAGCTTGGGTACGTGCATTACCGGCTTATCTGTGGACCCTGTCCTATCACTATCTGTTACTGGGTTACGTGGATGGGTGGAGGTTTGGGCTTGGGTAGGGTGCTCTTTCCAAGAGCCAGTACAGACTTGATGGGCCAAATGGCCTCCTTCTGCACTTTAAATTCTCTGATTCTATGTGGCACATCACACGTTGCAGAAGGGGGTCAGCCGCAGTCTCACGGCGAATGTGGGCCAGGCATTCGTCAGTGGCTGGCAGATTGGCAGAAGTGAAGGCTACATGTGCGTCGACTTGGCAAACGAACCCCTCTGGGTCGGACGGAGTGTCGACTGCCCTGGACAGAGCGTCTGCTATGATCAGGCCCTTACCCGGGGTGTATACAAGTTGGAAGTCGTACCTCCGGAGTTTGAGCAGAATGCGCTGGAGGCGAGGGGTCATGTCATTAAGGTCCTTTTGGATGATGCCAACCAGCGGGCGATGGTCGGTCTCCACAGTGAACTGGGGAAGGCCATACACATAGTCGTGGAACTTGTCAACGCCAGTCAACAGGCCTAGGCACTCCTTCTCAATCTGTGCATAACGCTGCTCTGTGGGGGTCATGGCACGTGACGCACAGGCGACAGGGGCCCATGATGAGGCGTCATCTCGTTGCAGGAGGACCGCCCCAATGCCGGACTGGCTGGCATCAGTCGAGATCTTCGTCTCCCGTGCAGGATCGAAGAACGCCAGTACCGGGGCAGTGGTGAGCTTGACCTTGAGCTCCTCCCATTCACGCTGGTGGGTGGGAAGCCACTGGAATTTAGTTGTCTTCCTGACAAGGTGCCGGAGAGCTGTGGTGTGGGAAGCAAGGTTAGGGATGAATTTTCCCAGGAAGTTGACCATTCCTAGAAAGCGCAGCACCGCCGCCTTGTCTGTCGGCTTCTGCATGGCCGTGATGGCTGCCACCTTGTCGGCATCCGGCCGCACACCCAACCGGGAGATATGGTCCCCCAAGAACTTGAGCTCGGTTTGGCCAAAAGAACATTTGGCTCTGTAAGGCGCAGGCCCTGGTCCCGTATCCGTTGAAAGACGCGTTGGAGGAGACTGATATGCTCCTGCGGTGTGGTAGACCAAATAATGATATAGTCCACATAGACGCGCACGCCTTCGATGCCCTCCATCATCTGTTCCATGATGCGATGGAAAACGTCAGAGGCCGATATGATTCCAAATGGCATCCTATTGTAGCAGTATCTGCCAAATGGAGTGTTGAAGGTACACAGCTTCCTCCTGGACTGATCCAATTGAATCTGCCAGAAGCCCTTTGAGGCATCAAGCTTGGTGAATATTTTTGCCCGAGCCATCTCGCACGTGATCTCACATTTGGGTATAGGGTAATGTTCCCTCATTATATTGCCATTTAAGTCTTTCGGGTCAATACAGATCCGGAGCTCGCCGGAAGGCTTCTTGACGCACACCATGGAGCTGACCCATGCAGTTGGCTCCGTCACCCGGGAAAGCACTCCTTGGTCCTGAGGTTTCTGCAGCTGCTGCTTGAGGCGGTCCTTGAGGGGTGCTGGGACTCTGCGAGGTGCATGAACTACCGGGGTGGCATCCTGTTTGAGCAGGATTTTGTATGTGTAGGGCAGTGTACCCATGCCCTCGAAAGCATCCTGGTTGTGAGAGAGGATTGAGTTTAGTTGTGCCCTGAATTCCGCATCTTGGAAGTCAGACGTGCCTTCTGGAGAGAGAGAGTGTACTCGCTGAACGAGGTGGAGGAGTTTGCATGCCTGTGCGCCTAGCAGAGAGTCCTTTGAAGAGCCCACGATCTCGAAGGGTAGGATGGCTTTACGCGAGTTGTGCGTCACTTCGAGTTGGCATGACCCCGTGGCGGGGATGACGTTGCCATTATAGTTGACCAGTTGACAGATGGATGGAAGAATTGCTGGCTTGACCCTCAGGGTTTGAAGTGCTGACCATGCGAGGAGATTTGCGGAAGCACCAGTGTCCAGGCGGAATGTGATCTGGGATCGGTTGACCGTCAGGGTGGCACACCACTCGTCGTCCGGATCAATGCTGTGCACTGACAGCGGCTGGTGTGTTCGACTCGGGGACAGCTTGTTCTTGTTGATGACAGCAATACGGAAAGGCTCCCTGTCCTCAGTGTCACTGGTCTGTATGATGTCAAGATCGGACTCGGTGAACGTGGGTAAAATTGCCCGAACGTTTCTGTGAGGCTGGTTAAACGGGTACGAGTTGGCAGGCTGAGGTGCTCGACAGCAGGCAGCATAGTGGCCCAACCTGCCACAGCGTAGGCATTGTTGCCCTTTGGCAGGACATTGCCGCTTTAAATGGGCGGAGCCACAGTTGCCGCACGTCATGACGTCAGTGCGTTTGTTGCGCCACCACGCATGTGCGGTGCGGTCTTGTGTAGTGCGCGCCTGCGCATCGCGTTCCTCTGCGTCAGCGTCCCCTCTTTTGGCGCGTACAAGCGGGGGAGGCCTCGGAAAGTGCGCGAAATGGCCGCCCTCATTCGGGCCGCGGGCCGGGAGGTACTCGATCGTCTGGACCCGCTCCGCCTCGTGGGGTCCCTGCCGCGCCGTTTCAGCCGCCTGGATGAGTGAGTCCCGGCTGGTGGCGTTCTCATGCAGGACGCAGGTCTCGATGGCCGTCGCTAGGGTGAGTTGCTTGATTTTAAGGAGCTGCTGGCGCAGGGTGTCCGACGTGATCCCAAAAACTATCTGGTCGCGTATCATGGAGTCAGAGGTGGGCCCATAGCCGCAGGACTGCGCGAGGATGTGGAAGTGCGTTAAATAAGACTGGAAAGGCTCGTCCTGACCCTGCAGGCGCTGCTGGAACAGGTTGTTCTCCATGCTGCAGGATGGCGGATTGCTGATACGTTGCAGGTAGGTCTCACAAGGGCTAGTATGCGTCCACTCCTGGAACCATGTCGTGTTGGGTGTTCTGGTCTACAAACAGGTCAACACGGCTGGAGATGGTGTAACTCTATTTTATTAACAACTCAACTGTAATAACATATTGTAAACGTGCATTACCAGCTTATCTGTGGACCCTGTCCTATCACTACCTAGGTGAGGCACTCAGCACATGGTGAATGTCTGAGAGGCAGGCTCTGAGCTCTGTGCTCTGAGCTGGCTGCTGCTAGAAGGGCCGGGAACTCTGGTGTTCCCTGTCTTTATAGTGCATGTGCTCTCACTGGTGATTGGCTGCGATGTTGTGTATGCTGGTTAGTCCTACTGTATGTCCGTTAGTGTGTGTGTGATTGCACCATGATATGCTGATGTATATCATGACACCAGCGAGGGCCGAGCATTAAAAATGGTTAAGTCAATGAATTTCATGGCACAGCGGTTAGCACTGCTGCTTCACTGCATCAGGGACCGGGATCAATTCCCACCTTGGGTCACTGTCTGTGCAGAGTCTGCACGTTCTCCCCGTGTCTGCGTGGATTCCAGTTTCCTCCAACAGTCAAAAGATGTGCAGGTTAGGTGGATTGGCTATGATAAAAATTACCCCTCAGTGTTCAAAAGACCAGGTGGGGTTAATGGGTTACAGGGTTAGAGTGGGTTGTGGGCCTCGGTAAGGTGTTCTTTGAGAGGGTCAGTGCAGATTCAATGGGCCAAATGGCCTCCTTCTGCACTGTCGGGATCCTATGATTCAAGAGGGACTGACTTAACACCCTTTTCTGCCCAAAATACAAAGAGCGCTTAATGTGATGAAAGCAAAAAACTTTGTAAAAATTTGGACGGGGGTTATTTTACCATCTTTTGCTTCGGCATTTTACAACCTTCCAGACATATCATTCATTCAACAATTTCGGACCACAACCTCTGTCCCCATTTTGTGGGCAGTTGATAATGATTCCATCACTCCTGGTTACACCACTTTTCTTTCTCTACTTGTTCCATTGCCACCTTCTTTTGCCTTGCCCCTTACCCACATCCCCACTGGTACCAGAGGGCACAGGTTTAAGGTGAGGAGTAAATGGTTTAGAGCGGACATGAGGAAACATTTTTTAACCCAGAGGGTGGTGGAAATATGGAACGCGCTGCCTGAGAGGGTGGGAGAGGCAGGAACTTCACAACATTTAAGAAGACTTGAGCACTTACATCACCAAGGCAGAGTAGGTTATCGATAAGTGCTGGTAAATGGGATTTGTACAGATTGGCATTTGATGGCTGGTGTAGACATGGTGGGCCGAAGGGCCTGTTTCTGTGCTGTATGGCTGTATGGCTCTATGACTTTATCGCTCCTGTCTTTCACCCTGTCCCAGAGATTCCGTTTTATTTAACCCTAACCTCTACCCACCCCCACCCTGGTTTTCCTTCTGCACTTGTTTAAAACCTGCACCTTGGACTTTTCACTGTTCTAATGAAAGTTCACCAAGAGGGGAGGCAGTGGCGTAGTGGTACTGTCACTCGAGTAGCAATCAAGAGACTCAGGGTAATAATGGGAGGCACGGTAGCACAGTGGTTAGCACTGTTGCTTCACAGCGCCAGGGTCCCAGGTTCTATTCCCGGCTTGGGTCACTGTCTGTGCGGAGTCTGCATGTTCTCCCCGTGTCTGCGTGGGCTTCCTCCGGGTGCTCCGGTTTCCTCCCAGAAGTCCCAAAATACGTGCTTGTTAGGTGAATTGGACATTCTGAATTCTCCCTGAACAGGCGCCGGAATGTGACGACTGGGGGATTTTCACAGCAACTTCATTGCAGTGTTAATGTAAGCCTACTGGGACACTATTAAAGATGATTATTATTAATGTTCTGGGGACCTGGGTTCCAAACCCGCCACATCGGATGGTGAAATTTAAATTCAATAAAAATCTGTAATTAAAAGTCTAATGATGACCATGAAACGATTGTTGTAAAAAGTCCATCTGGTTCAAAGAATAAAGAACAAAGCGCAAAGAAATGTACAGCACAGGAACAGGCCCTTCGGCCTTCCAAGCCCGTGCCGACCATGCTGCCCGACTAAACTACAATCTTCTACACTTCCTGAGTCCGTATCCCTCTATTCCCATCCTATTCATGTATTTGTCAAATGCCCCTTAAATGTCACAAAAATGGCACTTAAGTCCTTTAAGGAAGGAAATCTGCCGCCCTTACCCGGTCTGGCCTACATGTGACTCCAGACCCACAGCACTGTGGTTGACTCTGAACTGCCCCCTCTGAATTGGTCACATTCAATTCAAGGGCAATTAGGGATGGGTGAGAAATGCTGTCCTAGCCAGTGATGCCCACCTCCTATGAAGAAATAAAAGAAACAAATGAAACGTTAACTCGGATTACAGGGTTAACGGCAGGGTTCTGAAGAATGTGGAGGAGCAGAGAGATCTCGGAGTTCGTGTCTATAGATCTCTGAAAGTTGCCACCCAAGTGGATAGAGCCGTGAAGAAAGCCTATAGTGTGTTAGCATTTATTAACAGGGGGATTGAGTTTAAGAGCCGCGGGGTTATGCTGCAACTGTACATGGCCCTGGTGAGACCACATTTGGAGTATTGCGTGCAGTTCTGGTCACCTCATTACAGGAAGGATGTGGAAGCATTGGAAAGGGTGCAAAGGAGATTGACCAGGATGCTGCCTGGATTGGAGGGTAGGTCTAATGAGGAAAGGTTGAGGGAGCTAGGGCTTTTCTCATTGGAGCGAAGGAGGATGAAAGGTGACTTAACTGAGGTGTATAAGATGGGGCTGTTTAGCACAGGGCTAAATCGCTGGCTTTGAAAGCAGACCAAGGCAGGCTAGCAGCACGGTTCAATTCCCGTAACAGGTGCCGGAATGTGGCGACTAGGGGCTTTTCACAGTAACTTAATTTGAAGCCTACTTGTGACAATAAGCGATTTTCATTTTCATTCAGGAGAGGGATAGATAGAATGGACGTTCGGCGACTTTTTCCTGGGGTGGATGTAGCTGTCACAAGGGGGCACAACTACAAGGTTCATGGTGGAAGAAATAGGAGGGATGTCAGAGGTAGGTTCTTTACTCAGAGAGTGGTTAGGGTGTGGAACGCACTCCCAGCTATGGTAGTGGAGTCGGACACTTTAAGAACTTTCAAGCGGTTATTGGATAGGCATATGGAGTGCACTAGAATGATTGGGAGTAGGTTGATTTGATCTTCGTTTCAGACTAGTTCAGCACAATATCGTGGCTACTCGAGTGACAGTACCACTACGCCACTGCCTCCCCTCTTGGTGAACTTTCATCAGAACAGCGAAAAGTCCAAGGTGCAGGTTTTAAACAAGTGCAGAAGGAAAACCAGGGTGGGGGTGGGTTGGAGTTAGGGGTGAACAAAAGGGAATCTCTGGGACAGGGTGAAAGACAGGAGCGATAAAGTCATAGAGCCATACAGCCATACAGCACAGAAACAGTACTGTGCTGTACAGTTCTATGTTCTATGATCTATGTTCGTGAGATTTTCCGACACCGGCAACCAATCATAGGCTGCCTCTGCCACTGCAGAACACGCCCTCTGTTTCTCTCTCCACAAATTTTGCCTGACTTGCATTTTCTGTTTTTATCCCAACAGGTTTTTTCACCACCATGACTGATAAAGATCCATATTGTTGGACAGTCATTGGGGTGCTAACCCATAAGCCCAGTTTTAATCCACCCGTCATCACCTAGCTCAAATCAAATCATTCAGTCTGAACAATTGAAGTTCTTGGCTTCTGTAGCCTTTCCTTGCCCAGCTACACCTTGTCTCCAGGATTAGATACTTGGCTACACAGAAGAGAAAATAGATTTTTGAAGAAACTGTCATATTGGACTCAGAATGCTAGCTCTGTCCCTGTCTTCACAGATGCTGCCAGATCTGCTGTTTTATTTCAGGAAGGAGATTTGAATAGATATATAGCTTGTCCATTTGTTGGGGTGAATATCCTCATAGATTCTCCATCCTAACCTCAGCAGATGTGTCCCAGAATCCTCAATTGGGTGTGCAGATTTTCCACTGCACCTGTTACTCTGATGGGGGAACATCATCTGTGGCACCATTTTCCCATTTTAAAATTCCGACATTATCACGATTCAGTTTCGCTGAGGAGGAAAAGGAAAAGCTCACCAAGTTTCAATAGAAGGGACACAGAGCTTCAAATGCCTATCCTGTGACAATGAGATTACAATGGGGGGAATCATTGCCACGTAAGAGACAGGCACTGGATATGTCGCATCAATGGTTTATGAGGGGATGAAAAGGTGAATCTGAAATGTGCAAGAATGCAGATTATCGTACACGCAGATTTAGACATTTCTGTAGCTGGAATGTAAGTGCTGAAAGCAGCAGAATTATTTTCTCAGGGGCACCTGGGCCCGCAACAGACAAGAGAAAAGCTTAATTTATAGACTTTATCCGACATAGTATTTAACATTTTCGAATTCACTGTAATTCTGCGTTTCACACCCAAAACAATTTTTCTTGGACATCTGAACAATAGTTCAGTTGGGAAAACAATTGTAACATGCGGAATGCAGATCTTTCCGTTGGGAATTTAACACATTCTATTCCACCACACAGTGGTATTTAAATGTATCTGATTTCATATAAAAAGGGAACACCTCTTTTATTTGTTGGCAAAGATTGTTAGACTTGCTCCTAATGCAATTGATACCCTTTTACTGAGGAGTGATCCTGCAATAATGCCTGAAATTAAATGAGAGTCAAATGAAACAAGAGAAAGAGCAGGCAGTCGGAAAAAAGAACAGGAAAACGCTGCAAGTGTAAAGCAAGTCAAATATCTGAGAGGCAGCACGAAAGGCTGAGCATCATCAGAATTCTTCTTCTCATTCATCCATGTGATTTGGGTGTCGCTGGCTAGGTCAGCATTTTTTACCGACCATCCCTGGAAGCGCTTGAGAAGGTAGTGATTTGCCATCTTCTCGCAGCGTTCCTTCTGGGGTAGGTGTGGCCATAGTGACATTAGGGAGGGAGTTCCAGGATTTTGACCCAGCGACAGTGAAGGAACGGTGATGGTCCCAAGTCAGAATGTTGGCTTGGAGAGGAGTTTGCGGGCAGCGATGTTCCCATGGGCCTGTTGCTATTGTTCCTCTAGTGGCAGAGGTTGGAAGGTGCGGTCGGAGGAGCCTTGACAAGTTGCTGCACTTTACCTTGCAGGCGTGTGGTGACCTACCAGGGCTTAGTTCTGAGCTTGATTAAAATTAGATATCCTAAATTAAAGAATTGAACACTTTAAATTGAAGAAATTTCAACCTCAGGCAAGCTATTGAAATTCAGACAGAGCAGAGTCAAATACACAACCAACAGTCAAGCTGCCAAAACATGTCTGGACCTGCCCCGTCAATCACCCACCAGGAGATTATCGCACTCTATTGATATGCACAGGTCTGTTGTCAGTAGCCCAGATTGAGCCTGACTCTCGTGCACCCAGAGTCTCTGCTGTTACCTTATATGGGAACAAGTTATGTGCAGCTCACTCCACCAGAGATGGACACCTGGGGAGAGCTCAGGTGTCCTGTCAAACAGTCATCAACCGGACCATTGGCTGCTAAGACCCCACTCTCGGGGCATCATTGGCAGAAAGCCAGGGGAAATGGGAAAAATGGCCAGGGGCAGCACGGTAGCCTTGTGGATAGCACAATTGCTTCACAGCTCCAGGGTCCCAGGTTCGATTCCGGCTTGGGTCACTGTCTGTGCGGAGTCTGCACATCCTCCCCGTGTGTGCGTGGATTTCCTCCGGGTGCTCCGGTTTCCTCCCACAGTCCAAAGATGTGCAGGTTAGGTGGATTAGAACATCGAACATAGAACAATACAGCGCAGTACAGATCCTTCGGCCCACGATGTTGCACCGAAACAAAAGCCATCTAACCTACACTATGCCATTATCATCCATATGTTTATCCAATAAACTTTTAAATGCCCTCAATGTTGGCGAGTTCACTACTGTAGCAGGTAGGGCATTCCACGGCCTCACTACTCTTTGCGTAAAGAACCTACCTCTGACCTCTGTCCCATATCTATTACCCCTCAGTTTAAAGTTATGTCCCCTCGTGCCAGCCATTTCCATCCGCGGGAGAAGGCTCTCACTGTCCACCCTATCCAACCCCCTGATCATTTTGTATGCCTCTATTAAGTCTCCTCTTAACCTTCTCTCCAACGAAAACAACCTCAAGTCCATCAGTCTTTCCTCATAAGATTTTCCCATCCTGGTAAATCTCCTCTGCACCCGCTCCAAAGCCTCCACATCCTTCCTGTAATGCGGTGACCAGAACTGTACGCAATACTCCAAATGCGGCCGTACCAGAGTTCTGTACAGCTGCAACATGACCTCCCGACTCCGGAACTCAATCCCTCTACCAATAAAGGCCAACACTCCATAGGCCTTCTTCACAACCCTATGAACCTGGGTGGCAACTTTCAGGGATCTATGTACATGGACACCTAGATCCCTCTGCTCATCCACACTTTCAAGAACTTTACCATTAGCCAAATATTCCGCATTCCTGTTATTCCTTCCAAAGTGAATCACCTCACACTTCTCTACATTAAACTCCATTTGCCACCTCTCAGCCCAGCTCTGCAGCTTATCTATATCCCTCTGTAACCTGCTACATCCTTCCACACTATCGACAACACCACCGACTTTAGTATCGTCTGCAAATTTACTCACCCACCCTTCTGCGCCTTCCTCTAGGTCATTGATAAAAATGACAAACAGCAACGGCCCCAGAACAGGTCCTTGTGGTACTCCACTTGTGACTGTACTCCATTTTGAACATTTCCCATCAACCACCACTCTCTGTCTTCTTTCAGCTAGCCAATTTCTGATCCACATCTCTAAATCACCCTCAATCCCCAGCCTCCGTATTTTCTGCAATAGCCTACCGTGGGGAACCTTATCAAACGCTTTGCTGAAATCCATATACACCACATCAACTGCTCTACCCTCATCTACCTGTTCAGTCATCTTCTCAAAGAACTCAATAAGGTTTGTGAGGCATGACCTACCCTTCACAAAGCCATGCTGACTATCCCTGATCATATTATTCCTATCTAGATGATTATAAATCTTGTCTCTTATAATCCCCTCCAAGACTTTACCCACTACAGACGTGAGGCTCACCGGTCTATAGTTGCCGGGGTTGTCTCTGCTCCCCTTTTTGAACAAAGGGACCACATTTGCTGTCCTCCAGTCCTCTGGCACTATTCCTGTAGCCAATGATGACATAAAAATCAAAGCCAAAGGTCCAGCAATCTCTTCCCTGGCCTCCCAGAGAATCCTAGGATAAATCCCATCAGGTCCCGGGGACTTATCTATTTTCAGCCTGTCCAGAATTGCCAACACCTCTTCCCTACGTACCTCAATGCCATCTATTCTATTAGCCTGGGGCTCAGCATTCTCCTCCACAACATTATCTTTTTCCTGAGTGAATACTGACGAAAAATATTCATTTAGTATCTCGCCTATCTCGTCAGACAATTTCCCATCCCTGTCCTTGACTGGTCCTACTCTTTCCCTAGTCATTCGCTTATTCCTGACATACCTATAGAAAGCTTTTGGGTTTTCCTTGATCCTTCCTGCCAAATACTTCTCATGTCCCCTCCTTGCTCGTCTTAGCTCTCTCTTTAGATCCTTCCTCGCTACCTTGTAACTATCCATCGCCCCAACCGAAACTTCACACCTCATCTTCACATAGGCCTCCTTCTTCCTCTTAACAAGAGATTCCACTTCCTTGGTAAACCACGGTTCCCTCGCTCGACGCCTTCCTCCCTGTCTGACCGGTACATACTTATCAAGAACACGCAGTAGCTGATCCTTGAACAAGCCCCACTTATCCAGTGTGCCCAACACTTGCAGCCTACTTCTCCACCTTATCCCCCCAAGTCACGTCTAATGGCATCATAATTGCCCTTCCCCCAGCTATAACTCTTGCCCTGCGGTGTATACTTATCCCTTTCCATCATTAACGTAAACGTCACCGAATTGTGGTCACTGTCCCCAAAGTGCTCTCCTACCTCCAAATCCAACACCTGGCCTGGTTCATTACCCAAAACCAAATCCAACGTGGCCTCGCCTCTTGTTGGCCTGTCAACATATTGTTTCAGGAAACCCTCCTGCACACACTGTACAAAAAACGACCCATCTATTGTACTCGAACTATATCTTTTCCAGTCAATATTGATCCAGCCAATACTGGCCATGCTAAATTGCCCTTAGTATCCAAAATTTCCCTTAGTATTGGGTGGGGTTGCTGGGTTGTGGGGATAGGGTGGAGGTGTGGACCTTGGGTGGGGTGCTCTTTCCAAGAGCCGGTGCAGACTCGATGGGCCGAATGGCCTCCTTCTGCACTGTAAATTCTATGATAAGGGCATGAAGGGGGGGGGGGGGAGATAGAAACAGGCTCCCAAGGCACATCAGCGAAGACTCGACATGGGAGGTGACCGTGACCATCCGAAGATTGGCCCGAGAAGGCAGGAAGGAAGAAGCTGCCAGGGAGACTAACCTTCTTGAAGACAGACCAGACAGACTCAACGATTTACAGTTCAACCCAGCCATCTTTACAGGTATTCCAGCCAAATCGAGGGTATTTTCTAGTATCATATGTGGATAATATAAGGGTAAATAATATTGTTGTTTAATAAAGTTTATTGAACTTATATTCGCGTTTTGTGCTTTGTTCATCTCGCAACTAAGGGCAACTGGGTAAAGCTTTGATTAATATGCTGGTCGAAGAATCTGAATTGGACATATACAACAGGCGGTACACATGGGCTGCCACTATGTGCAAGTCGTGGAGGAAGCGAATGTTTAAGGTGGTGGATGGGGTGATGTTCTGCTGATTACAACACTCCACTTAACAACCTTACTAACCCATGTAATTTTCGCACATATATACAGTAATACTTTCAAGAAATGAACAAGTACAAAAGAATAAAAGGTCCAGAATTTCGCTTCTGTGTCGGGTAGCAGGAATTGGGAAATTGCCCAACTAACCACACCTGCCCCGGGAGAAACTTATCCGAATGGTGCGCAGGGTACTGTGCAGGTACAGATGGAGTCAGGCCCACTGCTCCCAGACGTAGATCGGAGAAGGCTACTGGGGTGGCCAAGTGCTGAGGAGGGTTTGTTAAATTCACCACCTTGGTTCCCTGCGACTTTAGGTCCTCTAAGCCCTCAGCCCTCACATCTCATTGCTCTCTACCCACTCTCCATGCCTCATCTATGCTGACTCATGCCCCCAACACACCCCCAAAAGCCCCTCATAACCTCCATGTCCACCTCTAATGGCCACTCATACATTCCATGCCAGTTTAATGTCCCCACCCACTCCCATTGTCAATTATAACCCTCATGTCAACTTAATGCCAACCCATCCTCTGCAGTTTGCCATTACATTCTCCTGCCAACTTAGTTAGTGTCTATCAGGGGCAAAAGACATCAGGAACCATATTGAGATTAAACAAAATAAAATTCTAAATATCTATTATAGCCTTCACTATATTAAAAATAAACATTCCCACCATGAAAGCCTGCCCAAGCTATTTAAATCCCCTCAAATACTTAATCCCTGATTTAAAAAAATAAGCAGCCTTGTATTCATGACAACACAATAAGATCAGCTAATACTTTAATAATCTCTTTGAGCTGTTAATGAAACTGTGAACTTAGGATTCCCCACTAAGTCAATAAAAGTGGAAAGCAACCAAGCATTCATAATGACATAATGATAATCCTTGGGGTAATGTCAACACACAACTGTTGTAACTGCTGGTGTATTTCTATAGAACATAGAACATAGAACAATACAGCGCAGTACAGGCCCTTCGGCCCACGATGTTGCACCGAAACAAAAGCCACCTAACCTACACTATGCCATTATCATCCATATGTTTATCCAATAAACTTTTAAATGCCCTCAATGTTGGCGAGTTCACTACTGTAGCAGGTAGGGCATTCCACGGCCTCACTACTCTTTGCGTAAAGAACCTACCTCTGACCTCTGTCCTATATCTATTACCCCTCAGTTTAAAGTTATGTCCCCTCGTGCCAGCCATATCCATCCGCGGGAGAAGGCTCTCACTGTCCACCCTATCCAACCCCCTGATCATCATGTTTGCTGAAATACAAACTCACCAATCTCACACAGAATTGGTAAATTAAATGTAGGTTTGATTTATTTGAAGGTGTAATACAGGATTGCTCAGTAGACCGATTTACAATAAAGATTCAATAGCTATTGTTAACAGAAAAGTATAGCTGCATTTCCAGCAAACAACATGCTGCAAGCTACACTGAAAGCTGTGTAGCTTGCTGTCATGGTTTATATCCTGGATACGTAATCATTAGCAGATTGTCTATTAAAGCAATATCGAAACGGCTAGACCAGATTTGTTTTAGCTGTCAAGAACACTGGCAACCTATTTTTAATTTTTAAAGTTATAACAATTTAACTAACTTCACAGTTTGACAGATCTACTGATCTCATCCGCGCTTCAAGAGTTTTCATAAATATCTTAAAAGTTTGTAACAGCTACACTCTGGGTTAAGGCCATTGCTACAGGAATATTGGGTCTGTTTGAACTCATCACTGAAACCAAATGACCCTGCTGAGTTCTGGTTTTCCTCACATCATCATTCGCTTTCCCTATCACCCATCCCCACTGACCTGCATTTGCTCCTAGTTAAACAATACCTTAAGAATAGAATTCTCATCCTTGCTTGCAAATTCCTCCATGGTCTCAGTAACTGTAACTACCCCAGCCCTACAATCCTCTGACATGTCTGCACATCTCCAATTCTGGTCTTCCATGCATTCCCGATTTAAATAACGTCACCATTGTTGGCCATGACTTCACGGGTGAAGACCGAAACACTGGAATCCCCTCCCTAAATACTCCCTCCTCTCTCATTTTGTATCCCTTAAAGCTGCTCTTGAAAACCTATTAATTTGACCAACATTTTGAGCATCTGCCCCGAGTATCTCCTTATGTGACTGGCTCAGCGTCAGCCTTTTGTTTGATAACGTTCCTATGATGTGTTGTATCTGCTAAATCCCAGATACTTCGACCAGTATGTCAATCAAAGTTTTACCCAGATGCCCTTAGTTCCAAGGTGCACAAAGGACAAGTACTAGTGAAAGTTCAATAAGGTCATTAATAATAATACTATTAACCCTTAAATTACCCACATAAAACAAGAGGATACCCCAGATTCAAGTATACTACATGGTAAAGATGGCTTGGTAGGCTGTTGATCTGATCGCTGGAATTCCTCTGGCCCGCATTCACAAAGGTGGTTCTTGCTGGCCGTCTCTTCCTTGCTTCCCTCATTCCTTCTCATCTGGCCAAGGTCACCTCGCACACCGAGTCTTTGCTGCTGTTGTCTCTGTTATGGGCCAGGGTGTAGAAACTCCAAAGTATATTAGGAAGTCCGCCTGACCTACAACCTTTGTGTTGAATTTGGCTAAGATGAACACAAGAGCCTTCCCTGCAGATGTGATTCATCAGTCTTCCCAGGCACCTTAATCAAAATAAGCTTTATTCTAAGAACTTAGTTAACGTATATAGGTAAACACAGAGCAAGAATTTTTATCAATTACAAACCTAAAGACACGCCCAGCTACAGTAATCTATGTATAACCCTTAATGAATTCCCCTTAACTGTTCCAATACAAAAACAAAATCCCATAAAGCACAAATTCTTTTCAAGGGCGTGGCCCAGCACTCTGCATTCTCACTTGAATAAGACTGGCTTTTCCTAAGATTCTGACCCCATCTCACCAGCAGGTTTAAACCCTTCCGGAAATCAAACTATTTCCTTTAAATTACTACAGCAGGTAGCTATAATCGATGGGTTTTTACTGGAACAGATATTTAAAATGAAATGAGAGAGAAACACTTCTTTTCTCTGTCTGAGTCCACAGCAGTCAAAACTGAAAACGAAAGTAAAACAAATCTCACAGCCACAGCTCCACTCCACCCACAAAATGACATAACTGAAGCCATGTGATAAGACAAAAACCTTTTTTAAAGGGGCACTCCCATGACATGTCTGATATGCGTACCTTTATCCCCTCCCTCCCTCCCCGCCTTTCCAGAAACCTATTTGGCTTCCGGCCAATGATGCCTCGGGAGGGAGGCCCCAATACCCAGTGTGTTTCTTGATGTCTGCCTGGCAGATCACCTGGGCCTGCCCCCAGGTGTCCATCTCCATGGTGTTGCTTACATGTGACCTGTTGCCGTATAAAGTAACTGCAGGAACTCTAGGTGACAGAAAGTCTGGCCCGGTCTGGGCTTTGTTGCTAATTGTGTTTCTCTTTATTTGGCTTTGAGGATGGCGGCCAATATGGTCGCCTTCCTTAATTCTAATTACGTTTTGCTCTAGAGTCGCCAGGTGTCTCTCGATACCGCCACAAGGTTCAAACCGAATACTGATCAAAGACTCGATACACGAGTTAGTTAGTTCAAACTCAATGCTCAGTTATTTACACACACAGTTAAATATACTCATGCATAAAACTCTACAGACTAAACTATCAATACAGCTAACGCCTATACTTAGCTTCAGGCGCCCGCTCAGTCAGAGGAACAGTGGCCGTTGTTCGGTTCTGAGGCTGCTGGGGTGGAACTGGTACGGGATAACAGCTAGGAGCGTCTGTCTGGTAGCGTGCGTTGACTTTGGACTTACTTGTTCTGATGCAGCTGGTGGACGGGTCTCTCCTCGGTGAGAGCCGGAGCCAAGAGAGCGATTCTCTCTTGGGGGTTTCTTCTTATACCCAAAGAAGGCTTTGCGCGCTTTTGGGCGGGCCTTGAACTTGGCCCCAATTAATTGGGCCGTTTCTCAATCGTTCCTATCGATTTCCTCCAGTAAAGGGGTGGGTGCCCTGATGGCTGGGCGTGTCCTAGGTGGCCATTGGCCTGCTTTGTTCTGGTCTCCTCTGGCGCCGGGGTGTCTGCCTTAGTATCGTTTACTTAAATGTTACTCTTTTGTCCTTGGAGATGGCTCATTAGTGTGGTAAGGGCTTTGCAGTTTCGGTCTTGTCTGGGAGCTGCGGTCCCAATCAACAGACAAGCTCTGAACCTGCTTGCTTTCTCAGTATTGTCCATTTTCCCTGCAATCTTTGCAAAGTGTCCATTTTGTAATCGGGAAGTGGCCATCCCAGATGGCTACAGCTTCTAACAATAGGCCGGTGCATTTCAATGGGGTGTGATGATGTCCTGCTGCGGCTCAGTAGAGTGTGATGATCTTTGATGGCCATGATGTGGAGATGCCGGCGTTGGACTGGGGTGAGCACAATAAGAATGAATTCACCTGAGGAAGGAGCAGTGCTCCGAAAGCTAGTGATTTTTAACAAACCTGTTGGACTTTAACCTGGTGTTGTAAGACTTCTCACTGATCTTTGATGGGTGATTGATGGGATAGACCCAGACATGTTTCCGTGTCTTTGTATATTTGACCTTGGTCAAGTCTGGCCTGCCTGATGTTTGACTGTGTTTGATTTTAATATGCCCAATTCATTAATTTAGGATATCCAATTTAATCGGCCTTAAAACTAGGCCCTGACTATATTACCACAGTGGTTTACTGTGTTAAAACTGATATATAAATGCAAGCTACAGTTTTTGGCAAGGGTTTATGATCCCTGACACATTTTTAACAATACTTCTCCAATAACCAATAATAAAAGAAAATACTAGTGCAACTTAAATTTAACAAGAGATAGTGAAAACCATGGCAGGGACTAGAAGGTGTTGCCTGTGGGGTGGGCTGGACTATTTCGACCCCAATCTTGGTGCTATGTAGATTTCCATTTCCTGCAAAGTGCAAAGATTAGGTTGGACTTCACGGTGGTAGACACTCAGCCTTGCTGGCGATAGAGGAGCAGTTGTGATGTTCAGATCACATATCCTGTCTAATCTCTGAGTTTGACCGGATTTTAACCATCATCACATTTCCAGGGTAATTATGTGGGCAAGTCCTGCCTACATGGCCCTAGTCTCTGATACTGAGTTCAGGGGGGAAGACATTCGCCGAGGCTCCTTGGTCAGCGAAAGTCAGACCATTGGAAGTTGCAATTTCCTGTTTAATTTCAATGCGTGTGTGGTGTGTGTGTGTGCCTGGGCTTCCGTGGGGTCCTGGCGAAACTCTCCCAGCTTCGGTACCAATTCCAATGATATGGGCAGTGGAAGAATTGGGCCATAATATTCATATAAAAATTGTTCCTTATGGCCTGAATTCTCCAGACGTTGGGATTCTCATTTCCCGCTATCCCATTGAAAAGCGGCGGTGAAAGAGAATCTCGCCACCAGCAAACGGCACGCTATCGAGAAACAAGAGGCTGGGGGACCGGAGAAACCCGCTCTATGTCATTCACACCGTGAACACATAATTTAGCCAATCAAAATACAGGATATCTATTTCCCAGATGCACAATTTCCATGGACAGTAGCTGAGCGACAATCGAGCGATGTGATTGTGTTTGCACGTAAACCTTGTCACGTGGGAAGGGGTTAATGATCCATCGGAGTTGAAGCCAGATTTAATCACAGTGTCTGAAATGCCCAAGTCATTCTTGACTGCTGTGTTACATTGGTTACTTATTGACTTTTATCCTCCTTGACAGGACATGCCATGAATGGACATATCCCCACATGATTAATGACCTCCACAAATAAAACACAACATTTTTGCTAATTTTTCACTGACGCTCGCTGCTACATTTTTGGAGGAGTACAAATCCTTAAAATAACACCAAAGATGGACAATGTCGGTTGGCACCGTTTACAGACATTACACCATCTTTTCCCTTCCGTACTTCCTTGCTATAATCAGCACTGGGAGGAATGTTAACTGTTAAGTGATTACCTTGGTCAAAACTGTTTTTCTCACATTGACTTACCTACATGGTTTCTTTGAGTGGGAAAATACATAACTTATCTTCCTTAGAGTTATCACGTTTAAGAGGAGAGATGTGGTGAGAATGCTATTACCTGCGGAGGAATTCAAAACTAGAAACTGTAAATATAAAATATTCACTGATAAATCCAACAGGGAATTCAGCAGAAACTTCTTTCCTCAGAGAGTAGTGAGAATATGGAACTGGTTAACACAAGTTTGCGGGATTCTCCATTCTCACAACCGGCCAATTGGGTTTTCCATTGTGGCCAGCCCCCGCCATCAGAAAACCCATAGGTGTGGGCGCGATGACGGCCAAGCGGAGGATCCCGCCGACGGAGAATCCCGCAGAAGGTTTTTTAAAATACATTCACAGGAATGTGGCCACCACTGGCCAGGTCAGCATTTGCTGTCAATCCCTATTTGCCCTTAAGAGCCAACCACATTGCAGTGGGTCCATACTCACATGTAGGCCAGACCAGGTAAGGGTGGCAGATTCCCTTCGCTAAGGAACTTGAACGAACCAGGTGGGTTTTTCATGAGCAGTCGACGATAATTTCATGGCTCAGATTTTGCCAATTCCAGATTTTTATCAATTTAGTTGAAATGCCACCAGCTGCCAGGATGAGATATGAAGCCGGGTTCTGAGAGCTTCAGATTTTCTGGTCCAGTGATATTGCCACGATACCACCATCTCACCTCATGTCACTGAGGCGGGTACCATAGAAACATTTGGGGGGAAAGCTAAATAAACATAGGAGACAGAAAATGGGTCAAAGAATCGAATGAGCTAATTTTAATCTTACACTCATCTGGGCTGATACAAGACAAAACGTTTTGACAGCATATTTCTTTCTCAGCCATATTCCAGTTCTGTGGCACCAAACGACTGTTTGGAAAGAGGAATATGCTGATGGATTGAGATGAAGGGAGTTGGGAAGACAGACTTGTGCAGAGTAAACGCTGGGGGACCAGGATCAAACTTTTGAGTTGAATGCACTATTTCTGTGACGTACACTCAGTGTAACTGGATGTAAGAAAGATCAGTGCACCACCGCCCCCATCCCCCACCCCCTACTGCCCAATTTGTCATAAAATCATAGAATTTACAGTGCAGAAGGAGGCCATTCAGCCCATCGAGTCTGCACCGACCCTTGGGAAGAGCACCCTACTTAAGCCCACACCTCCACCCTATCCCCGTAACCCCACCTAATCTTTCTTTTTGGACACTAAGTGACAATTTAGCGTGGCCAATCCACCTAACCTGCATACCTTTGGACTGTGGGAGGAAACCGGAGCACCCGGAGGAAACCCACGCAGACACGGGGAGAACGTGCAGACTCCACACAGACAGTGACCCAGCGGGGAATCGAACCTGGGACCCTGGTGCTGTGAAGCAACAGTGCTAACCACTGTGCTACTGTGCCGCTTCTATGATGGGGTGCACTTATATGGTGTAGGCCGCTACTGCTGTTTGGTCCATGGGATTTGATTGGTTAACGCTGCCAGCTACGGGCCAATGGTTAGTGTTATCGTATCCAAGTCTGAAAGGTATTGTTGTTAAGTCATGCTTTATATAAAAAAATATGTATATCATGGCTTAAAATCCTTGTCTGAATTTTAAAAGAGATTGAGGCAACATTCCAGGGATTTGAAGCCGCAGATTTAAAATGGTCAAACATGTGCATCACTGCACATGACAAGTCCAAAAGCCATTAAGTGGAGCCAATCTGTGGAGAAAACCCAAACAGTGGTAATTATCTTGAAAGAGTGTGAACAGGATAATACCCTCATCCATTCGAAGAACTATTCAAACAACCTCTTGGGTGGGGGCTACGCATTAGGTATAATCACCTCAGACAATCAACTCTGGCTGAGAAAGGAAATCACCCAGTCATAAAATAATCAAGTCGAAACAACCCACCTGGAGTACATTAACCATGACTATATCTGGGTAACTGGACAGTTGATGAGAGAGGTGATCATGTGACAAACCAGCTAACTCTCTTTTGTGAAGAAATTGTTTTCCACCCAACAAGAGACGGAAGCAGAAAAGACTCCAAACTGGCATCACCCTGTGTGGTTCTCCCTATCTCTCCCCATCCATCTTGCCAGCTCGAACCCTGTCTGCTGTTTGGCGATCCAAATGCCACAGCCAGAGATCTTTCAACGCATCGGCCGGGATTCTGCATTCCGGAGTCTAAGTGCTCCCAGCAGCGGAGAATCGGGACTGTGTCCCATTAGAGCTAGGAGCGTCACCTGGGTGGGATTCTCATCGTTTGGCTATGCAAAAATATGCAAAGCATCGAACAGACCAGTTTCCGAACAGTTGCTGGTGTTAGGCCGCCATTTTGAACAGGCACCCCGATCGCAGCACCCAGGGGCAGGTCCGCTTCCCCACCGTAATGCAAATGTTGACTCCTGCTGACAAGGGGAGCACCACATACCCCTACCATGGGAATAATGGCTCACCCCTCCAACAACGTGCATGCATGAGGGGCTGGTTTAGCACAGTGGGCTAAATAGCTGGCTTGTAATGCAGAACAATGGCAGCAGCGCGGGTTCAATTTCCGTACCAGCCTCCTGAACAGGCACCGGAGTGTGGCGACTAGGGGTTTTTCACAGTAACTTCATTGAAGCCTACTTGTGACAATAAGCGATTATTATTATTACAAGGTGACCCAACCTGCCACCTGACACCCTCAGACCCCCCCAGCCACGCACAGCCCCTTAGCCACCCCCATTCAGTCACCCACTTCAGTCCCCTCCCTCTGGCATTGCCCACTGGGACTATGGCACTGATACCCTGTCAATGACTCACTAGCCTGGCACGATGGACCCGAGTGGGGTCAAGGGGGCCAGTCCATTGCTCATGTGCCCCTCTGCCGTTGCAAGGTGGCAGAGGGAGGGTCCCCAAAGGTCCGAGTGCTTGGGTGGGCTTGGGCTGTGGTAAGCAGTTGATCTGGGGCCCCTTCCCTGGGATAGAGATCCCGTATCTGGACTGCCCCTTCCAGCACTGGGCATGGTGATCTCAGGCATCTTTCTGTTTAAGCTCTTCATCCTGGCCTGACCAGTTTAAACTCTGAAGTGGCTTCCGCACTCTGAACTGCCGTACCTGACAGCGGGTGACCTGATCAGACAGTTTACTGAAGATTGAAGCCGGGAAGTCTTCCCAATTCTCACATCTTCCCCCTCTGCCCTGCGCTTTTGAAACTGATTGTTTCTGAAGTGTCAGAGCCTTCCGAGAAGACACAGTGCATTTGAAAAGACTTGAAAATGTCTGAGGTCCATTGAAATGCTTTACCTTCATTAAATTTCACAGTGCAGTACCTTTAACTAGCCTTTGATTGGCCGCTGAATAATTTAAATACAGCTGCCAGGAGGTTTCTTTATTTATCTTTCCCTTCAGGTTTGAATGCATCTGAAATATGAAATCTCCATTGATCCTAGCAGCAATGTTTATAAACATTCTTGTTTTGATTGGCAGCTGCTGACCATTTTAAATCAGATAAGTGCTTTTGTTGTTAGAAAAAAGGAAGTGAAACCTCTTAGCTGCTTTGAAGGGGTCAACATCAAAAGGAGCTAAGTGCTTTCTGCTATGAGCAAGAGGAAGTGTTTAGTTTGTTTTGATGTGGTGAGGTGCTGTCAATCATAGTGAGAATGTTAATACACCATGTTGTTAGTATGAAAACAGGGTACTTGAGATGCATTCAAGCATAAAGGTGAAGATAGATAAACAATCCACCAAGTGCCTGTCTCTGGACTCATAAAACTGTTAATCACTGGCTCGTGAAATGTTTTGCTGTGTGAAATTGAATGGGTGTTTGTCAGGCTGTCAAGGGATTTGAAGCCATTTCAAATGTATTTGGCTTTTGAGGAAACCCCAGACACTCACACCGGCTGCTGCTTTCAACACTATTGTGGACGGCACGGTAGCATAGTGGTTAGCATAGTTGCTTCACAGCTCCAGGGTCCCAGGTTCGATTTCCGGCTTGGGTCACTGTCTGTGCGGAGTCTGCACGTTCTCCCCGTGTGTGCGTGGGTTTCCTCCGGGTGCTCCGGTTTCCTCCCACAGTCCAAAGGTGTGCAGGTTAGGTGGATTGGCCGTGCTAAATTCCCCTTCGTGTCCAAAATGGTTGGGTGGGGTTACTGGGCTACAGGGATAGGGTGGAGGTGTGGGCTTAAGTGGGGTGCCCTGCCCAAGGGCGGGTGCAGACTTGATGGTCGCCTTCTGCACTGTAAATTCTATGATTCTATGGAGTAGCAGATGTTAGAGAGTTATATGAAAATGCAGTGATCTTTCACTCTGCTACCTGGGCTGCTCTTCAGATTTCAGACAGGGGTGATTAATGGAGTTTTCTGATGGGGGTGTCCGATGGGAGGGCTCGGGGCGGGAGGGGGGTGGGGGGGTCGGTGGGAGGGTCAGTGGAGAATGGACGGGTCATACTCATGCGTGTGTGGTGTGAGCGGTGACCATGGGCGTCATTCTCCGCCGGCGGGAGTCTCCGTTTTGCCGGCGCCCGGGGGTTTCCCGACGGCGTGGGGCTGCCCCACAATGGGAAACCCCATTGACCGGCCGGTGTTACGGAGGCTCCCGCCGGCCGGTCGGGGCAGAAATGTGGCGGGGCGGGTAGGAGAATTTCGCCCCTGATGTTCCCGTGGTGATTGGGGGAGGGGGGGGAGGTTGCCCCAAAGTCTCAGTGTGGGGGGGGGGGGGCAGGATTTACATTCTGTGGGGGGGGAGGTGGGCCCACCGACGGACCTCAGGATCGGGATGTCCACTCAATAATGGCCCGATACTTCCCCCATGCATAGATATGTATGGTAAAGGAGAGAGACTCACATCTGAGGTCCGCTCCGAGCACCAGCGGAGACCAGTTCTGATGCTCCACTGGCGGGCGCACTTAGGTTCCAGAGCGGAGAATTTGGACCCGGTCTTAGGGGTTAGGAACGGAGAATCCTGCAACGTCTCTGGAGGAAAAGATACATCAGCAGACAATGCCCGGGATCCTCCGATCCGGGTTCACCCGCCGCCGCCGCTGCATGCGAGGACTGAGAATTTGGCGCTCATCAAAACTCCAATCACTGCAGCAGGACGGGAGATTCCCAGTCACGGACGAAGTCAGGGAATTCCCACCAATATCTTTCCAGTGTCGCGATGCAGAATACTGAGGAACCACCAACTAACCTGGAGCCATTCTGGTGAGTTGGGTAATCAGCCATGATCGTAATGAATGGGGGAGCAGGCTCGAAGGGCTGAATGGCCTCCTCCTGCTCCTAATTTTTATCTTTCTGTGTAACACATAAACAGCAAAACATTCATTGATTTTATAAGTGCATCCTTTCTTAAAATAAAAAACGATTGTTGTCAAACAAAGCGTGGGAAAGGGGGGGAACCATCATACCCCTCCTCCCCTGAACGTAACAATTATAATCCCAGTTCAGAGCAGGACTCCTATTCCACTGCAACACTGAGGGAGTGCTGTACCATCAGAAGAGCTTTCTTTCAGATGAAATGCTAAACCAAGGTCCTGCCTGTTCTCCGAAGTGAATGTAAAGGGTGCCATGGCACATAATCCCATTTTGAAGAAGAGCAGGGGGAGATCTCCCTGACTCCCTGCCCAGTATTTGTTCCTCAATCAGCATCACAAAAGCAAATTATCTGCTCGTGATCATATTTGTGGGCGCTCACTGCCATGTTTCCTGCATCACAGCAGTGGCTGCAGTTCCAAACTACTTGAGTGGTTGTACAGCCCTTTGAGACATCCTGCAAATGTGAAAGGTGCCATAGAGATGCAGGACTTTCCTTGCCTATTTGTGCTGTTACTCATCTGACCCGAGCCCCCTGCGCCCTCTAGTGGCGATCGCCTGAAGATTATGTTGCACCCCAACAAGACCAAGCCCAGACTCCCAGGGCTGCCGGATACATCGGTGCCCTGACCTGATTTTTGGCCCATTAAAGATACATCAGGACTGTGCAAGAAGTCCATTCAGATTTCTGTCTCCAACATTCAGTATCATGCGTGATTCTTTTTTTAAATGAATCGAGAGTACCCAATTCTTTTTTTTCCCCCCAATTAAGGAGCAATTTAGCACGGGCAATTCACCTAACCCTGCACATCTTTTTTGGGTTGTGGGGGTGAGACCCACTCAGACACGGGGAGAATGTGCAAACTCAACATGGACAGTGACCCAGGGCCGGGATTAAGCCCAGATCCACGGCGGGGTGAGGCAGCAGTGCTAACCACTGTGCCGCCGTGCTGCCCGGTCATGCATGATACTCAGTTAAAACTTAATCTCTCAGCTACCAATGTGAACCTTGCTCACTTGAGCTCAAGTATAACCTTATAATCTACGCCTTTATTAATCAGAAACTTCCCTGACCACCACCTCGTATCAGTAGCTATGTGCATCTTTTCCATTATTACAATGCTGTCTTATATAATATGGGGCTCAATCACTCTGGCAGTGAAAAATGCACCCAGCTTCACTACAAAAGGTGACTGGCCCTCATCCCCTGAATTTCTCAATGTTATATTTTAGTTCCAACATACAAAGTGCATGATTTCCACTTCTGTGTGCTGAGACAGTGGGTGTGTGCTGAAATTAGATTGCCACTGTATCCAGAATGTTAAAGTGTATAAGATTTCTTTTTAATCCCCAATCCCTTTGACTGAAATCAGCAGCTTCATCCATTACACAATCTGTCTGAGGGAGAGAAAGGACATTGAGTCGCTGTTGGTTCATCAATCAGGACTGTTTAGGCAAAGGGTTATTTATCATCATTGACTAGCGGGTGGGCTTTTAAATGGGTGATCGTATCGCCGCTAGCACGCTGGCCAAAGTCCTCTTTCACAGGGAATGATGATAGAAAGCAGCATGTGTCATCTCTGAGAGGAGAACAAATGAAGGTCAAGATACTGAATAATTCTTTGTGTTTCAGAGAAGCACATTCCCCCATCAGCAGCAGGACGTTGTCGAAGATTAGAAGCAGGCAGAGTATTGTAAAAGGCAGTGGAGGGATCAGGAAACTGGAACGACTCACGGCGCCGCGGCCCCGGGTTCGAATCCCGGCCCTGGGTCACTGTCCGCGTGGAGTTTGCACGTTCTCCCCGTGTCTGCGTGGGTTTTACCCCCACATCTCAAAGGTGCGCAGGGTAGGTGGATTGGACACGCTAAATTGCCCCTTAATTGGGAAAAATGAATTGGGTACTCTAAATTTTTTTTAAAAGGAAACTAACGACGCAAGTGTCACAGCACTTTGCACCGTCAGGGAAACACAGAACCATTGCACCACAGAAGGAGACCATTCGGCCCATCGTGCTCCTGCCAGCACTACACTCTCTCCCCGTAGCTCTGCAAACGTTGTACCGTTCCAGCACGTTCCTTTTACTCGTGCACAGGATGTGGGTAGCACCAGCCCATCACTAATTGCCACAACTGAGTGGTTGGCTCGGCCATTCCAGGAAGCAGTTTAGTCAACCACGTTGCGGCCCCTCTGGGAGTCACAAGGGTGGGTCAGACCAGGTGAGGATGGTTTTTGTGACAGTCAATGCTTGTTTCATCGCCACCATTTACTGTGACTCGCTATCAAATCCTGAACTTTTAAAAATTCATTTCAACCACCTGCCACCTTGGGATTTGAACTCACATTCCCAGAGGATTAGCCTTTGCAGTGGGAATGACATTACCACCATGCCGCCGCTCGGTTTATCGAACCCTTCTCCTTCATTGGCTGCAGCCCTTTACAAACCAGTGACCAATTTCTTAGCTCACTCATTTGCTGCCCTGTTGTTCTTTTTTTAGAATTTTCTACCACCTAAAACTACGTCTGCCCAAAATAAAATATTAGCGATTGGGTGGCACGGTAGCATAGTGGTCAGCACTGCTGCCTCACAGCGCCAAGGGTCCCAGGTTCGATTCCCAGCTGGGTCACTGTCTGTGCGGAGTCCGCACGTTCTCCCCGTGTCTGCGTGGGTTTCCTCCGGGTGCTCCGGTTTCCTCCCGCAGTCCAAAGATGTGCAGGTTAGGTGGATTGGCCATGCTAAATTCGACCTTTGCGTCCAAAGGTTAGGTGGGGTTATGGGGATGGGGCAGGTAAGTGGGCCTGGTAGGGTGCTCTTTCAGAGGGCTGGTGCAGAGTCGATGGGCCAAATGGCCTCCTTCTGCACTGTAGGGATTCTATGAGACTGGGCCAAAAATGTCAATCCGCCTTTGGATTGTGAAGTCTGAAATGCTCCTTCGCCTGGGGGATGGGACTTGAGTGGATACAAATCTATTTGGATAACTGTGTACTCATGTTCTCCCAGCTCTGGGAAATGAAAGAGTTGGCATTTTTTAAAAAAACTCCTCTTCACAAACTTTGCTACTGACTGCAAAGTTACTTGACCTTTTATTAACTGCCTGAAATTAATCCACAGGGAAATTAAATGTGCATTTGGCTGCGATAAGAGCAAGTCAACAGAGAAGGGAAGAATTGTGATAGGTTGCAAACATGCAACATAAAGAAAAAGCCTAGATAGAATGAATGATGGAAAAATAAATACAAACGAGTGAGATTTTAATATGCCTCTAAATAGTGTCTCCATAGTGCTTTATGGACAATAAATGACTCTGAATTACAGTGACTGGTGTCATGTAAGTGAACACCACTGTGGTGATATGCCTATGGGCCATATCATAGATGGATGTTGTGCAACCTCCAACCAGGAGGTGGCAGTACAGACACACCATGCGGTCTCTAGACTAAGATCATGTGACCTGTGACTCCTATATAAAGGAAGACACAACCGACCACCTGCAGAAGATTGAGAGGGTAATAAGATGTATATGTGAATGGTCAGTGCTAGGTGCAAGTTCCAGAGGAGTAATTAGCAGACTCCATGACAACGTGCTCTGTATCAGATTCCTATCTTACCACACGAGACTCAATAAAAGATTCTGGTTTGGCAAAGTCGCAGTGTTTGATGGATTCCTTCATAAGGTACAAAGGATCAAACACAACACAGCCATTTTTAAATCTCACAAGCAGCGGAGATCATAATCTGCATCCCGTAATCTGTGTTGTTATCCGTGTGAAAGTTGGCATGCAGAATTGCACATTCAAAGAACAAAGAACAAAGAAAAGTACAGCACAGGAACAGTCCCTTCGGCCCTCCAAGCCTGCGCAGACCATGCTGCCCGTCTAAACTAAAATCTTCTACACTTCCTAGGTCCGTATCCCTCTATTCCCATCCTATTCATGTATTTGTCAAGATGCCCCTTAAACGTCACTATCGTCCCTGCTTCCACCACCTCCTCCAGCAGCAAGTTCCAGGCACCCACTACCCTCTGTGTAATAAACTTGCCTCGTATATCTCCTCTAAATCCTGCCCCTCGCACCTTAAACCTATGCCCCCTAGTAATTGACCCCACTACCCTGGGAAAAAGTCTCTGATTATCCATTCAGTCTATGCCCCTCATAATTTTGTAGACCTCTATCAGGACGCCCCTCAACCTCCATCATTCCAGTGAGAACAAACCAAGTTTATTCAACCTCTCCTCATTGCTAATGCCCTCCATAACAGGCAACATCCTGGTAAATCTCTTCTGCACCCTCTCTAAAGCCTCCACATCCTTCTGGTAGTGTGGCGACCAGAATTGAACACAATACTCCAAGTGTGGCCTAACTAAGGTTCTATACAGCTGCAACGTGACTTACCAATTTTTATACTCAATGCCCCGGCCAATGAAGGCAAGCATGCTGTATGCCTTCTTGACTGCCTTCTCCACCTGTGTTGCCCCTTTTAGTGACCTGTGGACCTGTACTCCTAGATCTCTCTGACTTTCAATACACTTGAGGGTCCTGCCATTCACTGTATATTCCCTACCTGCATTAGACCTTCCAAAATGCATTACCTCACATTTGTCCGGATTAAACTCCATCTGCCATCTCTCCGCCCAAGTCTCCAAACAATCTAAATCCTGCTGTATCCTCTGACAGTCCTCATCGCTATCCCCAATTCCAACAACCTTTGTGTCGTCTGCAAACTTACTAATCAGACCAGTTACATTTTCCTCCAAATCATTTATATATACTACAAAGAGCAAAGGTCCCAGCACTGATCCCTACGGAACACCACTAGTCACAGCCCTCCAATTAGAAAAGCATCCTTCCATTGCTACTCTCTGCCTTCTATGGCCTAGCCAGTTCTGTATCCACCTTGCCAGCTCACCCCTGATCCCGTGTGACTTCACCTTTTGTACCAGTCTGCCATGAGGGATCTTGCCAAAGGCCTTACTGAAGTCCATATAGACAACATCCACTGCCCTACCTGCATCAATCATCTTTGTAACCGCCTCAAAAAACTCTATAAATTTAGGGAGACACGACCTCCCCTTCACAAAACCATGCTGCCTCTCACTAATACGTCCATTTGCTTCCAAATGGGAGTAGATTCTGTCTCGAAGAATTCTCTCCAGTAATTTCCCTACCACTGAAGTAAGGCTCACCGGCCTGTAGTTCCCTGGATTATCCTTGCTACCCTTCTTAAACAGAGGAACAACATTGGCTATTCTCCAGTCCTCCGGGACATCCCCTGAAGACAGCGAGGATCCATATGTTTCTGTCAAGGTCTCAGCAATTTCCTCTCCAGCCTCCTTCAGTATTCTGGGGTAGATCCCATCAGGCTCTGGGGACTTATCTACCTTAATATTTTTCAAGACGCCCAACATCTTGTCTTTTTGGATCTCAATGTGACCCAGGCTATCTACACACCCTTCTCCAGACTCAACATCCACTAATTCCTTCTCTTTAATGAATACTGATGCAAAGTATTCATTTAGTACCTCACCCATTTCCTCTGGCTCCACACAAAGATTCCCTTGCCTATCCTTCAGTGGGCCAACCCTTTTCCTGGCTACCCTCTTGCTTTTTATGTACGTGTAAAAAGCCTTGGGATTTTCCTTAACCCTATTTGCCAATGACTTTTCCTTTTAGCCCTCCTGGCTCCTTGCTTAAGTTCCTTCCTACTTTCCTTATATTTACACAGGTTTCGTCTGTTCCCGGCCTTCTAGCCCTGACAAATGCCTCCTTTTTCTTTTTGACGAGGCTTACAATATCTCTCGTTATCCAAGGTTCCTGAAATTAGCCGTATTTATCCTTCTTCCGCACAGGAACATGCCGGTCCTGAATTCCTTTCAACTGACATTTGAAAGCCTCCCACATGTCAGATATTGATTTACCTGCCCTGGTCCACTCACGTTGATGCAATAGTCAAGAAAGCCCAACAGCATCTCTACTTCCTACGGAAACTAAAGAAATTTGCCACGTCTGCATCGACTCTCACAAACTTCTACAGATGTGCCATAAAGAGCATCCTATCCGGCTGCATCACAGCCTGGTATGGCAACTGCTCGGTCCAAGATCGCAGGAAACTGCAGAGTGTGGTGAACTCAGCCCAAAGCATCACACAAGCTTGCCACTCCCACATTGATTCTGTATACACCTCCCGCTGCCTCAGGAAGGCAGACAGCATTATCAGAGACCCCTCCCATCCAGGCATTACCTTCTTCCAGACCCTTCCATCAGGCAGAAGGTACAGAAGTCTGAAGACCCGCACATCCAGACATAGGAACGGCTTCTTCCCCACAGCTACAAGACTCCTCAACGACTCCCACTCGGACTGATCTGTTCCCTGTAAGAACACTATTCAGGACGCCCTATGCTGCTCTTGCTCATGTATTTGCTTTGTTTGTCCCCTTGTTCCGCACTGTAACCAATCGCAGTTTGTCGATGTGCCGTTTGTCAATGTTCTCTGCCGATTATTCTTTTTGTCTACGATGTACGTACTGTGTACGTTCCCCTGGCCGCAGAAAAATACTTTTCACTGTACTTCGGTACATGTGACAATAAATCAAATCAATCAATTCTCCGCCTTATTTGCCACTGGTGCTCTTCACCTGAGCCAATTGTCTTCTTCACCCTCCGTTGCCAAAATTCTCTAGAACAAAGCACCACACATTGTCATGGGATCACTCCATATTCAAATTTTGATTAAGATTTAACTTTAACAGTTGTTCTGTTCTTTTTTCTAAATAATAAGACATCGATATCTTCCATCCCATAGTACATCGGTCTCTTTGATATAGCTCCATGGAGGAGGGTCCAGAATTAACGTAAATTGTGTCAGGCATACCAGGCCACTCAGGCAAGCAGGAGAGAGACTTTCAGCAGAGCTGGGGGCAGGGACAGCAGAGCGGTACGAGACTCGAGCAGCATGGACGACAGATTCGACAAACAATTAAAACCAAAGGGAAAAGTAACCGATCTAAATGTCGAAGCAACATTATTGTACAGTTCCAGATCTTGACAGTTTTCCATGTCAGTTGTATATGTTTTTTATAATAGTGCTTTGTTTATGAGCAGCAGTTTTGCTAACCTCCTCTCTGATGTCAAGTAGATGCAGAGGTTTAGTCCCAGAGTTTCAGGAGTATGAAACGTAGGAGGAACAAAGGCAGGCAAAAAAGAGCCCGCCAAAAATATGAATCAAGGAATGTGACCAACGTATCAGGAACCTTTTAGAAGTGTGTGGTCGAACAGGAATTACAGAAAAACAAAAGGAGTGCCAACCAGTGTGTAATTATTGTGTTCTGACTATTTAAAAGGTTCAAAGCCAGGGCACATGGCAGTAAAAAACATTCCCTATGCAGACAGTCAATTGACATACAGAGAAAAGGGGCGAAATTCTCCGGAAACGGCACGATGTCCGCCGACTGGCGCCCAAAACGGCGCAAATCAGACGGGCATTGCGCCGCCCCAAAGGTGCGGAATGCTCCGCATCTTTGGGGGCCGAGCCCCAACATTGAGGGGCTAGGCCGGTGCCGGACGAATTTCCGCCCCCCCAGCTGGCGGAAAAGGCCTTTGGTGCCCCGCCAGCTGGTGTGGAAATGACATCTCGGTGCGGCGCATGCGCGGGAGCGTCAGTGGCCGCTGACGGCATTCCCGCGCATGCGCAGTGGAGGGAGTCTCTTCTGCCTCTGCCATGGTGGAGACCGTGGCGGAGTCGGAAGGGAAAGAGTGCCCCCACGGCACAGGCCCGCCCGCGGATCAGTGGGCCCCGATCGCGGGCCAGGCCACCGTGGGGGCACCCCCCGGGGCCAGATCGCCCCGCGACACCCCCAGGATCCCGGAGCCCGCCCGCGCCGCCTTGTCCCGCCGTTAAGGTAGGTGATTTAATTTACGCCGGCGGGACAGGCATTTTAGCGGCGGGACTTCGACCCATCCGGGCCGGAGAATCGAGCGGGGGGGGCCCGCCAACCGGCGTGGCGCGATTCCTGCCCCCGCCGAATATCCGGTGCCGGAGACTTCGGCAACTGGCGGGGGCGGGATTCACGCCAGCCCCCGGCAATTCTCCGACCCGGCGGGGGGTCGGAGAATTTCGCCCAAGATTCTTGGAAGCTGAAGACACCCTTCCAAAAAGGATTACATGGTAAATGCTTGAACTCAGAACGTTTGTCAGCACAGGTTTGACAT